>NC_000070.6:125039880-125404880 GCF_000001635.26 Mus musculus | reverse complement strand
TGGGGAAGCAGAACCAGACAGATCCCTGCGGCTCTTTAACCAGCCAGCCCCAAGCAAGTGAAAACCCTGTCTCAGGACAACAAGATAGGACCAGCAACAAGGCTCAGTGGATAAGTGTTTGCTGTGAAAACCTCGAAACCTCAGTTCAAGTTCCTGGAGCCCACATGAAAGTGGAGAGAGAATCAACTCCCAAGGCTGCACCGTGACCTTCACCTTCACACATGCACTGTGTGTGTGTGTGTGTGGGGGGTGGCATGCCCACACTCACACACTGTGCAATGCACTTACACAATAGTATTAAAGTTTGAAACAAAGAGGAATTGTGCTCAAGGTTGACTGTGGCTGACATGCACACATGCATGCACGCACACACACACACCACACGTGGATGCACAGGAACACACACCCACAAGAGACTGGCTCAGCTTCCAGTGCAGAGTAAGCCTCTCAGTAGGGCTTGCTAGGGCTGAGGGGAGACAGGGATCAGAACACAGAACTGTCAGGTCTCCACAGGCACCTGTTAGAACTGACCAGGGTAGAGAGAGTGAAAGAGTCCCTGCCCGAAGGGTGCACCACTCTGCTAGGGATTTAAGCCTTTCTCAGATAGAGAAGCCCTCCTTCAAGAGAACAAAGTTACCATCCTGTGACTCAATAGAATGCCCAGGCTGCAAGGGACACATCTGAAGCCTCCATGCAGACCGAGGAGGTCACAGGGCAAGATGTGTTGTGATGCTGAAGGAGTTCCATGCTACTGTATCAGGGTGGTGACTGGGGACGCCAAACCAGAGAAGGGAGTGACTACCAAGTTCATACTAGAGGCACATCCCAGGATCTTCCCTCCCTACTGATGGCTCACCTCCTCATTTCAGTGTTGGCACAGTCCCCAGAGAGGAGCGTCTACAGAGCTTATCATCTGACAGGTGAAGACCAGAGAGGGAAAGAACATCCCCAAGGTTGCACAGTAAAAATAGCAAGCCTGGAATCTGCCCCTGGCAGTCTGTCCTCGGTGTCCATGTGCCTACCTACTCTTCTGTGTTTCTTCTCCCACTGAGGAAGCCTTGGGGCAGGTGGACCCAACAAGACTGACGGGGAGTTCATGTGGCTCTGTAGCTGATACCCCAGAGGGTAAGGAAAAGACAATACCCAAGTGGGGTGCTGCTGGGAATGGGGGTCCTTCTGATCAGAAAGATGGAGAAGGGAAGATCCCTGAACCAGGTGGCACTGGATCACCACTGTGGTCTTGAGGAAGGTGATTGGTGCTGTATGCCGGGTGCTGACTGGGTGCTGACTAAAGTAGTTCACAGAGCAGGGGTGGAGATGACAGCTATAGAGGACTGGAAGGGCATCAAAGACAGCCAAGGATGCAAAGATAGTCAGACGTGGGAAATCCTGCCCAGCTTTCTCCCTGAACCAGCCACCTCTCCTGCCATAGACCAGCTGTGTGGATTTGAGCAACTGGCTTAGCCTCTCTGGCCATCTGCGGAATGGGAGGATGAACTGGACCGAGACCAGGTAGGCTCAGAGCAAGCCTAGCAGACTGTGTGGCTCAGACCATCAACAGAGCCTGAGGCTGCCTGACGCCAGATCACCCCTCCTCCACATGGCTACTCTCAGCTCTGGCTTACAGCTCTCCTTGGGGGTCTTTCCCAGTGCTGACAGAACATAGAATCTCAAACTCAGAAATAGAAAAGTAAGTGAACCCAAGGGCTCTCAACCTGCACCTTGGCGTTTTTGTTCAGACTGTTTGTCTCTCAGCTGCTGTCTCTCCCTGCTCCCCTGCTGTGCCCTAATGGCTGAGCCCAGACCTTCCTGGTAAGAGAGCCAGGCATCTCAGTGAAGTGTCCACAGATCTCTTGTGCATGCCTTTACTCACCTGGATCTCTGCTCCTGCCCCGTGCATCCTCCAGGCTGGGTGTGGCCAACAGAGAGTAGCACAAAGGTAGGAGCACTTTAAAGCTGCTTCCGATACAGACAGACTAGTGGGCAGAGGAAGACAGGCATGGCGTTTGGGAAAAGCTTCTGCCTATGGAGCGGCTGGAGATGTCTCTAAAGACAGCCACACCTCAAGTGCCATCCATCAGTGCCTCTACTTCTCTGGGACCAGTTGACTGACATCAGATATTAGCTGTGGCTACACCACCATTGTGATACCAGGCACCCTAAAATGGCCTGCATAACACTCATTTATTGACAAATGCTGGTTGAGGGCCTACTATGTGCAAGGTACCTTGTTGGCCTTCAGGACATGTGTGGATCATAGCTGTCTTCAGCAGAGGGTCTGTAAAACAAGCCAGCGGCACCAATATGGTTCTAGACATAAGGTGAGTGCTGAGGACAAGGAGTTGGATGTGACAAATCTTCCCAAAAAGACCTCTCCTGGAGTCCTTGATGCGGTGACTCACTTTAAGGCTGAGTTAGAAGGCATGTGAAGAGGTGTCCAGGGAAGGAAGAAGGGGGAAAGCATGCAGGCAGAGGGAACAGCACCCTGTGTGGGACTGAGGGGAGGAGAAAAGTCTGAGACTGGGGAGCACGGGGGAGGCTCTGGGTGTGAGGGGGGTTCTGCTGAGTCCCGAGGGACAACTCCTTCCCTTAGGTAGATCCCACCTCAAATAGAGAAAAGGCTAGTGTGTGCACATGTGCGTGCATGTGTGTGTGTGTGTGTGTGTGTGTGTGTGTGTGTGTGTGTGTGTGTTGGGGGTGACATGGGGGAAAGGGAGGGATGGGGGGATTCAAGAAGCCACATCTCTGCCTAACCCCTACTCTAAGCAACCCATTCAATCCATTTAGCAGTGCCTGGTGTGTGGTGGTGACAGTTCTTGGGAAACTGAGGCAGGGGATGTCACAAACGTTAAGTCATGTAATGGGTTGCAAACAGGCCTGGGCTGGTGAGATTCTAATCTCAAACTTATGTGATCCTCAATGAGCACACAGTGCTACTTCACACCTTTAACCTGGCTTCACTGCTTCAGGTCAGGGCGCTCCACCCGCATCCCGGGGTCCGGTCCACAAGTCTTTTTGCTTTTCCTCTACCTCTGATGGCCGGCCGTTCCTCGCTCCTGCTCTTTCCAGCCCAGCACTCTTCCTGTCTAACCACTGTTGTCCCCTTTCTCAGGCACGGCCTTGGGTCCCCCGAGCCTCCCCCTCCTCTCTGCTCCAGTTTCAATCCACTGGAGTTATGGAACAGCTGGAGACTTCATACTGCTCTGTGGAACGTGGTATTCTGAGCAGGTTTATCCCCTCAGGTGCCCATCCAGTGAGTTCTTCCTCTGCCTTTCACATGAGGTGACCTTAAGTTTGTCGCTGTCCACATAGGCTCAGCCTGCTCAAGTCCCACATCTGATCAGGAAGAATAGAGTGAGCTGTGCCCCACCTTGGACTCCTGTGGGCAATCATACACCTTTCCATGCCAACCTGACTCTACCAGCAGTCCACTGTTGGCCCCGGGGCCTTCACCATTCCTAAGCCAAGTTCTCCGTTGCCTTTTACCACCCATCCCCTAGACCAGGACCTATAGTTCCCTACCCAGGTGACCAAAACCCACCTTCTCCTTTGCCATTGGCCAGCCAGCTGGAACAAAGGTATCACCTGCCATTCCTAGCTCTCTACCTGCCTGTACTGTCGTGCCCTGGACATGGGTGGGTCAGTGTCAAATTGGCAGCCACAGCATCTTCCCTCAAGACTACCTCCTGCCTCTGGGATGCAGAGCTGTCATGAATGGGAGGAGCATCATTATGATGCTGTGAGCTGGAACCAACCTCCAACTCTGTGCTGGTCTTAGTAGCCACGTGACCTTGAGGAGCACGTTTTTCCTTACAAAGAGATGATGGAAGAATTAGATGACCCTACATAGACTCTCTTGTCACTGAGCCTCATTTGTGGTACCCTCATTGCCATCAACATGTCTGTTGCACTGAGCATCTTGCTTATGGTCAACCTCTGAATCTGTAATTAGAGGACAAGGAACGCACGGCTGTCAGGGAGAGAGTTTCTGACAGAAGCAACTGAAAGAGGAGGTTATTTGGGTCCCTGGGTCAGAGGGAACAGGGTCAGAAGGCATGGAGGCGAGGCTGAGCTCTGTTGGCAGTGGAAGGAGCCTGAGGTAACACGGCAGACACAGCAGTCAATGGGCAGTAAGCAGAGAGCTTGAGAAGTGGGGTAGCCTCTGACATGGAGGCCTAGTCTTTGACCCTGAACTCCAGCCTCTGACCCTAAAGTCTACTTCTGTGGCCCAACATCTCTCAGCTAAGCCGTGTAGACAGAAGGTTTTACAACCTCCCAAAACAGTCCACCATCTTAAACAAGTGTTCAAGCATGCGAGTGTCCGGAGTACATCCCATAGCCAAACCGTGACACAGATGGGCTGCTCTCCCATCTTTTGTCTCTTTTGAGGTTCTATCAATGGAAGTCATGCCCTTGAGCATGCTGGGGAAGCTCTCTTCTTCCACTGAGCTGGGGCCCCAGCCTAGCATGGTGGCTGAAACTCCAAGAATTCTTGGGACACCTTTGCTCACGTGTGAAACCAAGAAAGCACACCCACGTGTACATTCAGATGCAGTTCAGGGTGGCTGCCTGGGTGTGGTAGCCAACCTTACCACCTGGGCTCTTGCTGGGTTCAGCCGGGGACAGGCAGCCTCCTGTACAGTGGCATAGCTGTGCATGCAATGGGATATCGTTTGCGCATTCGCCTGAGTATCTGAGCATTGAGCTTGTGGATGCACAGCTGGGAGCACATTAGACAATCATTAGACATCATATGAACCAAGGCTGTCTGTCAAGTTTCTGAGCTGGACCACCCGTGCCCTGCCGCTTCTCACTGATCCACCCCTACCTAGGTCTTGCATCTGAAGGAGAGAGGAAGCGTAGGGCTGCCCTGTACACCTCCTGTGTCTGGGTGCAGATGCTGCAAGCAACAGGGAGTGGTGAGCCAGCCAGAGGCTGGGGGAGGAAAAGTCAGAGACAAAGAGACACTGCTGCCAAGTCCTCTCATCTCCAACAGGGAGAGGGGCGTGCAGAGAAGCTGTGAATTTCAGAAGTTGAGCTGGGGACAGGTGGCCTTCGGTGCTGCTGTTTCTGCAATGGAATATGCAATGTGCGTGCACCTGCATGTATGAGCTTATGAGTGCATCTGTGAGCATATTAGACAATCACTCTGAGAGTCCCACCCCGGAACAAAGGGCATAAGCAAGGTTGAACTCAAAACAGGCCTTTTAGGACTCCACGCTCTGGTGGCAGAGGCAGAGAAGTGGAAGGAGGGCGACTAAGCAAGAGCAGTGGTGGCCATGCTGCTGAAGTACAAGTTGGCTGCTTTCCATACATCCATGCCAAGTTTCCTGAAAGCCATCCCACCCTGTCCAGCAGAAACAATCACAGTGCAGTCCCCACCACTGAAGCTGGCCCTTCCACGGGACTCAAGGCCGTTCCCAGTCCCTGGTACTGATATTTTATTGATTATATAACAGTCTGCGGATGATACAGACGGGGCATCAAAAAAGTGTTTTCCCTCCCTTCTGCTGCTTCCTTCCAGATCTTCCCATGGAGCCCAGACCACCCTGTGTGGGCAGCTAGCATCTTCTTGGGCCGTGCGACAGCCCAGCAAGTGTCTCTCTGCTCAGAACTAAGTTTGACACATGCCAGGCACAGCCCCTACCCTCCTCTCCCTCCTCCCCCTCACTCCCTGCTCACTCAAGTGGAATCCTGCCCTGGTAATTATCCTCCTACTCTGAGGGCCACAGGATTGGAAGAAAGAGACACACAGCTCGGTCACCATTTTCATCCAAAAATGGAACTGCCATGGCTCCTGTTGGCTTCTCAGTTTGCAGCCCACGAGCGGATGCTCCAGGCATGGGAGGCCAGGATGGTGACAGATAGGAAACTACCATCAAGTTTTCAAGCCACAAAAGCCAGGGTCAGCCCCAAGATGCTGCGACTGCAATCACCTGCAGATGGTTCCTTCACCTGGCCCCATGCTGAGGATGTGCTCTGCCTATGTCTCTCATCTCTGGAGTAGGGGAGGGACACCCACAGCCCAGTGTTTTGCGGTAGAAAGGGAAGGAGAGGCCAGGTGAGTGGAGGTGGGAGGTGTGTGAGTTGGAAGGCAGCCTGGGCTGCATAGAGAGACTCTGCCTCAAAAACAAACAACAAGAAGTACAGCAAGCCCGGCTTGCCAAGCAGTACAATTACCAGTGCAGGATTCCACTTGAGCGAGCAGAGAGTGCGGGGGAGGAGGGCAGGGGCATGTAACAAGTGCTCTGGTGAGCACCCACAAAAGACAGCTCTGAGAGAAAACAGCTGCCTGCATCAGAAAAGCAGGTATGGGCCAGGAGCCAGAGGAGCAGCAGCAAGGAGGCAAGGGGTGGTGCCTGTCCCAAGGACTCTAGACGGAGTTGGTCAGAAAGTGGGGAAAGGGCTCAGCATTGAGCACTGCCTCCAGCCTCTAGCAGCCCCCATGGTCCTTTGCAGATGCCCCCCCCCCCTTTTTTAGAATTAGCTCATGTCTCCTCTTTGGTAGACACTCATTTGCTTCATCCTATAAATGAGGAAACTGAATCATGAAAGTGTCCCCCCCTTAAGTTGGGAGGTCCTGGCTTGTTCACCCAGGTCTCTGTCCAGCCACATATAGGCTGGGGAAAGAGTGCAGGATTCTGGCCTTGAGGGAAGCTGGAAGGAATTGAAGCCAAATGCCATGCCTAGGGCAGAAGGTTCAGCCTATGCCCTTCGCACCTTTATTCCCCTTTTCTACTGGTATGTGTGATGCTGGAGTCCAGCCTGCACCCTCAGCCTGAGCCCCAGATAGAACACTTCTATGATATATGCCCAGTGGATGGGAGATTCAAGGCTGACAATAGAGCCACACAGAGACAGTATCATCCAGGAGGCAGGGGTCACCTGGAGACAACCTACACCACCGCCTTTCTCTCAGCAGCACCCTAGGCTTTCATCCAGTCTGCCCTCCCCTACCTATGCTCCCAGCAGGTCATTTCACTCCCTGGGCGCTGTGCTGGCTCCCATGGTCTTAAAGGTCATGCCCATTGTACAGATGGGTACACTAAAGTCTAGCTGTCATGTACCTGGTCTCCCTCTCTCGCTGCACTCCTTCATACAGTCATCTCAATTCCCCACTGTGTACATGCAGAGTGTGAGTGAAGAGGTTTGACCCCTCCAGGTCTCAAGGACACTTGGTTGAATATGATGATGAAACCAGGAATAAGTCCCATTCCTCTTTCTTACTTCAGGCCAGGGAGGACACATAGAGACCAGAGCTGCACAAGAAGTCAGGGTTCACAGTGGGGGTGGAAGCTGGGTTCATGCCTTAAGTTTCAGCCCAGGGGCTGTGCTTCTCGTGGAAGGCCAGCCCTGGCTGTTCTGAGATGGATCTGGGTGGTACCCAGGACTCATCCCCTGACTAAGGCAAACCTACACAAAACAGACTGCAATCCTCGAGGTACGGGAAGTCTCACTCCCCCAGGGCTGCTGTTCTGCAGGAAGCCAGCCCTGACTCGGAAGCCCGCTCTCAACGGCACGAGCGATAGCAGTACTCCTTCTAAAGCGTCTTAAAAATAAGATCATGTATGTATAACTACACATATATATTTAGAGAGGGACTATGACAGATGGATGGGTACTCGGCAGAGTATTTTTAATCCTGGAGTCAGGATTATGTAAGGATGGGGAGAGAAACTTGAAGGCAGGTGGTAAGTCATGTGGGTAGGCTGGGAAACAAGTCACACCTCCCTCCAGCTCCACCAGCATCTGCAGGTGCCAAGATTGCTAGGACCACAGCGACGAGGCAAGAGAGGGACCCTGCCCTCCTCCCTGCTCAGGATAGGGAGAAGAGCCTCCTGTAGGTGGACTGGCTTCCTGCAGGCAGTAGTGCGGGGTTGGCAGGCCTAAGAGGGGGAAGGGAGGCCCAGGCAGGGGCCAGGCATTGCCTAGTCACAAAATCTGAGTCCTGGAAACACTCATCAATTTCCAGGAAATTGGAAAAGGCCTTGGAGATATTTTCAAGTGAGTACTTGGCTCTGAGATGCAAATTCTCTGGCATCTTCCCCATCCTGTACTTTGTTGAAGGAGTGGGGGGTGGGGAGAATCCTGAAGGAGCTGTCCAGAAGGCACATGCAGAAGGGCCACCTGGGGGGCCAGCAGCGGAGAGCTTCTCTGGGGTCACGAAGCCCCTTGCTAAAGCCAACAGGCATGTGTGAAAGCAAGATGCTTTGGGGTGATATGCCAGGAAACGTATCTTGCCTAGGAAGGAAGGGGGGGGGGGGGCTAAAGACGGGTGAAGAGAGAGGCTGGGTGTGTTTGTCCCTGGAGTCCTAGAAGAATGCTATCTGTCTGGGAGGTTTGCAGAGTCAGGCCTGAGGCAGGAAACAGGAGCCAATGGCAAAGCAAAGTCACGGTCCTTTGGAATGCTTCCCCTTGGATGGTTTTGGATCAAGGGGCTCAAAGCTGCCATTAGTAGACACCCACACCTCTTCCTGTGCAGAAGAACTCCCGTATATGTCCTCTGCCTCCCATGGCTCGTGCGGCCCTTGGCTGAGTTTTGATGGCTGCACGTCATGCCTTTCATGGGTGACCATAATCCACTCATCACCCTGTGTGAAGAAGGCAGAGTGTAGCTGGGTTTGCTATTTTATGGGTTCTTCTTTCCACCTTTTATCCTCCCTGCTTCACCCCATTACTAGACTGGAGAGAAAGGATAGAGGGGAGAGAGATATCTCCAAATACAATTTCTTCCTTCTTGTTTCTTCTTTGAGTACAACCACTAACAAACTACAACCAACCCCTCCCTCCCTCCCTCCCTCCCTCCCTCCCTCCCTCCCTGAACAACCAACAACCAACCACCTACTCTGCCTCTTGGGGCCTCTAGCATTTATATACCCTCTGAAAAGTTACCAGAATTCCAAATGTCACAAAATCACAGAAACTATCTACAGCTGGCAAAGCCACACCTTTGCCAGAGCATGAGGCAAATCACAGCTGCTGAGGACAACCCGAAGCAGCCCTGTATCCCCACACCTGGGATTAAAATGAAAACATATTCATATAATATTTCTGTGTTATTTAAAGAAACTGAAATTCTAGAATTCTCACCACAGCAGAGACTTAAGGTCGGTGGCTAAACTGGCCTTTGAATCCTGCCTGTGTGACTCCAAACCACAGTCTCTGATTTGATTGTATAGATGCTCAAATCCCATAGGCTAAGCCCTTCCCAGAGCTTGGACACTTTATAGGCTACTTGACTAAAACCAGACTATCTAGGGGTAGCTTCATTTCTCTCCAACTCAACCACAAGGAGGGCAAGAAAGTAGGCTCCACCCTTCCACCTGGCTAGGAGTGGGTCAGTAGCAGCTGCTGTCCTGGGTTGTTTCTTACTGCCCTTAATCATTGGATGGGAAGTGGAAAGCATCCAAGCAACTCAGAGGTGATTTCTCCTACCCAGGAGGCAATATTGTTCACTTCCAAGCTTTGTAGTTCTCATTGAAAAGGCGTAAAGGAAGATTCAACATGACACAGTGTATTGGACAAGGTCTGGGGGTAGCCTGGCCTCTGTGATGACCTTCAGCCCCAGCTCATATTGCAGAAAGAGAAGAGAGATGGAGATTATGGAAGACAGGGCTGGGACAGACAGAGCTCACAAGGAAGGGTAATAGATGTGACAGGGAGAAAGAGACAGTAGACAGAGAGGGAGCCAGGAAGAGATAGTAAGTAGCCATGAGAGACATAGAGGTGCAGAAATATGGATAGTTGAAAGAATAGTAGAGAAGAGACCCTAGGGACAGCCCAGCCAGCCGAGTAGACATGGAGAACTTGGGAGTGAGTGGACAGCCCCTTAACTCCTAAAGTTTCCTGTCTGATAGAGCAAAGGGCAGGAGAGGCGAGAAGTCTTCAGACATGGCAATCTTGATAGCAGTGCAGCCATACAACGAGGCGAAGTAATTAAACAAAATTCTTATCACCAATGACCTGGGAGAAGCTGAAAGTATCCTAGAATCATCAGTTACCCCGGGAGGAAGGATGGGAGGTAGGGGAGAAAGAGAGAGAACATCAAAGAAAGGACATGACACAAGAGAAGCTAGGTCACACCAAGGCCACCAGAGAGGTGCTGATGTCATGTCAGGGAGCTCAAGAAACAGAAGCAGGATGGGAAAGGAGACCCAGAGCGAGGAGGAGAGACCACAAGGTCAGGGAGGCCAGAGACCAGATGGGACCAGCAACATCTGCAGAGGCAGGGAAGGCACGAAGACATCCAGGAACAGAGACAGTAAGCTAAGTCTGACAGTCCCACCATATGGAATTAGACTCTTGACGCCTCCCCTAACTCTGTCAGCCTCGACCTCCTCAATTACCAAGGGTTAATGTTATGATCATCCCTGATGGGCCCCAAGATCTGAAAGATATTTGTCTACCAAACAATCTGCATTTCATAAGAAATAATTAATTTGGCTTCCCATTTTTTATTCATCAAAGACATCAATAGCTGGCAATCAGTGCTCCCGATCAGCATGAGAGCGGGCGCATTGTTGCCCTGAGTTGCAGCGGTGCCAACCCAGAGCAAAGGAACCTGCCACAGAGTGATCAGCCTCGCGCAGCCTGATCACAGGTAAATGCTGCTTCTGGTGCGTTCCAAGAGATGCTGTCAGCAGTTCAAAAGACGTGGAGAGATCCCGCTGCCTTCACGGACCCCTGGATCCAAGGTCCCTATTTTCAGATGACAGTCCAGAATGCCCTTCCAAGTAAGTTGTGGGATGTTGGGCTGCACGGCATGTTGAGTCTCCTTTCTTGGGGGGCAAGGCCAGAGATGAAACATACCTTCTGTCCCAATAGAAACATATAGCCGCTAAAGCAGCAGTTCTCAAACAGGGGTCAGACGACTCTTTGACACGGGTCACCTGAGACCATTGGAAAAGACAGATATTTACATTACAAATCATAACACTAGCAAAATTAGTTATGAGGTGGCAATGAAATAATTTTATGCTTGGAGGCCACCACAATGTGAGGAATTGGATTAAAGGGTCATAGGAAGGCAGAGAACCACTGTTTTAGAGCAACTGGAATCGCACTGACATTTGGAAAGCTGGGGTAGGAAACTGGCAAGTTCCACGCTAGCCTGGGATATGTTGCAAGACGCTAGCCCTCAATCAACCAGTCAGCCAATCAATCAACCAATCAGTAAGAGAGGACAGGATGCTTCAGCCATGCTACAGCTGCCTGTCTTCCTTCCTGCCCACCTCCTCAGCCAGGCTCCTCATGCACCCAGGATTCTTGTCTCCTGGCCCCTGATCACTTGCCTCACTACCCCTTTTTTATTCTTCTCAAACAAATCTCCAGAGCCCCCCTCATTAGCTTCCAAGCTGTCCAGAGTCATGACATCTCCAAGCGTTAAGTCTCCAGCTTTGAGAAGTTGTCCATCACTTTGGTGCTAGCCTTAGAATCATAGGACTTGAGGGGACCTGCAGCTTGTCTGGAGGCAGCCCCAGGTCTCCCAGATACCCCCACCCTGGGACCAACTCATCTCTTTGCTCTTGGTTGCCCCTATTCCATTTGAGCCCTCTGGTCACATGTGGAGACTGGTATCTCCTTTTGGGTTATTCTGGCTGATTGCAACCCTGGCCATCCCTCTGCCTCTATGCTTGCAGAAGAACTTTCACTGAAGTTTGCAGTGCCTCTTCCTGGGCTGAGCTGGAGATGTCCAGGTGGGGTTGGTTGATGTTTGGTTCCTTGATGAATCCCATGGCAGTGTTCTCTCAAGATCTGCTGGCTCACACACACTTCTCCTAGAGTCTTCCGGTCGGTACCTAGCAAGGTATTACCCATTGCTCTCAGGGATGCCTTCTGAAAAGACCTCCCTGCCAGTAGGTTAGCTTGGCATAGACAGATACTCATTCGGGCCCAATCTTCCATTCTCATTCTTTACTACAGCCACAAACTTCCTTCATCTTTGCAAGGCTCAGGACCCCAATGGCAAGGATCCAACAGGATAAGAGAGACATATCTAATCCCCCACCCCCAAACATCCATCAGTAAGAGCAGTGGGGTAAGCTTACAACCTAGAGGACTTCTAAAAAAACAAACAAAGATTTAGGAGGCAAGGAGCCAGAATGGAAGACCAAAGCTGATGTGGGTCAAGGACTGAGGCTGCACAAAAGATGCTCTTCAACCTCACTGATCAGGGCTGGGGCTCTAGAACATTCTCCTTGTGGTGGTCCCCAGCCCTGGTGTATGAGTAACAACAGCAGTCCTGCTATATGAGTAACAGCCTGGTCATCAGCTCAGGGCAGGGAGTTCCTGACTGCAGCCAGACCCTGCCATTTTCCTTGGCACTATGCTCGATAGAGTCTCCCCCTGCCCCCCTTTCCTAATTAGCTGACACTATCAACTTGACACAGGGCAGTTATGTGAGGGATTGCCTCAATTAGGGGATTGCCCCATCAGATTGACCTGTGTCCATGTCTGTGGGGCAGGTTTTGTTATTAATTCATTCGGGAAGTCCCAGCCCACGGTGGGGCCACCCTTGGGCAGGTGACCCTGGGTTATATAAGAAAGAGGGTTGAGCATGAGCCAAACAGAACAAGCCAGTGAGGAATTTTCGCCCACAGTTTCTGCCTCTGCTCCTGCTTGAGTTCATGCCCTAATGTCCCTCAGTGACAGGCTGTGATCGGGACGTGTGAAACAAGCAAACCCTGTTCTTCCCCAGGGTGTTTATTCCAGCAACAGGAAAGCAGAAAAACAAACTAGATCTCTCTCTCTCTCTCTCTCTCTCTCTCTCTCTCTCTCCTCTCCTCTCCTCTCCTCTCCTCTCCTCTCCTCTCCTCTCCTCTCCTCTCCTCTCCATTCACAGTTTCTCCTCTCCTTGCTATTTGCACATGTGTGCTATTTCTCTTGTCTTGAAAGCATCCAATTTCACGAATATTGGTGACATTAACTCCCTGACTGAATATTAAAATTAGGAGAAAATTTTATTTGAAGAAAGACTTGAGCAAACTCGGTGTCTGGGGAGTCGTGCACTCCCCGCTCACTCTCAACCTTGTCTATAATTAATTTCTACTTGGAAATCTTGTTCATTTATTTATTCAACAAACATTTGGTGCCTGCCTATCATGTTCCAGGTACTGTATTACCAGCCTGGCCACTGTAAGAGCCAAGATACAGTCCTGGCATTAGGAACCTAAGACAAAAACAGGACAGGCGCTCCAAGGACTGGAAAGCAAGGTGTTCGGAACTAACAGAGCTGGGGTCTGAGAGCTTAGGGGTACTCATGACAAGGCAACCAGCTGAGACAAAGGTCAGAGAGAGGAGGGAATGATGCTCCCCAAGCCTGAAGTCCGTGGGGGTAGCTGGAAAAGGATTGAAGAGAGAAACAGGTTCTGCCAACAAAATGATTAATCTGGAGAGAAAGCCGGCTGTTGACGAGATGCCAGAGGGCAGTGGGCTGTTAGGAATGGGGTACAGGGTGATGGAGGGCATGGGAAAGGGGACGGACTGGAAGAGGACAGTGAACAGCCTGTGCTCAGCACTAGTGAGTTTGTGTTTCTCAACTCTGTCCTTGGTCCCTCTGAAGAGGATTTGACAGGAATGGCATGGGTAGTCTGGAGCGTAGGGAGGGAGGACCCTTCTGGTCTTCGTAGAAGCTGCTGCAATCGTTCAGGGAGACATGAAGAAGAGCCTGGATGAGGGCGTTTCAGATGGAGAGAAAGGGGATTGAAATGGTAACAGGTAGAAAGCATCTTCAGGGCTCAGACGGAAGGGTCGGGGGTTCATCAGCCGTGTCTCCATGCTAGCAGACTGTCTGAGTTGGCTGTACTCCAGCCTTGGGCTCTGGATTTGGGGACTAAGCAGAGGCCTGCCTCTTGTTGTTGGCTGCTCTGGGGACTCCTGGATGGGCTTTGCTAACAGCGTTCCTTGCATGCTTTGGATCCAACAGAATTGGGGTCCTTCCTGCCTTTGGTCACTACAGATCAGCTTACACTGAGCTACATAGACTGCTCTGAGCACCTCTGCTACATTCGAAATCTATCCCTAAAGTCACCTCTCTCTCCCTTTATCTTTCTCCTTGTAGCTGCAAGCTGCCACTGTACTCCATCCCAACCTTGATGAGTTTCACCCAATGGGGTGGAAGTTTACCTTGGTTGCCAAGGGGAACCAAGATCTTTAGTTATCTCTTCACCCATCTTTGAAGCTCCCCACCACTGTGAAAGTTACTTTGCATTAAATTCTAAAGGGGTGCTCATTAACTCGATTATGCTGGCAGAAAGAGTTCTAACCAAGCTACTTTGAAGAGAAACTTTTTCCCCCTCTTGAATATTTTAGATGTATTTTGTAACATAGAATCGATTAATTTTTAAAGAAAATTATGTAGTGGTTTTTTTTTTCTCACAAGGAAAAACAGATTGAAGGGAAGGAGGGAAGGAGGGAATGAAGGAAAAGAGGGAGGGAGAGTAAGGAAGGGCTGGAGGGGGAGAGAGGGTGAAGGAAGAGAGGGAGGGAGAGGGAATGAAGAAGGAAAGGAGAAGAGAGGAAGAAAGAGGTAGGGAGGGAGAGGGAGGGAGAGTCAGGAAAGGGGGCAGGGAGAGAGAGGGAGAGGGAGGAAGGGTCTGGTGAGAAAGGGAGACTATCTGAACACAGAGAAACATAGAGATAGGTAAATAGAGGAAGCACAAGGTTGGGTCAGAAATGGAGCCATCACAGATAGCTTCCTGTTGGAGACACCCTGCTGATCACTATCATTTTGGGGGAAGTCTACAAAACTAATGTAGTCATGTCTACACTTTACAAATTATCTCAGCAAGTGACATCAGCATCAGTCCTGGTTCCCATGACATCAGCATCAGTCCCGGATCCCATGACATCAGCATCAGTCCCGGTTCCCATGACATCAGCATCAGTCCCGGTTCCCATGACATCAGCATCAGTCCTGGTTCCCATGACATCAGCATCAGTCCTGGTTCCCATGACATCAGCATCAGTCCTGGTTCCCATGACATCAGCATCAGTCCTGGTTCCCATGACATCAGCATCAGTCCTGGTTCCCATGACATCAGCATCAGTCCCGGTTTCCATGCTCAGGCACGGATACTTCACATGTCCCTTCTCTGCCCAGTATACAGCAGGTCTTGCTGATGCTGACCGGGATCGTGACTCAGTCAGGGCTGGTGTGTCACCCACCTCCTCTGCTCGGAGCTCAGAACTTGTTCTAATTCCCTCTCTTCCTCGCATCCAGAAACTCAAGTGGCATTACTTTTTTTTTTAATCTCTCACTGATGAAGAACCTGTCGAATCTGGAGATGTAAATGTAGTTTGATGGAGGAGTGGAATCAGGCAGGGAGAACACCAGCCATCATCTGACCAGAGACACAGCCGTGCGTGGGCAGACTGGTGGTGCAGGATCACAGAGAGCAGCGCCTGGTTCAGTCCCATACCCACACTAAGCACTGAGCCTTGCTTTACTGTAGAACACAGAGTTCAACCACACAGCACCCACAAGTGGATTACAGAGGGGACTGGGGCAAGGGCCTAGGCAAGCATAAGGGCCTGAGGTTAGATTGCCCAGCCCCCTGTGAAAGACTCCCTGGGTCTATATCCCCAGTGCTGCAGGCCCAGAGCACAGACAGGTGGATCCCTGGGGCTCGGTGGCTAGCCAGCCTGGTAGAATTGATGAGCTCCAAGTTCAAGGGGAGACCTGAACTAAAAACATAATGTAAAGGGCTGGCAAGATGGTTCAGTGAGTGAAAGCATGTGTCACCGAGTCTGATGGCCTCACTGAGGGGTCTCACAAATATTCTTCTGGGCTCTACTCAACTACCATGGCATGCATGCCTGCATTCCCACAAAAGAAATGAAAATATGATTTTTAAAATATATTTATGTATATGTATATGATGTATATGATGTATATGTATATATGTATGAGTGTTTTGTCTGGATGTATGTATGTACACCATCTGTCGGCCTTGTTCCTTTGTGGACCAAAAGAGGGCACCAGATCCCCTGAGATTGGAATTACAGTCATGAATAACCATGAGGGTGCTGAGAAATGAACCTAGGTCCTTTGAAAGAGCAGCCAGTGAGTGCTCTTAATCACAGAGCCATCTTTCCAGCCCTGAAGGTATGATTTTTGTTTTGAAAAAAAAAAAAAGTACCTCAATTTAAAAAGAATAAGTGGATACCGACTGAAGAAGAAGATTCAATGACCTCAGCCCTTCCATATTTGTGTACACACACAAACACACACACATACTCATACCTGTGTACACACCTATATACAACATATACATACACACTCATACCTGTGCCCACATCCAAATACAACATATACAAACACACCCCCACACACACTCATACCTGTGTACACACCTATATACAACACACAAAAAAACGCATGTGCATATACTGTGTTGAGTTTATCTTCAATGCATGATTGCATTAATTCCTTTTTCAGTTGGAGGTCTCATGTGTACTAATGTGTGCGCGTGGTGATCAGAGGACAAGCAGGGAGAGCTTGCTTCCCTCCTTCCATCACGTAGAGCCCAGAAATTGAACTCACGTCATCAGGCGGCAGCACTTTTCCCTGCTGTCTTAGTTGGGGTTTCTATGGCTGTGATGAAACAGTGTGACCAACGTGACTTGGTTTATCCAGCTCACACCTCCACATCATTGTCAAGGGAAGTTGGGACAGGAACTGAAGCAGGTCAGGAACCTGGAGGCAGGAGCGGATGCAGAGGCTGTGGAGAGATGCTGCTCGCTGGCTTGTTCTCTGTGGCTCCCTCAGCCCGCTTTCTTATAGAACCCAGGACTGCCAGCCCAGGAATGGCACCACCCACAATGGGCTGGCCACTCCCCTGTCAGCTTCTAATTAGGAAAATGCTTTTCAAGCCTGCCTACAGCCTGATCTTATGGAGGCACTTTCTCAATTGCGGTTCTTTCCTCTCAGATGACTTTAGCTCCTGTCAGGTTGACATTAAACTATCCAACACACCTACTGAGCCATCTTGCCAGCCTCCAAATTTTACAGTTTTGCAAAATTTGGGATACTTGTTCTGGGCCAGGCCTGGGCTCACACAGTTAGTAGTAACAGGTCTGGAGCTCTGGATCCAACTCTGACCTTATATTCTGCATGTTCTACACTAATCCTGAGAGGGAGGGAGGGAAAGAGGGAGGGAAGGAGAGAGAGAGAGAGAGAGAGAGAGAGAGAGAGAGAGAGAGAGAGAGAGAGAGAGAGAACAGAGAAGCAAATCATTTTCAAAGAGAAAAAATTAAACAGAGCAGCTGCTCCCCGCCAAGCCATCTTTCACTCCTGTGAGTTATCTCATGGCCCTTGTTGACACACTGACATATATCCCCTCAACGCAATCAAAGCAATTGTAGCATCTGCATTGTGGTTCCACTTAGTGTCTCCTCATAAACCTTTCCCCAGTCGCTATACAGTCTCCGTAATGATCATTTTTAATGTCTGTGTAATGTTCTAACAAATGGAGGCTCCGTGATTTACTAAACATCCCCCTAATTGTTGAACATTTAGGTTATTTCCCCTTCTTTCTATTTCATAGATTCTATCATGATGAGCACTTTTATGCAAGAGCTGCATGGGGTGGGGGTGGGGGTGGGGAGGGCGGGGTGATGGAAGATGGAGCTCTGCTGTCAAAGGGAACAGAGTTTAAAACCTGCTCTGCAACCTCCTCAGCTGTGCTGACACAAGGATTTCCCCCAGCGGAAGGGAGAAAGGGCTTGATGCCTGGGCAGAGGGCAGGGGCAGGGGCTTTCGAGGCTGAGGGGACAATGCAGAAGGTAGCAGCTACTCCATATAAACTTCTATGGCCTTCACAACTCCCCCCCACCTCGGCCCCCTATCCCCTAGCAGAGTAAGGGCAGATCAGCAATAGGAAGTTTTCTGAAAGATTGATTCTCCTTTCTCAAGTGCTATGGACCCAACTGGAATCCTGAGACGTCTCATGAGAACAGGAAGTGAAGGAACATCCCATTGGCTTCCTCTGGGTTCTGCAGCTTGAGGCTAAGAGTCTTGAGCTACCCCTTTGCCTGGATAGCGTTCTGTGAGCTTCCCCCCTCCCCACAAGCCAGAAGGTTCATTCTGCTTCTTCTCTGTTCAAGATCCTTGGCTGGCCTTGAACTCAATCAGTAATTGAAGACAACTTTGAATTTCTGATCTTCCTGCCTCCACATCCTGAGTGCTGGGATGACAGGCATGCCTGGCTCTGCAGTGTTGGGGATCACACTCAGAGTTGTGAGTACGCTAGATTAGCTACAGCCCCAGCCTCTCCCCTTTAATCTTCTCAGCTGCTCCATCAACGTAGGTGACATGAGAGTTACCAAATTTCTGGAATCTTTCAAGGTTTGTCATAACCCTTGCTTTGGAAAACCCTTTGAAGTAACTGGATAATCTGTGGGATTTCACCTGTCCTTGTCTTTTAAGGATCAAGCTCCCTGGGCTCAAAGATGCATCTAGAGTAGTCCAACAAACCCCTTCATGGTGTCAGGGCTCCAGTGGATGGCTCTGTTCCCAGAAGGTTACCAGACCAAGTATCTCCATCACAAATGTGGTCCTTTTCCACACCAAGACAGCAAAAGGAAGCCTAACTCCTACAGCTCCCTGCAGATACCAATGTTCAACCCCATCTCAGAGAAGCCTCGGGGTAAGGGATAGAAAGAGAGCAGGAGCTTGGGCCAGTCCACCAGAGGGCTGCCAGAGTCCTTCCCTGTCCTGAGTACCCCTAGAGGCAATCCATCCTCCCCTACCTCATAGGGGTCTCCCTGAAATGCTGGCCAGTAGAATGGACCAGCTGAGCCCTCACAACCTGGGGAAAGTTGCTGACTGCCCCTTCTTAGCTGTCAGGGCTAATCAACATCAGGGCAGTTAATGGAGAACACAAAACCTATTTAAAAGCTACATTTACCACTTGGCTGGTTCCATTACATCGTGCAATATCCAGGTGCCACGATTCCTCTCAAAGTGTCTGTCTCGATGCTTCCTCGAGATGCTGAGGTTAGGAAGTCACTGCCAAAAGCCACCCCAGGAGGGCTTCTCTCTCTCCATCCCAACCCCCAACTTTACTGCAGCTTTTCTTCAGACTCCTCAGCCTGTGGAGCCACCTGGAGTGCAGATTCTGAAGCCGGACTCTGCCTCCTGCCTCTCTCTCAGGACCTGTAAGGTGTCCCATCCTGGCTATGGTGACCATGTGCTTACAGTTGGCTGCGGTGACAACTTTACACATAACCATATATAAGACTGTGGGGGCCAGTAGGCATGAACTACAATGGAGACTTCAGTCTCTCTGGTCTTGGTTCCAAGGTATTTGAAAAAGAAGGACAGGTCACCACATCTTTTCAGCATGGTCACCTCCTATTTTCTCACCCCAGAATCTGTATCCCTAGAGACCTAATGAGTGACTAAAGATCTAGGTATTCCTTTTGAATAAAACCCAAGCCCCTTGCCCCCAATCACCCCTCCCCACAGTTCCTTGAAGGGTACCATGCCACCCCATCTCACTTTCTATGCTTTAATCCAAAATTTGCTCCACAGTGTGATTCAGATGATAGTGTGCTTGCCTGGCACACGGGAAGCCCTGGGTCTTATTCCCAGCACAGAGAGCATGAAGACATGTGTGTGTTAATCCCAGCACTCATTTGGAGAATGGAGGTGGCGGTATCAAGAATCCAAAGTGATCCTCAACAACACAGTGAGTTTGAGGCCAGCCTGAACTACACACACGATCCTGGCTCAAGAAATCAAAAACAAAAGCAAAAACCAACCAAACCAAAAAAAAATCCCACAGCTTCACAGAAACTTCATGCTAAAGTATGGGCTCTGAGGGGCTTGGTACTGATGTTCATTCATCCAATAAGCATGTTCTGACTTCCTGCTAGGCAGTGTATATGGCCCAGGCATCCAATAAGAGCAAAGCCTATGGTTTAGAGGCAAGCAAGAGCAGGAACTGAACAATCAGAGAGTTGCCTGCGGACTCTGAGTCACATGGTGAAGAACAGGTATCACTGGGGGTGGGGTTTTCTGGGGGTCAACATGGCTGTGGTCAATGACTTCCTCAGAGGGGCCCTGGAGGGCAGCGTCTTGCCTATGCTTTTGCTAGTGCTGGTGTTAACTGCATGGGACACACACAACCTTCTAGAGTCACACCACAAGGAGCTTCCCCATGACGACACTATCCTTTCAGCCACCTAAAGTTTAGCCTGGTGCTATAGCCAACCTCAAGTTGAGGGAGACCTCAAGTTCTTTCTCCCACAGGAATAGTGTCAGCCTGGAAGGAAAATCCTTCCAGAGTGTCCCTAAATGGTACAGGTACCCTTCTAGCAAGCCAAGAACGCTGTTGAGGGAATGAAGGGCATACCAGCCTCCCGTTCTGATGCTCCCAGACTGGTTCTCTGGATGTGTCCAGCTCTCTGGAAGAGAGAGGGTGCCTCTGTTAGGGTTTCTATTACTGTGGTGAAACACCATGGCCAAAGACATCCCAAGAAAGAAAGCATTTTTTTTCATCTTATGCTTCCAGGTGACAGTCTATCACTGAGGGAAGTCAGGGCAGGAACTTGAACATGGCAGAAACCTGGAGGCAAGAGCTGACACAGAAGCCATGGTGGAGTGCTGTTTACTGGCTTGTCCTTTCTCACTGTAGATTTGCATGAAAGTATTCCGTAATAACTCCATGACACCATCAATATTAGATTCTCTTGAAATATCCTTTGTTGATGATATTAGTCTAAAACTCTTCAATTTAGCCTCAGGCAAATTCTAGGGACAAGGGCTATATCACAAGAATGGTCTCTTAACCCTGTTGTTAATATTCTTCCCTCCTGAAATCTCTTGGGCTGAGCTTCCATAAACCACATAGCTCTCAGAACTACTGTCTTCCAAGTTCCTACTAAGGTGACCCTTTCAGCTCTGCTTACAGCATTCAACTGCTTTCCTAGTCCAAACTCCCAAAGACTTTTGCATTTACCCAATCATGCTCAGCCCTGGCACAGCAATACCCCGTTCCTGGTACTAATTTCCATCAGAGGTACTTTTCTGTTGCTGGGGGCTGGGGCACCATGACCAAGACAAGCAGAAGCATCTAATTTGGGGCTCATGGTTGCAGAGGATTAGACTCATGATTAACATGATGGCAGCAGGTATGCAGGCATAGCACTAGAGGAGTAGCCGAGAGGTTACATCTGATGAGAGAGAGAGAGAGAGAGAGAGAGAGAGAGAGAGAGAGAGAGAGAGAGAGAGAGAGAATTAACTGGGAATAGAGAACTAACTGAAATTGACTGTGCTTTTGAAACCCCAGTGCCTGTCCCCAGTGACACACCTTCTCCAACAAGGCCACACCTCCTAATCCTTCCCAAACAGTTCCACCAGCTGGAGACCAAGCGTTCAAATATATGAACCTGTGGGGATCATTCTCATTAAAAACACGAGAGGAGACAGATTCCTGCTGTACAGAGAGCTGAGTTCCAGCCAACCTAGACTTCCTAGCAGTCAATGGTGTCTCCAGGACACTTCCTCTAGGAAATTGCTCAGCTATCATCCATCCTTGCAAACAGAAAGTCTTGCTGCACTAGGAAACAAATATTTTTAATCAATGCCTTGCTATGTAATTCCAGCGTTTGCCTCCCAAGTGCTGGAATTACAGGGAAATTAAATGGATCTTGAAAGGATGCCCCATGAGAGAATCTAGAGACTACACATCCAGTCACACCAGTGGCATCTGCCATGTTTTCCCCCCAACACTTGCCCACCAGCTCAATCTACATCCCTTTATATGGCACCCGACTGGGCCATAGTGTAAACAGAAGGGCTGGTTCCTGCCTCTGCAGCAAGATGGAAGCTCCCAGAGCTCCCTCCACATAAGCACATATCCCTGGACAGAATGGAACAGCATGAAACACAGAGTGGGTCAGGAGCTGGGTCCAGGAAGCCCAAGCTTATTATGTGACTTCAAAAAGATCCATTTTCCCAGCTTCATTTCTCCTCCACGTAAAATGCAGGATTGGAGAGCTGAGTCAGTCAGTAAAGGTCATTGCTACCAAGCCTGACAACCCAAAGATCCCCAGGACCCACATGGCAGAGGAGGGAACCGGTTCCCACAAGTTCTCCTCTGACTTTCACATATGCGTGCATGTGCACTCACATACACCATAACTAACTAACTAATTAACCAACTAACCAGCCAATCAGCTAACTAACTAACTAACTAACTAGCTAACTAACTAACTAACTAACTAACTAACTAACTATAATAATTAGCAACCTTTAAAAAGAGAGTATGGACAGTTTGTGGCTTTCAGGTGGTTTTCCTTAGGACCGAACATCCCCTAGAAGCAAAGGGAAGACAGAGACAAGGGTGTCATCAGAATAGTACCAACTGTATTTGGTTTATACATGGACCCTCTGCAGCAAATGCCCCTAGAAAACAGAGCTTGTTACTAAATCAACTTTGGGAATCACTACAGTGATGGTCTCTAAGGCTTCTAAGCTCTGACAATTCTATGATTGATGAGGGAATAAAATAATATATATGAAAGGAGTTCAGAGCATGGTAGGGCCCAGCAAACTGCTCCATCATCACCACTGAGAGGACCTGGAAGTACTCAGAAAACAGAAGCCTTCCTCTGCCTCCTTCTCTTCCTCCTCCTCATCTTCCTTCTCCTTCTCCACCCCCTCCTCCTCCCCATCTTCCCTCTCCCAGTCTTCTTAAAAAACAAAATAGAATTTCATATCTCCCAGGCTGATCAAAAGATTGCTATGCAGACAAAGATGACCTTGAACTTCTGATTCTACTGCTTCTGCCTCCCAGTGCTGGGGTCACATAGGGACCTTCACACCTGGCCTCTTCCTCTTCCTCCTCCCCCTCCTCCTCCTCCTTCCCCTTCTCCCCCTTTCTCCCCCTCTCCCCTTCTTCCCCCCCTCTCCCTGCCCCCATGGTCTGTCTCTGGAACCCAGATTGACCTTGAACTTGTGGCAATCCTCTTGCCCCCAGCATCTTGTATGCTGGGAAGTATGCTACCATGCCAAGGAAGGCCTGCATCTTCTCATTCTTCAAATTGAGGATTGTCAGCAGAGTTCCTTGGTAATTACTCAACCTAGAAAGAAAACAAAGAGAGTGGGGAGTGGCAGGGAAGACCTAGGACCCTCAGATGCTCAGCAACCAGCAGAAAGAGGCATAGACTCCAGCCTAGCAGCCAGCTCTAAGCAGGCCTCCCAGTCTGGTTACCATGGAGACAGATTGCATGGGCCCAGGGCACTGGTCCCTCCTCCAGAGGCAGCACTGGCTCCTGTTGATTACTCTTTTTGAAGGTATGGAGGTGGGCATCTCTACCCTCTTTTTATTTTCTCTCCTGCTACCATCCCTCTGCCTCTGTTCAACCTGGGGAGTTCCCCAGGCAGACAGATGTCAGATCTCCTTTGGGTTGAGGCAGTGGGCAGAGTTGGTAAAGGGCCTGGGTACCTCTGGGCAGTTAGAAGGGGGTGTAGTGGGTAGGAACCAGGAGTAGCAAATGAGTCTTGAATTGGGAGAGGTAGGTGACCAGCTCCTGCTGTGGAGGACTGGGTGGGTGGGAGGGACCGAAGGTGGGAGACACAGCAGAGTCTGCTGGAGCCTCTGGAGTAAAAGGAGACCAGGCCTTCAAGGAGACAGCATGTTGGCAAGGGACTGGAAGAGTAAGCCTGGAGTCCCAACTGCAGAATCAGGATTTATTCTCAGATCTAAAATCTTAGGGCCTGAGAGGTACAGAGTCAGAATAAGATGGCTCAGCTTGCCCAAGACCTCTTCTCTACAAAGCTGATCCCAAGGACACCCTATCTAAGGGAAAACAGCCAAGATTAAGGCAGGGTATAGATGCCATGCCACAGAGCCATCCAGAGATTTTCATGCTAAGTATCGTGGCTAAGCACCACAGAGGTCCTGACTCTTCTTGTGGCCTGACTCAACTTGATGTCACATAGGTCTTGCTGTAAGCAAATTTAAAGCTGGATCTTACTATGTAGCCCAGGCTATCCTCAAACTCAAAACTCCCCTGCCTCAGCCCTTCCATTGCTGGGCTTGTAAGCATGCACAACTGGGCAAAAATGTATTAGAATTTAACTTGATCCAGTTTTGTTTTTCAACGTTGACCTTGGATTCTCTCTTCCTTGCAGCCTTTTCTGGACACCTCTTGCAGAGTATAATATAGGGAAGAGAGGCAAGATGGAACAAAGCAGAGACAGTCATCTCTGTGGCTCCCTAGGAGTCTCTCCTCTGGGTCAGGCCTAATCAGGAAATACTTAACCTTGACATAACTATGCACATGAGCACATCGTGTGACTTAAAACAGTGGAACCTGTCAAAGACCTGACATTTTAGTGTGAGGAAGGAAACACTGGTGGAGCTGATCCGTAGTTGGAAAGATGTTAGAATTGTTAGCTGGTTACAGTAAATGCCCCCAGTTCTAATACACACAAACATTACTTCATCGTTGCTTTGTGAAACACCTGTATGGCCAGATGTGGTGACACTGACTTGTGGTCCCAGCTACCCAGGAGGCAGAGGCAGAAGGGCAGAAACGCCATGGGGTGGTATGATGGCTCCTCAGTTAAGAGCAGTTCTTTCAGGAGACCCAGTTTTGGCTTCCAGCACCCAGACAGCAGCTCACAGCCATGCAGCAGCTCACAGCCACACCCATGCAGCAGCTCACAGCCACCTGTAACTCCAATTCTGTGAGATCAAATCCCATCCTCTCAGGCCTCTGCAGGTTCTTGCATGCATATGGTGCACATAAACTCTCTCTCTCTCTCTCTCTCTCTCTCTCTCTCTGTCTCTCTCTCTGTCTCTGTCTCTGTCTGTCTCTCTCTCTGTCTCTCTCTCTGTCTCTATCTCTGTCTGTCTCTCTGTCTCTGTCTCTGTCTCTGTCTCTGTCTCTGTCTCTCTCTCTCTCTGTGTGTGTGTGTGTGTGTGTGTGTGTGTGTGTGTGTGTGTGTGTCTGAGGCCAGCCTAAGGTACACAGTAAGTTCAAGGTCAGCCTAGACAATTTAGTGAGACCCTGTCTCTAAGTAAAAATGTAAATTAGAAAGTGACTCAGGATGTATCTCAGTTGTAGAATACCTGCCTAAGGCAAGGTCCTGGATTCATTACGTAGGACAATGAAAATCAATACATATATATACATATATATACATATATATATGTATATGTATATGTATATTATGAATGTATGTGTGTATATGTCTATATAAACTAGTACTTATTGGAAAGATGAAGATGGGGTGAGGCAAACACAGAACAAACAGTTCCTTTTTTTGCTAGGGGGCCAGATGCAAGAAACGATTCTCTGAATGATGAGTGTAAGTTGTAGTCAGAAATAAACAACTCACTGTGAGTGACCAGGTTGTGCATCAGGCTTCTGAATCTCTTCGGGTGGAGTTGATCCCCTGCAGACACATCCAGTAGCTGGACCTGTAGGGCTGAACCCTGGTAGGACCTCCCCACAGAAGCCACCTGTGCTGGCTCTGGGGCATCTCTGTCTCACAGTCTCATCTTCCACAGGCGTCTACATTGCTATACTATTTCCCTGGTACAGGCTGGATCCTCCTGCGAGGCTTTTCAATCACACTGATGTGAGTCCCACTTCAGATATTTCTGATTGAACTGGTCTGTGTCTAAAGAACAGCAGGGCTGGGCTGGAGCGATTAAGATTGCTCAGTGGTTAAGAGCACAGACTGCTCTTCCAAAGGTCCCAAGTTCAAATCCCAGTAACCACATGGTGGCTCACAACCATCTGTAATGAGATCTCCTCTTCTGGAGTGTCTGAAGACAACTACCGTGTACTTACATATAATAAATAAATAAATCTTAAAAAACAAAGAAAGAACACCAGGGCCGAGGACACCTGTGTGGGCTGACAGTGACGACACCTGGATCTTGTGGATTATAACACTAACTGCTATGGGTGCCCCCCAAAACTCTTATAGAAGGGAGTCCCCCCAATGGAAAAGCAGCATAGGAGTCAGGCTGTTGGGGTGACACTGAGGGCAAGCAGATGATAGGTCCCTGGCGACATGGGTCCCAGCTCCTTAATCACCCTTCCCACGTTCACGCAGACACAAGTCTGGGAGAAAGCCAATGTCCAGAGGACCCTAGGCAGAAACGTTTTAAATGAAGACGTTGCCACTCACCAAGTGTTCCGTTTGTAGGGCTAAATGACTTAATATTTTTGGAGCTGAAGGAACAAAACCGCCTCGAGACACTGTCGTTTTGGCTGCTGAAATTGATGGGGCTCACTCTTTTCTGCCGCGAAGGCGCAAGCTGTAGCTATTTTTCTTGTTTTTAACCAAACACTGCTGAATGCAAAGTATCGATTTTTTTTAAGTAGGTTTCAGACTGAGAAATACCATATCCCTCAAGTCATTCACTTCCAGTGTCATAGCTACCTTCTACCAGCCCTGCCAGGGTGTGATTCCCACTGCTGTCCCCTCGCCCCCCACCCTATCTCATGGAACTCAGTTCCTCTCCCCAGTCCTGCCCAGCAGCGACTGCCTCAAAGAGAAGGACCCTTCAGGTCTTTCTGGGAAGATGGCCTTGGGGATCATTCCGTGTCTTCTATCTCCCTCTGACAGAGCCCTCGGACTACTCCCATGCTTCGAGTTCTTTTAGTCTCAGGCCAAGAAGGGCACCCAGAGCCTCTGCCCTACTGAGCTCAGTTGTGCTGGTTGCTCTCTGCACATCTCTGTGTTCCCATTAGTACTCCTCACCTTCTATGTGAGCTACCTTAGTCCATAAGCCATGCTGGGCTGGCGGGCTTGAGTCCAAGTGCCTGAATGTGTTAGACTTTCCTCTAACCATCTCTGGCTTTGTTGGTCTTGTCGGTAGCTCTGGCCACCTGGATTCACTTCCAAGAAGTGTAGTTCCTCTGACAATGTCTTTCTGATTCAAGTGAGGATTGCCCCCTACACACACACACATACACACACACACACACACACACACACACACACACACACACACACACACACCATGTTGTGGCACCTTCCCCTACTCCTGGAACATTTGTTGCCACCAAGATGAGGACTCTTTATGCCTGTCTTCTCTCCTGTACAAGAAGCTATTCGTGGACTAGAGACCTATCTCCTGTCCACTGCTGTCTCTCCATGCCAATTTTGTCATCACAGGACAATTGAGGGGCTTCTTTTTCTCCTCCCCCTCTTCCTTCCCCTCCTCCTTCTTCTCCTCCTCTTCCTCCTCTTCCTTCTCCCTTCCCCTCCTCCTCATCTTCTTCCTCCTCTTCCTCCTCCTCTCCTTCCCTATCCTCATTCCCCTTCCTTGACAGGCTCTCACTATGTAGCTCTGGCTATCTTGGAACTCACTATGTAGATAGACTAGGCTAGCCCTGAATTCACAGAGCTCTACCTGCCTCTGCATCCCAAGGCATGTGCCATCTCAAGGGTGGCTTTTCTTGGGAAGCTCACACTCATTCTCTAGGGAGTGCCTTATTCTTCCTGAGTACCTTTGTGTCTGCCTCTGCCTCTGCCTTTGCCTCTCCCTTCCTCTCCCCATCCCTAACACGTGTGTACATGTGTCTGTGTATGTACATGTTCACACTTGAGCATATGAATGTTTTCACATGTGAGGGGAGATGGCAGCTTGAGGACAATCCCAGGGATCACTTGGGGATCTGCTTGTCTCTGCCTTTCTCTGTACCTCCACAATCCTGGGGACCTGCCAGCGCTCTGTCTGTGGGGACTGAGGTCAAATTGGCAGAACTTGGAAGGCCTCAGAATGAGACTGAGGCTGTCACTGAGGGTTGGTTTTACCCATGTGTCAGGTAACACATATGAACGTAGTACAGGATTTTTGGTGTAAAGCAAGCACTTCAAAATGGCCCCTCCATTTCCTCTCTCAGAAGGGGAGAATGAGGAGCAGAAGGTAAGAGCTGGTCTCGCTCATGTGGCAAGTAATGGCTGTGTTGAACTTGACCTATATTCTACTAACTCTAAAGATTTTCTTTAACACCAATATTCCTAAACTAAATGTATTACCCAATATTGGCACTCATTGTCCCCTCAGAGCCCACCCTTCCAGGCCCTCTTCTCTTAGGGGCTCTGGCTCTGTGGGAATAGCCCTGAAAAGTTGTTGGCTAGAGATTGAAGACATTTCTCCAGGCCTCTCGGTGGACTGGCATACATGGCTAAGACAGCCCCCAGGGACAGTCCCAGTATCCGTCTGAGGTTCTCTGAGCTTTGCCAGTCACCCCTCAGTCCCCACACACTGAATGCTGACAATGCCCTCCAGGACTGTGGAGGTACAGACCGTCCTGGAGGTACAGAGGAAAGGAAGTTGGCTTCTCTTGAGATCTCGTGAGCATATGGGTGGCAACCAGTATGCTCTGTCACTTGCTCCAGCTGGGTCCCATAGGGCCAGACTCATCTCTGGGGAAGCGCTCAGTAGAGGAAAGACTTTTTTTCCTCAGTAGAGGAAAGACAGGCCCAGAATGGTCCCTGACCAGTTTGCACCCTTTCAGTGGCTCCTCTTCCCTTGAGGCTTAAGTAGATTTCCACAGTCCTTGACATGGGGACCAGAGCCTGCATGGAGAGGCCGAAACATTCTCTGCACTTCACCCAGTGCCCAACTCGTATCCTGGGATCCACCATATCACAAGTGCTCTCCTGAGTCCTCCAAGACTTCTGCACAAGTGAATAAAGACACACAGCAGCCAGGAGTCATCTTTATCCCAAGCCGGAATGGCCAGCCAAGCCTGATTCACAAAGAAGAGTCACTCTGCTTCCCAGAGGGCTCTCAGGAACCTTCTGGAAAGCATAGACCTATCCAAAAGCAAGGCTGGAGGCCACACAGCAAGGCCGCATGGTGACTTGTTTGGGATGTGCACCACTGCCACCTCCCTTGAGAGCAAGCTGCTAGAGCTGGATTCTGAGCATCTCAGAGCACAGATCCTAGCTCCTCGGGTGGCAGTGCTGCATTGCTTCCTGGGAACTCGACCCTGTGGCTCAGCTCTTACTTCTTCAAGTTTTTAAGCATTGTTCAATAAACCAAAACTGGGGGGAGGGGGGGCGGGGGGGGGAATGCCCAGGCCCTAGCTGCAAGGGAGTCTGAGAAGGAAAGAGTTGGTGTGTTTGCTTTCTTGAGTGGGAATTGCTCTGTTCTCCGTTGGTGCTCCTAGGGTAAGGATTCCCAGGAATTGAAAGAATGGGGAATGCCTCCAGCAGTGACCGTGCAAATGAACTAGTTAGCCAAGGTCCTTAGGCAGTGTCCCTCACTGCTCTGACTTGGTTTCCTCACAAGCTTCTCATTCTCAGACTCTGGCTTTGAGTTTCATATTCATTCCAAACACTGTATATGAACTGATCCATAAGAGGAAAATCTTCCAGATGTTTCTGTACTAATAAGGATAGCCCAGGTGACACTGCAGGGACAAGCTAACCCCCAGATCTCAGAGATGTCACATTCCAGAGACAATAGCTACAATCAGAGGTTCTTTGCCACCTACCACCATGGTCACTTTCTTTTGTCTTATGGGGAGCCTTGAACTCTGTGGAAGGGACTATAGGTCAAAAAGAAAGGCTGACAAATTAGCTGATCAGCCAGAGGTCAAATTCTGTGGCAACTTGCTTTAAGAGAAGGGCTCACCAGCCATGATGCTAATAAACACTTCTCTGATCCATTTGCCAAGAAATCTGTATGAGCAACTACCAGGCATCAGACCCCATACTAGATTCTGGAGCTATGACTATAAGACAGCTATAAAACAGAGAAGTCCCATGCCTTGTTTGCATTTATATTCTAGTGGGGAAGACCCAGGAAATGGGTAGAATGAGAAAGATGCTTCTAGCATGCGATCAGGCTATAAGGACACTATAATGTAGTGCCCTTCCATCTCTCTACACAATGGAGATATGGAGGGGCAGATAGGCAAGACCCCTCAGAGATAATATTTAAGTGGAAACTCGAGTAATGGGGAGAGGGCAGAGAGAGACAGGTGTAAAAGAGAGAGCCCACAGAGCTGTGGTGCTATAGGAGACATGCCTGAGAGGGGATTGTCAAGCTACAACATGGAATCTGCCTTTGATTCTGCTTGGGAGCCTGGAGGAAGGTGAACTGATGGCACTTAAGCCAGAGAGTGGTGTGATCTGGTTTGATTTGTGCTGTCTTCGGGAGATAACATTGGCGGGTGTGGGGATCGTGGGATTATCACGGGAGCAAAATGATAAGAGAGAGGAGGCAGGCCCTGCTTCAGTTGAGAGGAAACAGTCAGAAATCATGTCATTAGCCACTAATGTGGGTGACAGATCTTGCTAGAATCATGACCCGGGCATGAAGCATATCTTGTTGCAGAATTCCAAGAGGAGCGTCCTTAATAAATCACACCTCTTAATAAATCTCACCACACTCCCTGCTGTGTGGCTTCATAAACAGAGATACTTCTTGCTCACACGCATGCTCATGGTTGACTTGGGTTCTCTGCTCCCCTCAGACACTCGGGGCCACATACTGACAGAGGCCCACCTAGAGGCACTCTCTTCTTCAGTCACAGAAGAAGAGCAGGTGCTGGGAGCTCATATCTTCTCTGAATTCTATCACGTCTTCTGTTCTCCGCCCCAGTGGACACTTGTCTCCCTGTAGCCACAGAGAGGCTAGGAAAGATGGCTTTCCCTGGGGTCAGAAGGAAGTGGTGGGATTCATCAAACTCCAGCCCTGTTGGCTGATAGAACGGACAAAGAGCAAACCACAGCTTTTCCGCTGGCCTCAAACTCACAAGCATCCAATATCTGAATCAGCTAGGATGCAAAGACCCCTTGCTTTGGGATGACTGTGGTACTGGCTAGTTTACACTGGGAGGGGCCTGGGCACCCAGTGGTGGGAGTCATCAGGAAGCTGATAGTCTGCTGCCTCCCTTCCCTTCCTCCTTAAGGAGGTCACTGCAGATCCACACTTGCCCTGGACAGTTCAGCAAGCTCTTTGCATTACAGTGAGATCTTTCTATATGTGTTTTCTTTGATAATAGCATTTTTAATCATTGTAGATACACTTTGCCACCATACGTATCCTCACAGCCACACTCTTACTAGCACTTTGGGATGTCTTAATTCGTATATCATAGCTAATTTAGTCCTCACCTCAGTTCCGCCCCCATGTGGATATTAGTATCATAATCTTACACATGGGGAGACTGAGGCACAGGGACACTAACTCACCTACAGTATAACAGCTAAACATGGAAGATTGAGCTTTTGAACCTCACAGCATGGCTCAGAAGCCCTGCTCACCAACTCTGGATCACACTGCTTTGGATGGAGTGTGTGCTCAAAAGATTAGGACAAGATCTACATCTGCACTCATGCCTAGGGCAAATGGAAAGAGAGAGACAGATTTACGGCCACCCTCTGCAACATCACAGGAGGATGAGCCTTTCCTGCATGACCACAGGCAGAGCCTGACCTGAGCATGGCTGTAAGCACCTGGGAGCAGCCAATGATAAGCCAACTTACAGAAGGAGCATCTTTGTCCCTGCCTGCTCCACTTGTTTTTTGTTGTTGTTGATTGTTTTACTGCAACAAGTTTTTTTTGGTCTTTTCGAGACAGGGTTTCTCTGTGTAGCCCTGGCTGTCCTAGAACTCACTTTGTAGACCTGGCTGGCCTCGAACTCAGAAATCTGCCTGCCTCTGCCTCCTGAGTGCTGGGATTAAAGGCATGCGCTACTACGCCCGGGCAAGTATTTTTAAACATCTATGCTGATGACACTCAAATGAGCTTAAAGAAAGAAAATAGGCAGTACATCAGGTTTTCTTCTGTGAAGAACTGATCCTCCAGGCAGTAAAGCAGACAGCATCCCACAGAGTGCACATTTAAAGGGAAACATGACAGTACATGCTAGAGGAGACCACAGAGGGCCAGGATGGAGCAGGTGGGCGTGCTGCTGAGGTAGCTGACTAGGAAAACTACCTACCACACTACAGCAGCATGAGGAATTTTTTCTGAAGCTAGTGGCAGGGACCAAACCAAGTTGACTGGGGCACTGAAGCCAGGAATGTTCTGCCAGCTCTGCTTGGGGCTGGACAAAGGTAGTATGCAGGTTAACTGGGCTGCCACCCTGTAGCAGGTCCTGTCTCAGGAAAAGCTCCCAGAAGAGCAAGCCAAGAAAGAGGATGGAAGGAGGATACCAACAGGGGAAGCAAGTGGAAGAGGAGTCCTGAGGGTCCGCGGGCCCTGCAGAAGCCATGCCTGCTCCCTGCAGCCCAAGGGTCTCCAGGAAACTGCACAAACACCTGTCAAACCCCTTGGTGGAACACTGGGCACAAGTGCTTTCAGTTCCGTCACCTCCAAAGGCACCACCTTCCACCACCTGAAGAACGTGCTTCCATAACACAGGTGTGCATGCATGCTCCACGTGCACACATATCTTACATATCTCCCCACTGCAAGAATCAGGATTCCCAATCCTGTGTAAGTCTAAGGAGAATGTATTCCAGGGGAGGCCAGGGTGCTGCTCTTCTATGCTGTCAGGAACAACGCATTTGCAGATATGATCCCTCTATCCCAGTTGTGAGCACACAGACCTGGGGCAGAGCCTACTGCCCTTAGGCCTCTTGTCATTGCTGCCTCTGAAACCCTATGGCCTTCCTCCACCTACCCACCCCCAGCTTTGTTTCCAAATAACAGCTTCCGGCTGTTCTCTTCAGAGCTGAAGCCTCGATATACGCAGTTGATTGGAGGAGCCTGGGTCACATGGTTCTACAAAGTAGACTGAGAAAATAAGGTGAGTCTGACAATTAGACCCTAACTTAGAAGGTGGGACTTACGACAGGAGCCGAGGTGTCAGGAGAGTCTCAGCTGTGTCTGCTGCACATATAATCGTGTGTGTGTGTGTGTGTGTGTGTGTGTGTGTGTGTGTGTGTGTGTGTGTGTAAGCATTGTACTGATTAATAAACCCCTTCACTCTGAAAAGCTGTTTTAGAACATCAATTATGTACACACATCCATACTCCCAATAATAATTCTTGGGTTGGGTCACCAGGGATGTCCTAACTTCCCTTCTTTCTCTGGCTTCTGACCCTACCATTCGAGAAGCACATCCTGGTTTTTCCAAAGCCCTCCTCCCCTGATTGCAGTCTTTGCATTGGGAAACTTAAAGAGGACCCTACGCTGGCAACCATGCCCACCGAGGGAAAAGGACTCTTCTACTCAAGGTGAGCCAGAGAACCCAGAGAAGCCAAGAAACGAAGGACTATGGAGAGTTCAGCTGGAAAGCTGTGCTGTGTCCAGTTCATGGAAGAACCAAAGACGACATGGATTTAATCTTTGGGAAAGAGATAAATGGGAGCTCTCTGAACAGGACATTCTGACCCAGTCCAGCATACTTGAGCAGCAACTTATCGCAATGGCCTTTGGGTTAGAATAGAAAGTTCTACACTTCTTAAAAATCTAAAACTTCTAATTGTGACATGAAAAAACCATGAGCGTCCCCTTGAGATGGTCATAGAATGAGCTAAATATAAGTTCTTAGAATAATCCAAACTCACAGGGGATGCTCAACACAGGTCAGTCACCTCCTCTTGATGTCGAGGCAGAATCTGGGAACTTCTTTTAGCAGAAGTTCACATAGCAAAGTAAAGTGGGACAAGCCTGAAGCAGAGAGGCTAGGGAGGAAACAGCTGGGTAGCAAGAGACTAGCAGGCAATCAAGCCAACAGTCACCTCCTGGCCAGGTGACCGGCAGGCCTGTGCTGGCAATCCCCAGGGGCTGGGCCATGCTGAATGGCTGGCTTGGTGGGACATTAGCACTCTCTGATCCTTATGGCTGTATTGGATTTAGGTGTTTTTTTTTTTTTCCCTCTTGCTATTGTCTTCATAATGGAAGCTTAGCTAATTGGGTTTGGTTTGGTTTGGTTTTTGTTGTTTGTTTCATTTCTTTTTGTTTTAAATCTCTTCTTGGTTACTAAAGGTGCTAATCACCATGAATCCTCCAACCACTGCGTCAGCTACACCCTGTGTTTGGCCTGTTGTATTTTCATCTTCATTGACTTCAGAGTATTTTTGGTTGACCTTCTGTGCGACTCTGGACTTTTCCACCCATGCCCCTGAAAGAATGACTCTGAGACTTTTTTATGTACGGATAAATGCCTAGGTCAACAGGTTTGGCTCATTTTCACCAGCTCATAACTCAGTCATTCCACCTAAACGGATCTAAGTCATGCCACATGGCTAGTTACCTCTCCTTCAGTGTCCTCCAACCGTCTTCCTCCTAGTTGGCAGAATCTCTTCTCATGACTTACTCTGTCCCACAATTCCTATCTTTCTCTGCCAGACGTCCCACCTTCTAATCCCTCCTCAGCTCATTGGCCATAGGCTTTTTATTGACAGGTGATGCTTCCACACAGTACAAGAACATTCTACGCATCCTTCCATCTCTCAGTTGTTTGGGAACGTGCTGTTCAGCACGTCTGCTACTTCCTTGCACCTTCTGCCAGTTTCCAACTTAATTTCATTTTGGCTCAAGAGCGTACTTTGCATGGTTTTGGTCCTTCTAAGCCTACAGACTTGCTTTATGCCCTTACCATTTGGCTTATCCTGGAATGTTCTATGTGCACATAAAAAGAAGGTGCTTTTAATTGTTCACTATGGAGCTTTCTACAGATGTTTGCTCTAGAATATTGGTCCGGGTTTTCTTTGTTATCTTATCCTCGGATATTTCTGTATACCAATGAAAGTAGATGACAACTTCTTCTCCTCCTCCTCTGCTTTCTCCTCTTCCTCCTCCCACTCTTCTTCCTTCTCTTCTTCCTCCTCATTCTTTTCTTCTTCCTTGTTCCCCTCTTCCCCCTCCTCCACCTCCTTTTCCTCTTCTTTCTTCTCTTCCCCCTCCTCCTCCTTCACCTCCTCTTCCTCTTCTTTCTCCTCTTCCCCCTCCTCTCCCTCCTCCCCCTCTTCCACTTTCCCTCCTCTTCCTTATCTTCTTTCTCCTCCTCCTTCTCCTCTTCTCCCTCCTTCTTTTTTCATTTTCATGTTTTTTAACATGGTGTTATATGGCCTAAGCTGGCCTTGAACCCCGTATGTAGCTGAGGATGGCATTTAATTTCTGATCCTCCCACCTCTACTTCCAGAATGCTGGAATTACAGATGTGAGACACCACATTTAGTTCTGGGGAGGGGTTGTCATGGAACCTAGTGCTTTGTGCATGCTAAGCAAGCACTCTACTGCTGTGTCCTTCTGATGAATTGACCCTTTATCATCATAACATTTCCTTCTTCATTCGTAGTAATAATTTTTGCACAGATTCTACTTGTACAGAGTCAGTGCACTCCCTGCAGCTGCCTTTTTGTTGCTTTCCCATGATTCATCATTTTTCATCTCTTTACTTTCAATCTATAATATCTGGGTCTTTGATTCTAAAGTGTGTCTCTTAAATACAGAATGCAGTTGGATCACACGATCTATTCATCTTGGCAATCTTGGTCTTTTGATTACCAAGCATTTTTTGTCCCATTCATATTTAATATAATTGCTGGTAAGATGGGATTTGTCACCTGAAATTTTCTATTTGTTTTGTATGTCATCATTTTATTTTTGCTTTAGTTATTTATTTAGTCCCCTATCTTTCCCTTACTGTCTTCACTTGTGTTAGGTGGATATTTTCTAATGTTCTAGCAATTTATTGTTTCTTTTTAGTAATTTTCTTAGTGATTACCTTGAGGTTACAATTGTTATCTTAAGTTTAACATTTTTGGCTTGGGAGCTGGAAAGATGGCTCAGTAGCTAAAAATCAATTGCTGTTCTTATAGAGGACCTAGCTTCAATTCCTAGCACCCACACAGTGACTCACAACTGTCCTTAACTCCAATTCTATGAAATCCAGAGCTCCCTTCTGGCCTCTAGCAGGCACTAGGCATTTACACAATGCATGTATGTATATATGCATGTATATATGCATATGCGTATGCATATGCATGTATGCATATATATGCAGGCAAAACATTTATACACATAAAATAAAAGACTCCTTCTAAAAGTCAGTTTATACTTATCACAACTTAATTTTGATGGCGTGCACACTCCATCCTGTGGTACCTCCTCCCATTCTTGTTTGCTGTATGGTCATTTGCACAGATCTGTCTGCATCATAGACTCAGAGCTGATCGGTCCACTGTGTTTTAAGTCACAGAGGAGCACAAAACAATGAATAAAAATGAACCGACCCTGTCGTTCCCATTTACCTAGATGGTTCTGTTGACTTTACTCTGTATTTCTTTGGGTAGATTCGGGGACTGTCTGTGTCCTCCTGCTTCTGTCTGGAGGACTCCCAGCAGTGCTCCTTACAAGGATGTGCCTGTACCATCTTTGTTTCTAAAGCCTGGTTTTGCTGGAATGTCTGCATTTGTCCTGTATTCCTTTTCAGCACGAAGCTTGTACCCTCTCCCTCCCCTGGCCTCCGCATCTTCTGATGTTATAAGCTCATGCTGAGGAGTCCAGTGTAGAAGACATTTTTCTAATTCTCCTTTTTTTCCTTCCATTTGACCATATGACCACACAGTGTATAAGTGTATATTTGTATAATATTTGTTGGGGTTCTTGGATTATGCATAATTAAACATTAATGTGTCTCATCAAGCTTGAGGGATGTGGAGAAATTATTTCTCTAGGCCTACTCTCTGCCTCTTCCTCTCCTTTCTTTCTGGTGACCCATAGCACACGTCCTAGGTGTCTCTCCTTTCTTTCTGGTGACCCATAGCACATGTCCTAGGTATCTCTGGCTTGGCTTTGCTCACCTTTACCATGCATTCTCTCTGATTCTCAGGATGAACAATTTCTAGTGATTTAAGTTCATAGATCTTCAATCCTGCCTACTTAGATCTGCGATTCAGGCCATCTAGTGGACTTTTCATTTCATCTATTGTACATTTCAGTACCTGAATTTATACAAAAATACACACATTATGTACATAATCTCTTTTTAGATATTGTCTATTCAGTGAGACATTCTTACGCTTTCATTTAACTTTTTTTTTTAGAAACTGCTTCTCTAATTTTCAAGTGTGTGTGTGTGTGTGTGTGTGTGTGTGTGTGTGTGTGTGTGTGGTTTATCCATGTGTGTGTACAGGACCAGAGTAAAGTGTCCTGTGTCCTCCACCATCCTCTACTTTATCCCTCTCCTCAATCTGAAGCTTACATTTTTTAAGCTGTCTTAGCAACCAGCAAGCCCAGGCTATCCTTCCTGCCTCTGCTCCCCGGAGCACTGAAGTCACAAAGACATATGAGACTATGCCTGGCTTGCTGTATGGATTCTGAGATGAAAATTCAGCTTCTCATGGTTGCACATTAGACACCCTAACCACTAAGCTACCTCTCCAACTCCTCCAATTCTTTAGATATATTTTTGCTTAGTTATTTTTTTAAACATTTTATAAAAGTTTGAAGTCTTTGCCTAGAAAGCTTGTACATCTCCAGATATCACCAGCTTGAGTAATTACAACGTTAAAAGAAAACTGCTTGTAGGTTTTTTAAAACAATATCTTTGTTTGTGTGTATGTGCAAGTGCATTCCAAGTGTGCTGGTGCCTGTGGAGAATACAAAGGAGCGTTGGACAGCCTGGATCTAGAGTTTCAGGCAACTGTGGGCTTCCCGGTGTGGTGCTGGGGACCAAACTCTGGTCCTCTAAGGTAAAGGAGACTGTAGTCGTAGCTGCTGATCCATCTCTCCCGCCCCTTTCCATGGTTATTTCTGGCAAATAGTCTCAGTCTTCCCACTGAGGAAGCCTGCCAATCAAAGAGGAGCACTGGACATGGAACTTGTCTAAGGAGCTGCTAGACAGCTGTGGCAGCAAAACTCTCTGGGAACGGAGCCCCTGGGAAAGCTCTAAACCAGTCTTCCCTGCCCAGTGACTGCTCAAACACTGGTTCCCACAGCCACAGGGCCTGTGAGTCTGATGGTGTTTAAGGTGGCTTCAGAGCTGAGGATGGAACAGAGAAAACGCAGGGAAGAGAAACCACCCAGCGCTCGATGGTCTTCCTGAGACCAGGGCGTTTCTCTCGAATCAATGTCCTCTGGGTTGTTGTGAGCCTGGGATTCATTGCTGGGGCGCTTGGCCATTTCTTGTGACTCTGGCAGTTTTGTGGAAGAGCCGACTCAGAGGCTCTCTAGCCACTTGGAAGTGCTTTTGTCTCATGCAGGATTTAACTGGGGCCCAGCATGGTCCAGTCTTTATGTTATGAGAATCTGCCTGGTCACCGCATTGGAAACAGAGTGGAGGGAGACGAGTAGTGTGCTAGGGACAAGTGGAAGCTGCCAGCACTAGCATGTCAGTATGGCGTGGTCTGCAGAGAGAGAGAAGCCTGGGAGACTCACCAGGGTAGTGGTTGGCTTTGATGATGATGATGATGATAATGTCTAATTTTTCATTTTTCAATTTTTGTGTGTATTGCGAGCATATGATTATGTGGTGTGTGTGTGTGTGTGTGTGTGTGTGTGTGTGTGTGTGTGTGTGTATGTGTGTGTACATGCTTTTGGGGGGAAAGGGCACATGGGTATGGGTGTGTGCATATTAAGGCCTCAGGATATGTCAGATTCCCCCTCTAACATTCTTCTACCTAATTCTATGAGGCAGGCTCTCTCAATCAAACTCGGAACTCATAGATATGGCTAGCAAGGCTAGCTTCGGAGATCCCATCTACACTGTCTGAGGCTGGAATTACAGGCAGGCCACCCCCTACCCCACCCCCAGCAAGCATTCACGGGGTTCTGGGGATCTGAACTCGTGTTCTCATACTTGATCCTGAAAGTATTTAGCCAGTGAGTCTCCCCAGCCCCAGGCCCAGTCCCTTGGCAGTTTCTTTTTTAAACCAAATTCTTTCCTGGATCCAAGCAGTCATAAGTCATACAAGGTTGGAATGGGGTCCAGGTACTATGGGCGAAGCAGGTCCACAGACAAGAAGCCCAGAGAGTAGGAAGAGCCAGGCTGCTGTTAATCTCTGGCCACAAAACCAAAACCAAAAACAAACAAAACCAAAAAGCAAAACTGCTGAGAAAGAGACCCAGCATCTCTGATGAGGGATTGGGAGAGGAGGATGGGGCTTGGAGAAAGGAAGTGAGGGTCCTACTGGAGACAGCTGGAGGGGGGACGACATCAGAGCTCTGCCTTGAAGTCCTTGGGAAGCATGGCTTGTACCGGGCCCAGCCTCTCCCACCTTCTTCTCAAGAGGCTGCTGCCTCTGCATTGTGCTTCTGTGGAGCCTAGTGGAGAAGCTGGGCCCCGGGGTGAAGTGGCTGCTTTCTTCTCCATTCCTTTCTCTCCCAGGCAATTCTCTGAACAAGCTTTTGTAAGTCTCCGACGTTTCTGCTTTTGTTCAGGTCTAATCCTTCCTACTTATCCCTCCTCTGGTATCTGTTTATTATGTCCTGTTTCTCTTTGGGATACCAGGGCTCAGCAGATCGGCCACAACTGATCCTATCTGCTCTCAGGCAAACACAATTGTACCTGGGCCTTGTCATCTATTGCATGTGTGAAAAGGCCGGAGAAGACGAAGAATTAAGCCAGCCCCACCAAGAACAGCAAATGCAGAGACTTTTTAAAAAAAAAATAAACTGGAAAGCCTCCGAGAGAGCCCATTCAGAGGAGTTTGCAAAGCCCTTCAGTGGCAACACAATGGCACCCGGTGCATTGGCTTTCTCATCCCCGTCCCTCTGCAGCTAGAGAAGCCTGTGGCCTTGGCTCTTGACTGCTGCTTGAGGGGGGGGAAACAGTCTTCCTTCCTGGGCTATCAAGACAATGACTCACGGTCTCTCGAATTTAGGCATTTTAGAGAGCGTAGCCTTGTAGCCCTGCATAGGTAATGCCGCAAAACACAGGCCGAGCATCACGTGATAGAAAGAACAAGAACTCAAGAACCCCAGATCTTTAATTTCTTGCTGCCCTTGCCAGGATCTGTGGAGACAGATAGACACGCCAATATTGTCTTGAGTTTGGGCTTCTAGGGTCACTTCTGAGCCTGGGGCTCTCGGAGTCTGCAAGTGATGTCTTTGGGAATAAGGTGAAGCAGAATGAAGACAGACACCATTTGGGTTTTTCCTAGGGCCAAGGAATCTCATGAGCCACTATTTATGGCAATGCTAAAAAGACATCACAGTCAAACCCACCTGTGTGGGGACATGCATTCTTCCTGACATCCACTGTTCTCACCCAAAACCCCCACATCCTCACCTGGCCCAGAAACAGAGTGAAGTGGACTTTCAAATGGCCCCAGAGCCAACCTCATGCCACGAAAGCTGGTGGTTCTGCAACTCACTGCCCACAACTCCCGTCAGCCTCCTGGAAGAGTACTGTGGTCTCTGATGCAAGGATGAGTTAACCAAACTGTGAGAGGACACCCCAGTAGCATGAGGTCACGCGGCAAAGCTCTGAAACTCCTAATTTGGGCAAGACCCTCTAGCTCAACACAGTTCCCTATAGCAGTCTGGCGCCATGGGGACTGGCCATTCCCACAGTCCCGATGGATGTCCCAGGTGCCCCTGCTGCTGGGTGGGAGTGGAGGGCTGGAGTCCTGTGACATTCCTCATGCCTCCCTGCAGTCACCACAAATGGCTCCTTTCGCAGCCAAGGCTGTGGCAGCGGCTTCAGGCGCCTCTGCCTTGCAGGATTGACATCAATCCTCATTGAAATCAAACTCTCTCTGAAACATGCTCCAGTGGAGTGGAATTTTCTGCTAAATAAGGTGTTATTAACCCAGCTCCCGGCTCCTTGGGCCCAGGCTGAGCTCAGCAGCACGGAGGCTGCTCCAAGCTGATGAACCCACTTAAATACCGATTAATAGGCATTGCAGCAGTGGCCCGGGCAAGCTTAGTGAACCCTGGGCTCCTCGGGCTTCAGCGCCAAAAAGCTCACACTCATGGCTGACTCTCATTCCAGCCCCAACCCCTCAGATGCTATGCAGTCTGGGGATGAGGGGGTAGCAGAGGGGCGGGGGAAGAAGGACATGGTGGGGGCTAGAAGACCTGAGTTCAATGCCCAGAACCCACTTTTTTAAAAAGGCGAGATGGACACTATAGCATGAGTTTATGATCCCAATGATGATGAGGAAAAAAAAAAAAGCCACGGCTTGCCAGACAGTCACCCTAGCTGAAATGGTGAGCAACTAGCAAATGAGACCCTGTCCCAAAACAAACATACAAAACCAAGGTGGACAGCACCTACAGAAGGACACCTGAGGCTGACCTCAGGCTCCAGCATGCACACACATTTTGGCATGTGTGTGCATAAAACGTCTTTCATTTCTTTTTCAGCTCCTTTCTCACAAAGCACCAGTCTCCCGAGCCTCTCCAAATGGGAAACCACAGAATAAGCCTGATCCAGAAGGAAGAGGAGCGTAGCCTCCCCAACCTTTGCTACTCTGCTTGTGGATGATGGGGGCGGGGGCTCCCACCACCCTAACAGTGATGTAACCAGCCATGCAGACTGGAGGGTTAAGACAGGACCCCGGCATAATGTTACTCTGGTTCTCATGCAGCTCAAATCACGCTTTGATGCCTCCAGCCTAATCATTTCAACCACATACAAGTTCAGTGTATGTAATTCTCAGAGATGAAGCTTTCAGTGCTGGAGGAGCCCTAGAGAGTCCCTGGTCCAAGCTCATTTTACAGCTGAGGAAACTCAGGACCGGAGGGAAAAGGTCACGCTCAAGGTCACCCAATCCAGTGGCAGCAACACGGCGATTCCTGCCCAGTTCTGCCAACTCTCTCTGCAGCTGTGCAATGCTCCCGTTGATGACCTGTTTTTCCTCCCCTCCAACAACACAAAAGCATCCATAGACAGAAGCCAATAATCACATCTGCATGACTCCTAGTGTGCATATTGCAGAGGGGACGTAGTCAAGTGGCATGTGATTGAAGAGGATCAGAAAACATCACATCAAAATTTCCTCACTATGATAAATAGAAGCACACATATTCATTTTTTCTAGACAGCTGCTCGTTGGGTATTGGCCAGGTATTAGACCCGGTGCTGGGTATTGGTTCCATAGAGGAGACTGCTTGGGAGATGCATAGTTCTTAATCAGACCAACTGGGAGACAGAGTGACCATACAGGTATGTATGTGGGCATGTGGGGTGGGGGCAAATGCATGCATGCTCATGCAAACAATCGTAAATGATGTCGTGTGATCAAGTCCAAAAAGAGAAGGGACACAAAAGAGCAGAGGCACAGCACTGTCAGGGTGGTGGAGCCTCCCCATCACCCACATACAGAGAGTCGATGAGGGGGTAGGATACACTACTCTTCCTTCTGGATTGAGCTCATTCTGTGGCTTGCCATTTGTGTGTGCTTTATCACACAAGGGTCACTCAAGGGACACTCGTCATCTCACTGCTGTGACCAAATACCTGACACGAAGCATCATAAAGGAAGAAGGATTTATCAGGGGAAGACACAGTCTGTCACCGAGGGGAAGGATCCTAGAGTTTGCTTTTCTGTAGCTGTGATGAAATACTGACCAAGAGCCACGTAGGAGGAAGGGGTTTCTTTCATCTTGCACATCCTAATCACAGCCACGGCAGGAACTCGAGGCAGGAAGCTGGAGGCAGGAACTGACTCAGAGACTGGTTTGCTCAGTTACCTTTCTTGCACACGTACCAACCACGGCGGCCTCTCACTTCAATCAGCAACAGAGAAAATACTCCGCAGACACGCCCAAGGACCAACCCATCAGTCTGATGGAGGCAATTCCTTAGCTGAGGTGCTCCCTAGTTTGTGTCAAGTTGACAACTAGCCAGCACAGAAGGCAAAGTGGTCGGAATGTGCATCTGGGGCTCTTCGGCTCCCTTGGGGAAAGAGGAAGCAGAGGTCAGATAGGAAGTGAGGCTAGGCTATAATACCTCAAATCCCACCCACAGTGAACCACTTCCTCCAGGTCCTCCAGGTTCCACAACCTCCCAAACAGCGCCACCAGCTGGAGAATGAAATATTCAAACACATGTGACTATGCCTGGGGTGCGGGGTGGGGGTGGGGGTGGGGAGACTGCATTTCACATTCAAACCTCAGCCAAACACCCCAAGGAGGAGCTGACATCCAAGCATCCAAACTGTAATCGGAGGAATGAGGAAAAACCCAGCCATGCAAAAGGAGAAAGAGGAGCAACCAAGCAGAAGGAATGGCATTGGGGTTTCCTATCATGGACAATGGGGTGAAAACATTTCAAATTAACACATGCTTATTGTTTTAGAGGCAGGAAAGCAGTCGTGTTCCTTCAGCTAATTGCCCTGCTTCTCGGCACTGGGGCCATCGATCAGTCTCTAAACTGTGCTTGTCTGTGTTTCCATGTCATTTGCTCAATGTATGGCTGAAAAAGGACTGACCCTTTAGCAAGTGGTGCAGGGACATCATTCCCCCCCTTTAACCTCCGTTAGCAGACTTGTCACACACAGGGAGACTCCATCTCTTTGTTGCAGTGTGACTTCAGGCAACACACTTCCTCTGTGAGCCTCAGTTTCCCCACTTGTATAATGGGATAATAAAAGCAGGACCTCAGATGACTGTGGTAAAGTTTAACCAAAATCACGTATGCGCAGATGCTGCCCTTGTGTGGGACACGCTCTGTTCCAAATATGTGGCCTCATGATGACAGCTAGTACCATTCACACACATTAACTGCTTTGTTCATAGGAGGGTGTTGGTAACTTTGCTTCAGATTGGTTTTTCCCTGCACACTACAACACAGAAGGGTGGAATGGGCTCTTATGATCCTCTGGGGAGCCCATGTCAGCTGCCCTAACATTGCTTTATCTGTGTAAGCCATCCCTTCATTCCAGTTCCTTCATTTTAGTCATCTGAGGTGAACTCTACATTTTGCAGACACTTGAATGATCCAATCACATTCTGCAGACTCAGGTCCAAGGGTCCCATGGTCAGCCATGGTGGCTGGTCTTAAGACTGTCTATCTGGCCCCTACGATGACCCCAAATCCAAGATCCCCCTAGCATTTGGTTCTGAGTGTCTTAGAGTTGTAAGTTCCTGCCCTGTCTCTGCCACTGTGGCCAGCGCTGGCCTTTTCCAGGACTGGCCTTTACCTCCAAGTCATTGCCATGCCAGGATTTGCCCTAGAAAGCAGCGTAGGGGTGTCTCATCCTGGACTCTCATCTCTCCTCACACCGTCAGGACCAGAGCTTGCCTTAAGTCCTCCATGGCTTGGCCTCTGCCTTAGCCTTGGCTTCTACCTCCCTAGTTGTGCTTTTCAAATCCATGTCCCAGGGCATCTCAAAGAATGTATTCCTGCCAGGTGGGCTGACAAGGAATTTATAATCTCAGCACTCAGGATACAGGAACAAGATTTAGAGTTCAAGACCAACATGGGCTAGAATGCTAAGACACTCTCTAGAAAAGAGGAAGAGGAAGAATTACCATCATCATCTTCTTCTTCTTCATCAGCATCATCATCATTCCTGGTTGTCTGCTTTGAGTCCCTACCCGTCCCACAGTTCCGGAACATCCGTGGTGTCCAGAAGAGCCTGAAAGCAGCTTTTTGTGGTTACACTGTCTTCTCCAGCTCCCTCTGGTCCCTCTGGCACACCCTGTTTTGTTTCACTTGCTCGGCAGACTCCCAGGGCATCTCCTGCCTCGGGACCATCAGATCAAGCCCCTGCTCTGAGGAAGCTCAACAGAAGAAGGAGGCCCTTTAACAACCATTTCCCCGGAAAGGCCAGCACTCCAGGGTACAATGGCATAGTCCCAGAGGCTCTGTATTCTTCTGGAAAGTCACCAGGGATCAAAGTCTGTGATGTCACTGCCGAGCCTTAAAAATGCAGCAGATGCCAATGCCTAGGACTAGAGGGACAGGGACCGGCAGATGACTCCAGACAGGCAACAAGGGGCTGCTACAGAACCCCATGCAGCATGCACCACGGAGGGATAGGTGGCAGGTGGATCATGACTGCCCTTGAGCTTGGAGCCCCATGTGTAGGTGAGCAGATGGGACAGGGTCCACCCACAGAGAACAGGACTGTGGGAATGGTGGTGGGTGCAGGTAGTGATGGCTAATTTGGTCTGGAAATGCCCGTGGACTGTCTACTGGGGCATGCCCAGTTAAGGTGAAGGATCTTGATGCATAGATAGAAATTTGGGGATCAAAACCTGGCCATGAAAACCGAACAGGAAAATAGGATTGCTGAACACAGAGATGACAGGCATCAACATTTATGAAGCAGGTTCTGGAAAGATGAGGGAGGCTCAGAGATGTGGTAGAGGCAGGAGGATGTCCCATCTGGAAGCCACGTCAGGAAAGAACATGGAGGAGGGAGAGGCCAGTGAGGAAGCAGGAGAATTCAGAGTGAGCAGAGCTTGGTAGCTAGCCGGGATCCAGGTCTCTCCTTCACTTCATATACAGCCTTAGACAAGGTGAGTGGCCTCTGAGCCTGGCTTGCCTCCATGAAGAAAAGTTACAGCCCTAGTGCCTACCTCCTAGGGTAACTGCCATCACGGAGCTCAGTGGACAAGGCTGCAGATCTGTGTGAATACCCTGGTGAGTTGTGAAGTCCTCAGGAAGTGGCCTGGACCCAGAGAGAACAAGACATCACTTGGTGAGGTTCCAGGGAGCAAAGGCTGAGCACTCCAGGACATAACAGAGGCCGAGAGGGTGGCCACAGGAGTCCTTAGGGAACAAAATCCCCCGCCATAGCTGCACTGTACATATAGTTGGGCAGTGCAGACATAGATACTTGCCACCACCCCAAGGGAATAAACCACTGAGTGAGGAGCTGAAGGATAGATACACGGAAGAACTGCCAGGAAGAGGGAGCAACCTGAGTGGAGGCCTAGTGAGAGAGAAGGCTGGCTGTTACAGGGACCAGAAGGTCCCTGCCGCCCTCAGGTGCCAAGCTCAAGGGTAACCGATCCCAGGAATGGACAGCAACCACAGGTACGGCCCGCACTGAACATCACAAACACGAGAATGTGATCATTAGGTGATTATGTTTTTAAGGCCCAAATTGTTTCACTTGTTTCCCTGCCAGCTTTCATTGGGCCATCAGTCATTCCGCACACAGATAACATTTCTTATGTACATTGACAGAATAAATTACATGGTCCTCATCCAGCAAATCAACGTTACAGGGGAACATTATCTTCTGCACGGCGGTGCCTGGGCACACCATAAATCCTAACCAGGTTTATTACATCTGTCTTGTCATACACTCATTTTATTGAGAAGTAAGGTTTTTTTTCCAGATTAATAATCACATTAATAGATGAGATTCTTTTTGGAGAATTGTTTTCTTGGGGGGAGCCTAAGGAAGAGCGGTCTGGCTTCTGAGCAGTTGTCCCACGGAAGGCTGACCTTGTCATCCTGACAGTGTCCTTCAGAACTGGGAACCAGGAATTCCTCCTGACTCACTGGGAGGACTCTAGGTCAGCCATTGATTCCCCCCCCCCCCAACCCCATGCCATTTCCCAGATCTTTCTAAATGTCAAATTCTAAAGCTTTCAATGTGGTGTCAAAGATGTATCATTACACTGAACCAATCCAATGAATGTTTGATAGGCAACTATCATGCAAACCAGTGAGAGAACTGACTCACAGAAGACTGAGAGCAAGTTTTCCTGAGTCAGGCTTTCTGCCTCCCTGCCTGCCTGCCTGCCTGCCTGCCTGCCTGCCTGCCTGCCTGCCCTATAGATGGCTTGCTAGCTCTGCACTTCTTTTTCATTTTTGTGTTAAATGATCTGATTGGACCAGACCGAGGTTGGAAAACTACAGCTGGCTTGCAAGGTAAATCCAGCTATGGCATGATTTAGGAAGTGAGACTGTAGCACAGCCCAGCCCATTTGTGAAGCCGAGATGTGTGGCTGTGAAGAAGACTCTACCCTGCAAAGCCTATCATATTTAATCCCCAGACCTCTATAGCAAATATTTGCTGGCCTCTGATCCAGATAAACTCTAGGTGAACGAGTTTTGAGCAAAGCTATAGGATGGCACTCAAGTGCACACTGTGGTATTGATTGGAGCCCACTGTGTCAAATTCATTCCTGGAAACACCTTATTTCATTCTTGCAAGGTCTCAGTGGCAAGAGTCTACCCTGGAGGTTCTAGCGCCCATCCACAGGCAAAGACAAGGTGGGAACTCTGCTCCTGTTTGGCACCAATTTATTACATCTCTGGACACTGTGCCGGATCAAGATGCTAATTGGTGAGTGCCAGGGAAACAGGGATACCTCTCAGGGGACCCATCGTTTGGCATGTAGAATGCTGAAGAGCAGAGAGAAAGAGGAAAAATGAAGACGAGAAAGGGTATGCTGTGTTTAACCTTGCTGGACCTGGTGAGAATGTGATCCCACTGTCTACTGCCCTGTCTCACAGTGGGCGTTTTCTCTCTTAAGCCTTATTTGCCAAACTCTACAGTTAGTTGGTTCTACAGTTGGTTCCGATTCAACAGATGGAGGAGCAAAGTCCAGAGTGACAGATGCCAGACCCAAGGCACACGATGGATAAGCAGTATTCCCTCTTTGTGTGTGTCTGCAGTGAATTCTTTCAGCTACAGACTGGCTGTCCTGGGCTGAGAGAGAGAGAGATGAATGGTGGGATGCTTTGGGGCTTGGTATCAGATCCACCCATGGGTACCAGAGTGTCTGAAATCCAAGAGAAGACAAACCCTGGGCAGGTAGGAGTGTCAAAGTTCCTGCCCTAAGCTGTCGGGATCATCTCTTGGCCCTTTCCTGATGCAGTCAGCCACCTGCCTGAACAAAGCAGTCCTCTCAGCCAGAGAAAGAGCTAAGGACACACACACACACACACACACACACACACGCACACGCACACGCACACACACACACACACACACACACACGCACGCACGCGCGCACACACACACATACCCCATACCTCACACCCCCATCCAGCCCTACTCTGTGGGTTCCTCCCACACAGCTCTCCTGTCCCCTCCCACAGGGTTCTCCAGATCCTTCCCACCTGACTCTTCTGGCCCTTCACAGGGCCTTCCTGATTTCTAGTCCCTCAGTGCCTGCTCTCTGTCCTCACAGAGACATCTCACAGATCACCAGACAGCCCCGCCCCAACCCCCTGCATAGCCTAACTCCTCTTTTTTTCCTGGAAGCCTGTTCCTCAGACCAACCAAGGCAGCCCCATCCTCACAGAAGCTTGGCAGCCAGCACCGACGTAAGCCTGGACACATTTCTCTCTCTCCTTCAACATCTAATCTATTAGCTTTCAAACTCGTAACTGGATCCCATCGCTTCCTCTCACTTCTGCTGCTACCAACCTGGCCCTAGGCCACCGTCAGCTCTGACTCCAGCTGGTCGGCCTGCCTGTCTCACTGCTGACACCAGGCAAGAGGATCTGTGGGAAAGGCTGCTTGTTTGTTCAAAATGTGTCAACCCCTCATTTTCTACTAGGCTAGAACCAAACTGCACGATGATCAAAAATGTCCCCACGGCCCTGCTACCACAGCCCCAGCCACAGAGCTCTCCTCTCTCTCCCCCACCACCTTGCTGGGTCCCAGAGCCCGTAACCTCCCTCTCAGCCTCAGGAGAAACATGACCCCTAGCTGACATCCTGAACCACCTTGCAGCCTAGACCCTCTGGGCCTTCCCAGCCAGGCGTGCTCTTCAGTAGGATATCCAGGGACCCTGGCAGGTTTGCTGCAAAATCCACAACCTCGGTGAATCGTGCCCCAAATTCCAACTTGTATTTCACGTTCTCCGTTCCCACTTCCCTGCCTGATTTTCCTCCTTATTGGTGGCTCTCGGCTTGCTCACTGGTCCACTATCAGTTTGGCTGCTCACTAAGATGTAAGCTTTACACAGGTGGGATTTTTCATCTGTTTAACTCATGGCTTTATTTCAGGAACCAGTTCATAGCCCCCGACATGTAGTATGCACTCAGTATGAAATTGCTATGCGAAGGTTTAAGAACTTATTTATTTATGTGTGTGTGTCCATATGAGTATGAGGGTCATGGGCACAGATGTACATGTCTGAGCCTGCACACAGACACCGGTAGAGGCACCAGGTGTCCTTTCATTATTCCCCACTGGTCCAGGGTCTCTTCTTGAACCCGAAGCTTAGGTCTCAGCCAGGCTGGAGGTTGGCAAGCACCATGAGTCCTCCTGTCTCCACCCACTAGCTAGGCACTGTGGTTATAGGCATTGGTGGAGAATGTCCAGCTCAGAACCGAACTCTAGTTCTCAAGATTAACGGAGCAAGCACTCTAAACTGTTGAGCCAGCTCTCTAGCCCCTACATAAAGGTCTAACCCATTTTTATGCTGTTCCTCTACATGGAAAGAGAGGCTATTTGATCAAACTCTGCACACATCCCACCATTTCTTCCTCATATGTGAAAGGCAGGTGATGCTGGTCCCTTACTCACAGGTATTGTTAGGAATGATTGACAGCCCAGAATAAGGCCAACGAAATGGGATGTGCCTGGCTTTGTCTGCAGAGTCTGACTTACACAGCTGGACCACAAGCTAAGTTCCCTTGAGTGTGAGACTGAAAGCAAGGTGAAGGAGCTTGGCTTTATCACTCACTGACAATGACTCTTAGGAAAGATCCTATTTCTCCTGGTACCCAGGTTACCTATCTGGAAGGTGGCTACAGTTGAACTGAGTGTGGCATTGTTTTAGGACAACTGAAGGAGATAAAGGCCAAGGATGCTCGGCCTGAGACTTAGACCATTTGCATGCAGGTAATGTTGAGGCTAACGAAGAAGAAACTTACCCAAGAGTACACCTGGGAAAGAGGCCCTGGTCTGGGCTTGCCTTCTCTGCTCCCTGGCCTCCTAGTGGTTCAGAGCAGCCCAGGCCTGAGCAGGTAATATGTGTAATAGTCTGTCTGTCTCTCTCTGGTTTTTTTCATCTCTTTTTAGCATGAAAACCTGCCCTAGCGCCTCTCATTATCCACTTCATCAGTCTCAAACCGTCAGCTAATTGCACTCCCCAGTGGCCCCTCCCTCTTGCCTCTTCATAGAGCTCAACAGAGCACAGCTGCCTCCATATTTGGGGCTCCACTGGGGAATTACAAACAAAATGAAGCTGGCAGTGCCCTAGTGCCTTCCCTAGGCTCCTTTTCTCCACTGACCCTGTTTGTATCTACGTCCCCACCCCCAGGGGTGTGGATGCAGGACAGCCCAGGAAGAAGGGCTGCCTGGAGATGCAAGATTCCGTGGCTGGCTGATGGTTGCTAAGTCTGTAGCCCTTGCAAAAGTGAAACTCAGGAGGTTTGTTTGACCCTCACTCTGCCTCTCTGCAAGAGATCACTTTCCAGAGCTCAGTTCAGATTATGGCCAGGAACACAACAGAGGTCTCACCAGAGAAGAGGAGAGATTGGCTCCTGGGACAGCGGGGATTTTGGGTGTGGGCTACAGCACAGTTAGAAGACTTGGGTGGAACACTTGGGTCTGCGTATCCCGTATCCCAGCTGATGCTTAGTCATGCACGGGGCAAGGCTGGGCGGCTTCTCTAGAGTGCCTGGTGGGAGAGCCGAGCTGCAGTATTAGAAATCACACAGTTCTGAGTGATGGTGGTGCCATAGAAGAGGGGAGAGCTTACTGAACACCTGCATTCAGCAGAGACACCCGAGGGGAAACCCCTCTGCACCCACCTATAAAGCCCCAAACCAACCCATGACAGAACCAAGCTGACTCATTAATGAATTGCTGTCCAGAGAGAAAAATCCTCTTCAAAATAAGTCAACAGAACTCTAGATCCCAAGGCTGTATCTGCGCTATCCAGCATATACTTTTTGAAGTTTTTTTTTTAATACAAATCATTGTGGGGTTGTACTGATATCTAGGACCCCAGCACTCAGGAGGCTGAAACAAGAACTTGAATTTGAAGCTAGCCTGAGCTACATAGCAAGACCCTATCTCAAAAACAAAATTAAAACACAAAGCAGCACAATAGAATCCATAACCAAGAAAAAAAATCAAAAGAAAGAGACCTAGAGATGACGACAGAGGTGTAGGACACAGAAGTAAAATACTTCAAAGCATTTCCTGGAAATATGCCCAAAGATTGAAGGAAGAATATATATGCTGTGAATGAACCAATGGGAAGCCCAAAGGGGAAAATGGAATGTGTAAAAAAAAAAAAGAATCAGATAGGAATGATAAATGGAAACAGAAAAAATTAATATTAAACAGGAAGCTAAAAAAAAAAGTTTGGTGAGTTGGAAAACAGAGCCCTTGAAATCATGACAACTGAAGGTCCTAGGAGAAACTCTAATGCTTATAGTACGGATAGAATTGAAACCCACAAAAGAGAGATGGGTGCAAAAATTTTTCTTGAGGAACTATCAGAAGAATGGGCAAGCAAGTCTCAGGCCAGGACTCTGTGTTTGCAAAAGACATATCTGATAAAAGTGCATTGCTCAAAGTATGCAAAGAGCCCTAAAAATGCGCCAATGAAAAGCTACCCAATTAAAAATCCAAAATACTTCAGTGATCACCTCAGCAAAGATGATATGCAAATGATATGCAGGTGATATTACCATGACAAAACTATGGTTTTGTGAACATATCAGAGGTTGTTGGCTAAAAAGCAGGAAGAGGACAGACACAGCTGAGAGATTCTTGGAGCAGGAAGACCGTCCTGTAAGACCGCTCTGCACTCCCATGGTGGTGGATACGGGTCAGCACACATTTGTAAAAGCCCTCGGATTGTGTGGCACCAAGAGCACACCTTAAAATGAGATGTGCACTTTGGTGATAACGAGGTGTCAGTGTTGGTTTGTCAGTTGCAATAAACGAACCACAAGGATGTGGGATGGGGACAGTGGAAGTCTGTGTGTGAAAGGGGATGATGGACTATGCAGGAATTCTACATTTTCCACATGGTTTTGTTGTGAACCTAAAACTCTTCTTTTAAAAAGTGAGTTTCTTTAATTTTTAAGACAAATGTTTAAAGTGGGATAATGTTGTCAACTCAGAGAAACTCAGTGAAGCCTAGGCAACATCAATACAAACAGGCTCCCTACACACACACACACACACACACACACACACACACACACACACACACATGCTTGCACATACATACATACATACACACACATGAGCAATACATGTACATGCATACACACACAATGGTCTCCTCCATGACATATAATAATCAAATCTTTGCAGAAAAAAAAAGAAGAAGAAGAAGAAAGTGAGGATAAAAGGAAACCCCAAAGGCAGTTGGGAGAGATAATGCACACAGATAGGAAGCAAAGATAAGAGGGTAGAACGCCCCCTGATTTACCATGACACAGTGGCAGTCAAAGGCACTGAGGGACTTAGATGAAAGGAAATCAGCTCATCATTCTAAGCGTCTGTGCTCAAATAATAATTCAGAAGTGAGGGCAAATGCGAAAATTCAAAAAGTAAAAGCAATGGAATTGATTCTCCACGGTTATGAACTCTAAGATGTTATAGAGATTCTTCAGGCCACTGTAGCAACACTGGGTGGAGCCTAGGTCCCTGTCAAAAAGAAAAACACCTGAAACTGGGGTCTTTGAAGAGGTGGAAATGTAGTGCAGTGGGAACTTCCTGGAATCTCTGAGGGTGACCCCAGTGAGGACACCTAGTCATGGAGAACCCTCAGCCTGAACTGGACATCTCTGGTAGCCAGGCAAGGTTCCCAGTCATGGGACTGGGCTGCATTAGGTTGTGAAGGAGTCCAGTGGAGATCCCTAAATAACCCATGCTGATGCTAGGACAGAAGGCCGCCCCCTGAACTGACAGCAGGCCTTGTCGATGAGGACAACATCCACACAACTCACTGGACATAGAGAGGCTGGGCTGTGTCTGCATGAAGCCTTCACTTCTATGTTTTAGTATGCTCGGTACAAGTAGGTACATGACAGGCCATGGGAAGAGAAACCTGGACACCAACCCAGCCACAAAACCCTCGACCTGCCATCTGTCCTGCCTGAGAGATGTACTGAGGGAGTCATGGCACAAAACTTGTAGGAATGGCCAGCCAATGTTTAGCTTAACTTGAGGACCACAGCACAGGAGGGAGCCCATCACCTATACTGCCCAGAGAGCCAGGAATCAGAGACTGAATAGCTCAGAATCCTGGGTAGAACCCAACCCAACTGGCGAAAAAGAGAAAGAAAGAAAGAAAGAAAGAAAGAAAGAAAGAAAGAAAGAAAGAAAGAAAGAAAGAAAGAAAGAAAGAAAGAAAGAAAGGAAGGAAGAAAGAAAGAAAGAAAGGTCAATGAAATGATTCCTAATGATATTCTACTATACTCATAGATAAGTGTCTTGTCCAATTGTCGTTAGAGATGCTTCCTCCTGCAGCAGATGGAATCAGGTGAGACCTGCAGACAGAATTAATATGGAAAGAGAGTCTACGTGGGAGGTCTCATCAGGTGCCTCCCATTGAAGATCAGGGAACACTGAGGAAGATGGAGAGGAAAGATTATAGGAGGCAGAGGTATGGGGGACACCAGGAGAACATGGCCCACCGAGTAAACTAAAGGGGGTTCATATGGACTCACCGAGACTGAAGTAGCAAGCATGGGGCCTGCATGGATATGAGACAGATTCTCTACATATGTTATGGCTGTTAGCTTGGTGGTTTTGTGGGACTCCTAACATTGGGGTCAGATGTACCTCTGACTATTTTGCCTGCTCTTGGGACTCTTTTCTTCCTATTGAGTTGCCTTCTCTAGTCTCTAGAGGAGGAGGGTGTCAATGCTAACACACACACACACACACACACACACACACAGAGAGAGAGGGGGGGGAGAGAGAGAGAGAGAGAGAGAGGAGAGACTTTTTAAAAATGTCTTGTGCTTGAGACATAGTTGCACATCTATAATCCTCACACTCAGGATTCTGCAGCAGAAAGATTGTAAGTTTGAAGCTAGCCTGAGTTGCATAAATGGATCCTGTTTATTAATTAAGTAATTTAAAACGTATATAGATGTTCCTAAAACAATTACCTTAAAATATATATTAAACTAGTAGACGAATAAAACTTAGAATATTGGCTGGGAACATGGTTCAGTGGTAGGGTACTTACCTGGCATCTGTAAGACAGACTCTGGTTCCATTCCCAGTACCATATAAAACTAGACTATTAAAAAATTTCAAAGAAGGCAGAAAAGTAGGGGAGAAAACAATAAGTAATGAGAAGATAACAGAGGCATCACATAGCAAAATCATATGTTCAAAATCAACCAAATCAATAATCACACTAAATGTAAATGAACCAAAAATTCCAATGAAAAAACAGGAATTCCTAGAAATAAAAAGCAACATATAATGATATCTAGTAAGAACAGAGGAAGGTGAAAAGGATATACCACGAGAACATAAATTCAAAGTGGCCATAATAATATGAAAAAAAAAAAGCAACTGTAGAGACCATGGTGGGAGGTAGTCAAGATAGAATCATGCCTATAAATAGTTATCTGAGTCTTAACAGATAAATGAGAAACAACAGAACAGGACCAGCAGGGTGTTCCACTGTATGTATATTCTAGCACAATGAAAATTAAAATATGTATTTGTGCAGAAACCTCTGTGGCTCAAAAACCAGTCTGGAGTGCAAGGTCGAAGCCTAAGCAGTTAATCTTGACTCAGCATTTCAGAGGCCTTGGCCAGAATCTCCAAAGCCAGGGAGGTGCCCAGCAGCTGGGGCATAGGGCAGCAATAGTTACAGGGAAGAGTTGAATGTAGTGGTCCTTCACATCTGCAGCTTCACTGTCCTCAGCTTAAATTGACCATAGTCAACCACAATCTGAAAGTATTAAGTGGAAATTTCCAGAAATGAGCACCTGATAAGCTTTAATTCTTAGCATGGTGATGAAATCTCTTGCTGTCCTGCTCCATCCCACCCTGAATGTGAGTCATCTTTCCTTATCTATACTACATACACAGCTCCTTAGTCAAAGCCATCTCCTTGGCTATCAGCACACAGGCTATCAGGTCAGTATCACAGAGCCTGTGCTCATGGAACCTTCAGGAAGCGTCTTAAAACAAGCCTACATGGCTCACACCCCTCTATTTCATCATGTAGGCATTGTGTCACCTCACGCCATCACCAGGGGAAAGGTGAATGACAGCAAGGCATTTTAGAAATGCACACAACCTGCGTATGTCTGTTTGTGCATGTGCACACATGCATATGTGCACGTGCATGTGGAAGGCAGAACTTAGTGTTGGGTATCTTCTCTAATTCCTTCTCTATGCTGATTAGAGATGGGATCTCTCACTTATTGAACCTCTCTCTAGCTTACTGATTCAGCTAGAATAGCTGGTCAGAGAGCCCTCAAGAAGACCAGAACTTTTGAAGCACACCAATCGGTTCAACTTTTTAACTTGGGTTCTGGGTATCCAAAAATCAGGTCCTCATGCCTTTGCAACAAGCATTTTACCAACTGAACCATCTTCCCAGCCCCTATAAATGCCTCTTTTTTTCCCCTTTTCCAGGGCTGGGGCTTGAACTCAGGGACATATGTGTGTTAGGCACACCACATCTCCATGACCCCCATTACTTGTATTAGAGTATATTATACTATTCCATGACCAATTAATGTTTATGTCATACTTTATCATAAGTATGCATTCAAAGGAAAAACATAGAGGGTAGGTTCACAACTGGCAGTTCCCATAGGGTTGTCTTTGAACAAACCCCCATAGATTAGCAGAAAGAATTACTATAACATCAACCATGAGGGATTTGGGGGAGGGCTCTGCTGGGAAATGCTCAGTAGTAGGCAACACACAAATGATGCAAGAGAGCTGGCTTCCTGTCTCAGCGTTTCCACTTCCTTCACAGAGGACTAAAGTGATTTGAGATCACTGCAATATCTATATGTTTATAACTTCCCATCTGTCCCACACTAGAACAACTTGGGTTATCTCAGAGTAAGCCCTGGATACAGTGCAGCCACTGATCCCTGGATACAGTGCAGCCACTGATCCCTGGATACAGGCTTGACAGAATGATTGAGTGAATGAGAAAATGAAAGGTAGGGAAAGGAAGAAAAGAGGCAAAGGATGAGATGCTCAGGAAAGACAAAGCTTTCAGTGTCACCAGCCTGGACAAAGGCATGTGGAGGGGACCATGAGGTCAGAGTAAAACCCCCAGCTGTTTCTATCCTGGAATCTCTTAGGATGCCTGTAATACCATACTGGTTTGCCTACTCCCAATGCTGCCCTGCCTCCTAAACCCCTAGTCTCTCAGCAGCTGGACAGCAAGACCCTTGAGTGCTGTGGAGACACACAGCTGCCTCACCCCAGGACACCTCATCCCTGGACTTCAGAGTGTCCCGTACTAAATCAGACCTTTGTCTGCCAGAGTCCAATCTCAGCTCCTAAAGAAAGAATCAACAGTCATTGATCGAAGACTCTTGCCTTAATTCCCTACCCCTCACCCCATCTCCAAAATGAACCATTTTGCAGACAATAGCCATCATCACAGCCTTTGTGCAGGCCCAGGCATCCTGAAATTGAGCCTTCAATCTCCTCACAGACATGCACAGGAAATGGAAAATCTATGCCTGTCCCAGATAGCACAGTGGCTGTTGGGCCCAATGCACACAGGAGACCTGCTTCTTGGGCTGCAGAGAGGTTGGATGACCTGGTATATCCTGGGCAGGTGGAAGCCTCTCTCCCACAGTCACCCTGCTTGGTGGGATTAGCCCCATGACTCCTCTTTTGTATTACTTAGCTACATGCTACAGGACAAGGGACAAGATAGTATGTTGTCTTGTGGCTCAAACCTGGACAATCCAAGCCCCAGTGTCCTGTTGCAGGAGGGTCCTCAGATGAAGAAAACTCTCAAAGAGCTAGGATTTTGAGAAGGAAGTCAATCAGTGGATGTCCCACCTATGAAACACACTTCAGGGGACTAAATCGACCTGAGGTCAGAGACACCCCTCTTTCTGATCCCCGAAGGACAGCCAGGAAGATTTCTGACTCGTCCATCCAAAAAGTCACTTCTGCCTAAAATGCTGTCTGGTCCCCAGAGGGACTCCCTAGCTATGTTGAACAAAACTTTAACTATTTTGAGATAGTTGGGGACATTTACTTAGGAAAGGGATATTAGAAAACACACACACACACACACACACACACACAAACCTTACTGTTAACTTTTGTGAAGTATGATAATGCAATCATATAAAAAAAAATCTAATTTTTTTCTAGATGTGTTCTGTTGGTATGGAGCAGAGTAATATCTTGGGTTTTCCTCCAAACACTTTAGCACAGAGGATAAAAAAGGAAATGAAAAGTACGATAAGACAGGATTCAGGCTCTCAAAATGAGATGCTCTGATTGATTAATGATGTCTGCCACAGCAGGGGCAGAAGGCAGAGGGCGGCGACAAGATATTAGTCACCTATCCACCATCCTGGCTGGCCCCTCATTTGAGGGATAAATGTCTGTTCTGCTCCTCAGGCCTGCTCAAATGATGCTTTTGTTATGTATCGATTAGCTGGGAGTTAATATGTTTTTTTTTAAACAGTTCAGTTTATTCTGTTTCTGCTCTGAGACAATGCTAAAATAAGAGCTATCAAGGTCTCAGCTCAACAATTGCCATTATTCACTGAATTTTATATAAAGACACGGATTTTTTGTTTTAGAGTTAAAGGACTTCTGCTCTCTTTTCCTGCAGGGAAGAAGGGATATCATCAGCTGCCTGAAGTGGGGTGGGCACTGTGCTGAGAGGACAGTGTGCTGAGTGGACACTGTGCTGAGGGGACACTGTGCTGGGGGACACTGTGCTGGGGGACAGTGTGCTGAGGGGACACTCACCTCATCTTGTTAACCACAGCACCTCCCTGTCCACCCCAACTCTACCCTCCCCCCCCTCAACTATGACTGTTTTGACCCTGAATTTGACGTCAGATTGCAAACAGTCACACAAGGTGACCCAGAAATGACTTGATGAGTTATTAGCTAACCTCAAGTTCTCAGACTCCAAAGACAGTTGGTCAGACCATCTGTTCTTCTGCCTCTTGCCGAATGCCTGGACAGGTGACTGCTACAATTTGGGGGGCCACGAACAAATCCAGAGAACATGGAGTTGTCTCAGTGAGTAAAATGCACCTATGGTTTGAATACCTGAGTTCTAGGCCGGCCACCCATGTGATGGAGAGAGCCAATTCCTGCACACTGTCCTCTGACAGGTACATGTAAAGGAAGCTGGAAGCTTGGCGATGGGATGATCAGGAGGAAAGGGGGCCGGCTTAAAGTTCTGTCTGCAGACGGTGACTCAGGGAATGCTGAGCTTGCTAACAGTGGGAAAAGGATGCCCCCAGAACAGCCTGCCCAGGAGAGGGGACACTTGTGGAGCAACTGAGCCCAGTAGCTTTAAGCAACCAGGATGGGGCTCCCTCCTCTCCAAGTTCCAATTGACTGGGCAACACCTCCAGCTCCCCACCACCACCAAACACCTAGCTCATTTTGAAGCCAGCACTCTGTCAATTAATAAAAGGTACAAACTGGAAGATGATGTCCTTGAACCTGGAAACACTAGTCCGGGGCTCTAGGAATATAACTCTTTGTTGTGTTGTTTCAACCTTGTGGTCCTCCTGTCTCAGTCTTCTGAGTGTTGGGATTTCTGGTGTGAGCCACCGCATCCAGCTAGTTCTCATCAGGTCCGGCAGGTGTAGTTTTCGCCATTCCTAACGATGTAAGCAGAATCAAAACTTTTTGTGTGGCTTTTGTTGGTTTTGTGGGGTTCAGATTTCTATCAGGAATGGAGAGTTTTACCTGTCGTGTTTGGTAGGGAGTGCCTTCAACCTAAAATTCAAAACCCTAGCGTAGGAGTCAGAGGCACAGCTCACGAAAAGAATCTGACACGCTACCGGAAGTGAAATTCATGAAAACACGGAGGAGGCAGTGTCGCTGTTCTAGAGTTTTCTATGCCCCTTGCTGCTGCTTTTGTTTGCTTCCTTTCCCTTTTGAAAGGCCTCTACGGTTTGGGGTGGGGGGATTTGTTTTGTTTTGTTGTTTTGTTTGTTTTGTTTGTTTTGTTTTTAGAGAGAGAGATCTGGGAATAGTTTGTGATCGTTTGAGGCGAAGCCTATGAGTATAATACCAGTGAATGGAGACGTTGCTTGCGCCTGTGCCTGAGTCGATGAGGGCCAGGATGGAGCTTGTGGGAAGTACCCATTCGTAATGGGCTCAGCAAATGCGCATAGCTGCAACCTGGGCTTTGGCATGGACAATCTCTGTCCCTGGCACCCATTTGGTTTTATGACTTGAATGGGAAATGTCCCCCTTTGAGCCCATGTGTTTGAATACTTGGTCTCCAGCTGGTGGCACTGATTTGGAAGGTTGTAGAACCTTTAGGAGGTGGAGTCTCACTGGAGGAAATGGGTCTCTGGGGACAGCCCTTGAGGTTTGATAGTGGTGGCAGGGCCATTTCCCATTTGCTGCTTCCTTTCTTCCTGGGGAATACAATGTAACCAGCCACTTCAGGCTTCTGCCTCCAGGCTCCAGCCTTTTTAAACTCAGCCAAAATAAGCCTTTTTCCCTTAAGTTGCTTCTCATTAGGTGTTTGGTGACAGCCGTCAGAGAGTAACTAATAAGAGTTGTGACTGTTGATGTCCTTCGCTGACTTTAGTTCTATGCTGAAAATGTAGGGACACATTAAACAGTTGGGAAAAATGGCTCAGAAATGGTTACCAGACGTTACTAAAAAGCCTGCCACCTATGATAGGGCTGGAGAGATGGCTCAGAGGTTAAGAGCACTGACTGCTCTTCTAGAGGTCCTGAGTTCAATTCCCAGCAACCACATGGTGGCTCACAACCATCTGTAATGGTATCAGATGACCTCTTCTGATGTGTCTGAAGACAGGAACAGTGTATCCACATAAATAAATAAACCTTTTTTTTTCTGCCTATCCAGGAGGACCACAGTTCTGATCTTAGCACCTATGTTATGCCAGGTGTCCCAGTGTATTCCTGTAACCCAGCTTCAGTGGATGCAGAAACAGGAGGACCCCTGGAGCTTGCTGGCTTCCAGCCAAGCCAAGGAACCATGAACCCAGGTTCAGAGAGAGACCTTGCCTCAAAGGAACACATGGAGAACGATTAAAGGGGACACTCTGGCGTCAGTGTCTATGCCCTTGCACCTACACACACCTGTGATGCACACACACTACACACACACACATATACACCTCACACACGAAAATAAATAAACAAGCAAATCTCCTAATAAGATTTCTATACATCTAAATTCTACAGCCTTCCAAAATATATCATCTCCTTTAAATCGAAAGTGACAGTCCAAGTCCCCAGACGGTCTGAAAGAAAGCCTGGTCTTTTGTCAGTTTATCTTCCCAAGGATGTCTGAACCCTCCTCCCACCCCACCCATCCACCTCTGTGTCCTGCCTAACAGTCCTGGTTTGTCATGTGATATTCAAGCAGCCACCTGGTTTCCCACAGCATGGTCCTGAATTGCTGTGGCTTCCAGCAGCTCAATCCTGCCTCCCCATTGCATTTCTCTGGATGATTTCTGCTCTTGTAAAAGTCCCATCCTAATTCCCCCAAGCATGTCTAAGACCAGATGGTCACATTTAAGAAAACTTTATGGAAGGCTTGTGGGGAGCAGGCGGGCATTGCAGTGGGTGACTGGTTCTGGCTCTCGCTGCAGCTGCCTGACATCCTGTCAAGGCATCCCCTGTACTATAGGCCTGCTTTGGCTCATTTTTCATGACTGGAGAGTCTCATCCCCAGCCCATTCGTCTCTGAGAGCCAGCAATAGGATCTTGGAAACTATCTCTCCGCTCTTCTTCCCATGACACCCAAAGTGGCAATCCACAGCTGATGCCTTCTAAGATGGTCTAATGCCTTACCTCCCCCAAATTCCATTTCAGAAAGGAGGGCTTGGCATCACAATTATAGAACCACATCATATAAAAAGATTCATCCCAGGGCTGGAGATGTAGCCCAGTGGGTAGAGTGTTTGCCTAACACACACAAAGTCCAGGGTTCGATCCCCGTCTCCGCACAAGCCTAATAACGGGGCACACGTCTGCAATCCCTGTACTTTCAAGGTGAAGGCAGAAGAATCAGGCTGTCAAGGTCGTCAGCAGCTACATAAGGAGCTCAAGGCAAACCTGAGAAGCTCAAGATCCAGTCTTGAAATTAGCCAATCAATCAATCTATTAATTAATTAAGAGATCTGTCCTGAATTCAGATGTAATTTGCCCTCAAGTTAGGGACAACTTTTTCTCTCAGAAAACTTCCTAAGGAGCTATGGGAGCTGAAAACAGCTCTGTACTGTACTGAAAACAGCTCTGTACTGTACTGAAAACAGCTCTGTACTGTACTGAAAACAGCTCTGTACTGTACTGAAAACAGGTTCTGTCTTGATAAGTGGAGGTTGTCTTCAGGCCCAGCAGCAGGGAGGACTTGTGTATCAGGGAGGACCACAGCAGCAGGGAGGACTCATGCTGTCCGGACCAGGCTCCCTCTTTATGATCTGCCCTTTCACTCCGATCTCCACGAAGCACACGCCATGTCTGTGCCCTTGCCCCCCAGAACCAGCTCTTTTACTCTATGTTTCCCTGCTGGGCGGACAGGAAGTTTTGAATCCAATGTGCACTAGAGAAAGGGCCTTTGAGGGCTGCTGCCGCGGCCTTGTGAAGGAGAAGAAGCAGAGGAGGTATGTGTTAAAAGACAGGATGATAGCGATATCCCAGGGTCTCCCCCTCGGGAAGGAAGAGGGTGGGCAGAGTACTCAATGCTACCTTCAGCAGTTTGTGCGGTTGGCTTTGTGGGACCCATTGTATGGGGCTGGAGCAGTGTAGGGCAGTGGGATTGGGGAGTGGGGGATGACCCAAGACTGGTGCTCTGGGGAAAGTAAGACTTTCCCACTTTGAAAACTTTTAAAGCTCCTTCCTTCTCTTTCTCTCACCTCTTCAAACTAGACCGTGCTTCCTCATTCTCCAAAGAGGAAGCGATGGGCTGGCAGACAATGACTGCAACACACCTCCTGGGTGTGAGCTGTTTAGAGAGCCGTGGACTCCACGTCCTTGTCAGCCAGCAAAGCACAGCTTCCCGGGTTTGCATCAGGCTTTGTTTTTGTTTTTGTTTTCGTTTTTTTGATGAAAGCTTAGAGGGTTTGTTTTGGGTTTGGAGGGTGTTTTGTGACACTTGGGGGGAGGGGTGTGTTTCTGTTGTTTACAGATTTTTGAGTCAGGGTCTTACCACATAGCCCATGTTGACCCCAAACTTACAATCCTCCTGCCTCAGTCTTCTAAGCAGCTGGACCCACAGGCTTGTAATGATAATGCTGAAACTGTTCTTTCACCTTCCATATATTCCACCATCTGTGCTGACTTTGAATGACAGTGAACATGGTTTTGGGTCTTTGGTTCCTCTAGTCAGTATTAACCATACAGCTTCTTCACTCCTATTGGAGAGTTTCTGCTGGGAAACTCAACATTGGCTAGCATCCACTCCCCTCCCCATTTTACAGCCTTGATTTCCATTTGGGAGGCACTGCTCCCTCCACAGCCCCTGCTTCCTCTAGAAAGATCCAGAAGTGGGGCCTGATGCTTGATCCCTACACCCCAAACATAGCAGCTACCGACATGAAAGCACCATCAAGTGTTTCCAGTGCAGGCTGGGAGCCAGGCACTTCTAGGTTCTTGGAGAATAGAAAATAAGGGATCATGCAGAATCGTAAAAGAAGCCAAATAACTTTATTTGGGGCTAGATGATAGTGCACATTAACAGAGATGTATGGTCAAGATTACGGGTCCAGAACACATTGACTGTGAAGATAGGGGTCACACGAGTGAAGACACTCAAGGGTCCCAGACTGATGGTTTTTCATGGGGTCTAAGGTTAGAATGCACTTGTTACTAAGTGGAACCACAGTGCACTGCCTGTGCTGACTGAGATAGCGAAGGAATAAAGAGAGGACAGACGTAGAGACACACAGAGAAGCTAGGACTGGGTGTACTGGACTCTGACAGAGAAACTGCCACACCCAGAAGCTCAGCATATTTATTATAAACAGTTGAATAGGGAAGCAGGGTTTATTGTCTTAGTCTACGTTCTACTGCTGTGAAGGGTCAAAAAGGACCATGGTAACTCTTATATGGGAAGCATTTAGTTGGGGCTGGCTTGCAGTTCAGAGGTCTAGTCTATAATGTCAAGGCAGGAAGTATGGCAGCACACAGGCAGACATGGTACTGGAGATGTAGCTGTGAGTTATACATCCTGATCAGCAGGCAACAGGAAAAGAATGACAAACTCGGCCTGACTTGAGCATCTCAATTCTCAAAACCCTCCCCCAGTGAGACACTTCCTACAAGGCCCACTCCAATAATGGTGCCAACTCCCTATGAGCCTATGGGGGCCATTTTCACTCAGACTACCTTCCGGCATACAACTAAATCAAGGAGACAGGTTTAGCTAATCTTGGTAGGAGCAGTCTCTAGAGGAAGCACACTTTGGGCTATAAATATCTTTGAGGAAAACTATAGTAGGCAATTTCTGCACATGCTATCAACATTTGTACTCAGATCAGAGGAAGACTTTGCCATCCTTCTGATGCTCACCTGGAGGAAGGATTTGCCAAGTTCTCACTGGTCTGAGGCTTTGGTCCTTAACCATGGTTGGCTCATGTCAACAATGCACACCCACTCAGTACTTCACACACTCTACTTCCTCTGCTCGCCACAGGGCGTAGTGTGGGTGGCTCTGTATTTTGATTGATAGACCAGATTATTCAATTATCTCTCTACTGCACAGGTCCTATCCCATAATAAATATGCTTTTCATAACATGTAGGCTTAATTAACGCATAGTCATAAGATGATAAGTAGGGGCTCTCTCTAAAAGATTACTAGAGGACATTGAGTTTGCCTGCACCAAAAACCAGTTCACTCTGACTTGGCCACTCTATTCTTCATATCCTGACACAGAAAATGTGCTTGAATAGAAACTGTCTCAACTTTATTGCTACCAAGAGCAGAAAAACTCATAGAATTCCAAAGATGGAAATGAGTGTAGCCTGATTCAAGTGTCAAAGGATTCTGAGGTTTCTGGGTACATTGTTTGGAGAGGGATGTGAGTTTGTGTGTGTGTGTGTGTGTGTGTGTGTGTGTGTGTGTGTGTGTGTGTGTGTGTGTGGTGAATGTGGTGCAGTACTTATAGCTCAGAGAGCTAAGAGCCATATGAATTACTACAAGAGTATTATATTTTTATTATTCAACCGTAAAACAAATAAGACCCAATGGTGTGCTGCCTACAGGAAACTCAGTTCAACAGTAAAGACATATAAATAGAAGGCCAAAGTATGAGGAGAGATGTAGTACTGGTAAACAGGATGCAAAAAAAAAGTCAGGCCATCAGTATCGGCATCAGTATCTGCATCAGGTAAAATAGATACAATAAATTTTAAGTAAAAAACATGATCTTTAAAAACTGACAAAGTAAGTCAAGGTCAATGTACACTGATAAAAATAACATAAGTGTGTGTGTGTGTGTGTGTGTGTGTGTGTGTCCAGGACTGAAGCACATAATCACATAAGCCAAACACTTGGCAGATCAACTAAAAGAAGAGATAGACTCTACTAAAATAGTTGAGGACTTTCATGTACACTTTTATCACTGGACAAATCAGCCAGACACACTGAGCCCCTGAAAACATTGAAGTTGAAGTATACTATAGTACACACTTGACCAAAAGATGTCAGAAAAACACAGCACATTTCATTCAATAGTTGCAGCCTACAACGGTCTTCTCACCAGTACATGGAACATCTCTAGGATAAACTGGTCACATGTTAGGGCAAAAACAAGCTTCAGCAGACAGAGTAAATAAAAAAACAACAGGTCAGTTCTTTGATCACAAGGTAATAAAAATAGAAATCAATGAGAAACTTTAAGAATAGTGAGACAAACACATGCAAATCAAACAACGTTCTCTTGGCTGACACAGAGGCCAATGAAGAAATCAAAAAGACATTGAAAATTTCCTGTAAACATGTGAAAGTTCACCATTACACAGCTATAGGATAGAGCAAGAGCCTAAGACAGGAGAACCTACATCAAAAAGGGGTAGGAGGAAGCAGGAGAGAAGGAGAAGAAGTAGAGGAAGAGGAGGAGCAGGAAAGGAAGAGGTGGAAGAAAAAAAAGAAGAGGAGAAGAAGAGGTAGGAAAAAAGAGGAAGAGGAGGAAGAAGTTGGAGAAAAAGATGCGAAAGAGGAGGAAGAGGAGGTATAAGAACAGGAAGAAAAGGAGGAGGGGAAGAGGGAAAGGGAGGAAGAACGATTTCCAAAGAACAACCCAGTGATGTAGCTTGGGAAATTGAAAACCAAGAGCCAACAAACATCAATTAGAAGGACATAAGCAAATAAGTAGGATAAGGACTAAAATAAACTGAAACTATAAGAATACAAACTACCCAAGAAATGATTAGTTGTTTTTTAATAGTTGTTTCGTTCTGTTTTGTTTTAAGATTAAACAAAATTAAGAAACTCACACCACCAACAATAACAACAGAAAGAACCCTTTGACGACACTAACTGCTGTGTGTGCCATCTGCAATCCTCCACGGGCTCAGGGTAGAATGGAAGCCTTGGTCCCAGCTGCTGGTACTACTCCAGGGGGTGCTATACCTTGTCTAAGCTGGGGCCTGAATAGAAGGAGTAGGGCCCTGTGGTATGCCATTGAAGGACAGCAGTCACTGGTCCTTAGCAGTGTCTGCTTCCTGGCTTTTGTGATGGAAACACCTCTACTCCACCCCACCTTTCTATTATGGTCTTCAGCTTAACACAGTCCCAAAGCAATGAAAGAAGTCAGCCAAGGGCTGATACCTCTGGACCATGAGCTCAAATAAACTTTTCCATGTTGTTTTCTCAGTTATCTGTCACAGTAACGCACTAATTAAGGGAGAAAACACAAATAAGATCAGACATGGAAAAACGAGACTTTACAGGTAACAGCACAGAAACACAAAGGATCACCTCGGGCCTTCAGGGAGATGGCATCAGCAATCAGAAAAACCAAGGAAGAGTGAGTAAATCTTAGGTATGTGCAATCTACTGAAACTGGACCATTGGCTACCACAAATCAGAATATATCAATGACAAAATTAAGTACCTAAAAAAAAACATTCTTTAATTATCTGTTATTTTAATTCCTACAAGTTCTATGGAATCTTAAAGAGCACTGGGAAATGAACATTCCAGTAGGTCCTCAAGGATTCAAAAAGTCATGGGAAACAGGAAATAGGGAAGAGCAAAGAATTGGCTTATTTCACTCAGCATACCATCTTCCACCTAGGGCTGGATAGTCATCTCTCATCTTTATTCATTAGGTCTGTTGATGGACAGTTGTGTTATCTTCATACCCTGGCTCCTATGAACAATGTTACAGTAAACATAGAGGTGTAGGTACGTCTGAGATCCTAATTTCATTTCTACTATGTGTGCATATGTTGCTGGGAGCATTGCCTTCCAAGTCTATATTTCACTCTCTAGTCCATTTCAAGCCATGTTCTGTATGCAACGTGAGATGCGGTCCAGTCTCGGTCTTCTGCCCATGGACCCCCAATCTCCCCAGCACTGTTTGCTGAGGTGTGGCTGGCACTCTGCAATGCATCAGCTTATTTTTAGGCTGTCTATTCTAAACCATGGGTCTGTACATGCGTGTCCCCATCAGGCTTATCTGCAGGTTTGTAATATATACTGAAAATCACTGCTAGCTCCAGTCTCACCGTTCCTACTGGAAATGGTTTGGCTGTTCAGAGTCACTTTATGCTTCTGATGTCCAACATCTGTCTCTCACTAATAAGGTTAAGTTTATTCCTAAGTATGTTATTCTTTTTTCCCTTTCAGACAACTCACCAGTGGTATATAGAAAACTCAGTAGTTTCTATATATTGATTTTGTGTCATGCAACTGCATTGACTTTGTCATCAGCCCTAACAGGTTTTTAGTTGTGGAAATGAAGTGAGAACCTTAGAGGTTGCCGCACTTCCATGCTTATTGCAGCATTGTGCATAATAGCTGAGCTATGATAATAGTGTCAGGGTCCATCAACAGACTCATTCTCATCCCTAGTTGGAAGGCATCCTGGTGCATGAAATAATTCGCACAGAGAAAGAGAGCACTGCACTGAATCTAACCTGTGGGGTGGGAAGCCATCACACCCACAGAAGCCTGAAAGAGACGAGTGGTTGGATGGGGGGTGGGGGGATGCATGGGAAGATGTCAGCTAATCATGCTAAGTGCTTACACAGGATGGGAATGTTCTGGAACTCTCATGCACAATGTGGAAACTACATTTAACAATAACACACGTAATACCTGGAATCTGCTAAGAGGGCAGCACCTTTTCTCGGGGGATACATCCAAGGAAATGAGGAAAGAGAGCAATTAAGAACATAGGTGAAGTGGGAGACATGCTAGTTAGCCTGGCTGCAGTGATGACATCACAGGACACACACACACACATACACACACACACACACACACACACACACATACACATACATGTGCATGTATATATATGTGTGTGTGTATATATATATATACATACACACACACACACACACATATATATATGAATGAACATGCACTGAAAACAAATGATGTTCTATTTGTCAATTACACATTAACAAAGCTGGGATGTGTCTGAAACCTCTGTCTTTGTGGGTGTAAGTCACCCCGGGTCCTCATCTCAACAGCAAGCATACTGAGCCTGGAACAACACAGAGAAGACTGGCTTAGCATAGCCACCATGGACAACAAACAGTACTGACCTAGTTTCACTTCCGCTGCTATGATAAAATATCCTGTCCAAAAGCATCTTAAGGGAGATAGAGTTCTGTTTTACCTTATAAGTCCAAATTACAGTCCATTGTGGAAATGTCAAGGCACGGATTTCAAGCAACCAGTCACAGCATGCTCACAGGCGAGAGCAGAGATAAATGAAGGAGTGCATGCTAACTCATTTGCTTGCACTCAGCTCACTTTCTCTTCTCTTTTATGGTTCATGCACGCCCTTTCCTAGGGAATGGTGCTGCCCACAGTGGGCTGGGCCTTCCCACATCAATTTAAGGCAATCCCTCACTGAGATTCTTCCCAGGTGGTTTGTAGGCTTTGTCATGCTAGCAATTACAATTAACCTTCACAGACTTGATGGCTCCTCAATAAATTAAAAATAGAATTTTCATGTGAACCAGAAGTATGCCCTGGAGAGTTAAGAGAAGACTCTCACAGATATGTTTGTATACGTATTTATAACATTCATAATAGACAAAAAGTAGTCCCAGCTCAGGTACTCCATTGTCAGATTAGTAAATGCCATTCTGTATATACATGCAAAGGAATATTATTCAGTCTTTAAAAATGAATTCTGTTAAAGGAAGGTAACTCTGATGCATGGTTCCACAGCAATGAACCTTGGGGGCATTTGGTCTGATTTAGATGTGGCTTGAGGGTATCACACAAGAGTAGGTGAACTGGACCTAGTGCAGCTGTAATAAAAGATGGGCACATCTGTGAGAGGTGGGGGCTTCTGGGAGTCCTCATGTCAGCAGGGGCACTGCCCTCAGAGAGGATTGAGAGTGAACCCAGCTTTCAGGACCTGAGTTGTTCTCACTTCCTGTTTCCAGATGTGTTGTGGTGATCTTTTTGTACATCGTTGTAAAGATTGCCCTCGAATGCTGATTTCAGTTTGGGCAGAGCTGAGTGCAGACTAGACTTTGTTATTCATGTGGCTACATCATATTTTGTAAATACTCCCTCTCCCACCTTCGGATTGGTCCAATAAAAAGCTGACAGCCTAGAGCAAAGGAGAGAATAGGTGGGACTTCAGCAGAGATGGGGACTTTGGGAAATAGTCAGGCATGAAAGTCAGGAACAGGAGGGTTCACAAGGGAGATGCTGAGGAATGAGCAGGCCAGGGCAGAAGGAGAGATAACTAACAAGCTACATGGAAGAACTTAGATTAGAATAAATGGGTTAATTAAGTTATACGAGCTAGTCAGAAATAAGGGTAAGCAAGGCCTAAAGCTATAATTTTAAAGTACGTCTCCGTGTATTTATTCAGAGCTACGTCAGGCATAGAGAGTCCATTACAGTTATGCACATGTGATCCCTTCCCCCACTTTTGGTCACCATTGACACTGAACTGGTTAGGGCCTTGGCAGAGGCTAAACCAATGTGGCTGTCAATCTCACACTTCCAACCTCTAGAACCCTGAATTAAATAAACCTCTTTTCTCTACCAACATAATCATGCCCTGGGCATTTTGTTATAGTCGATGTGATGATTAAATTTCATTATCAACTTAACTGGACGAATAATCACCTGGAAGACAAGTCTCTGAGTCCTTTAGAGAGGATTCACTCAGAAGAGAAGATCCACCTAAAATGTAGTCACACCCTGTGAGCCAAGGGCCCCAAGAATGCAATGAAAAGGGGTAGGGAGTGAACTGAATGCCAATGTTCATCTCTCTCTGTCTCCAGACGGCAGGTGCAATATGACCAGCCATGGCATACGCCAACGTCCCCTCTGTGACAGCTATTTCCCTCTTATTCCTGACTGTATCCCCTCACACTGGGAGCCAAAGTCAGCCCTTCTTTCTGTTGTTTTTGTCATTTATTTGGGGAAGAGAGGCTGATATGGTGTTGGAACCCTACTAGAACAGCATTAGACCAAGTGACATAAGTCAATCACAAAAGCACAGACACTGGAAGGCTCCATTCATGCACATCAGCACAGACACTGGAAGGCTCCATTCATGCACATCAGCACAGACACTGGAAGGCTCCATTCATGCACATCAGCATAGACACTGGAAGGCTCCATTTTCACACATCAGCATAGACACTGGAAGGCTCCATTCTCTCACATCAGCACAGACACTGGAAGGCTCCATTCTCACACATCAGCATAGACACTGGAAGGCTCCATTTTCACACATCAGCATAGACACTGGAAGGCTCCATTTTCACACATCAGCATAGACACTGGAAGGCTCCATTCTCTCACATCAGCACAGACACTGGAAGGCTCCATTCTCACACATCAGCATAGACACTGGAAGGCTCCATTTTCACACATCAGCATAGACACTGGAAGGCTCCATTCTCACACATCAGCATAGACACTGGAAGGCTCCATTCTCACACATCAGCATAGACACTGGAAGGCTCCATTCTCACACATCGGCATAGACATTGGAAGGCTCCATTCTCACATATCAGCATAGACACTGGAAGGCTCCATTCTCACACATCAGCATAGACACTGGAAGGCTCCATTCTCACACATCAGCATAGACACTGGAAGGCTCCATTCTCTCACATCAGCATAGACACTGGAAGGCTCCATTCATGCACATCAGCACAGACACTGGAAGGCTCCATTCTCACACATCAGCACAGACACTGGAAGGCTCCATTCTCTCACATCAGCATAGACACTGGAAGGCTCCATTCTCTCACATCAGCATAGACACTGGAAGGCTCCATTCTCACACATCAGCACAGACACTGGAAGGCTCCATTCTCTCACATCAGCACAGACACTGGAAGGCTCCATTCTCACACATCAGCATAGACACTGGAAGGCTCCATTCTCACACATCAGCATAGACACTGGAAGGCTCCATTCATGCACATCTCAGGTTGTAGGATTCATAGAAAGTCTGGTAGTAGTTGCCAGAACTTGGGGAGGGGACAGTTCCACTTGCAAAGGCAGATGAAAGGTGCTGAGTGTCCCAAATATGGGCGTTACTAAATGTCTCAGAACTTAGACTTAATAATGGATAAGACAGCAGATGCTGTGCTTTCTGTATTTTACCATAATTTTTCAATAAAAAATACTGCCTTGGTAGGAAAAAACTCAGGTTAATGGTGACAGAGGGAGAAAGATGAGGGACTGAGCTGCAAAAATGGCTGAATGTTTAGGGACAAAGAGATACAGCTACACTGGGAAAGGTGCCCACACTGAGCTATGAAACGGTGCAGTTAGCACGCTCGAGGGCCTGTTTGAATGAGTCAGGGGGGTAAAGAGAAGCATGCCTGTGACTAGCTATCCTGGGGCTGAGCAGATGCCGGCATCCTGGGCATTTTATGGGGCTGTGTTCCCAGAGTCTGCTACAATGAGAGGACATTAAATGTAAATTTCTTGATGTTAAAAAACTGGTGAAGGAAATTTCAACAGGATAATATGACTTCCAAGGATACTGTGGCTCCAGCGAGACCATATGAACAGATGGAGGTGAAGCACTGGCAGCCCTGGCCCAGGAGAGGCGTCATCGCCCTGGGGCAGGCGCAGGAAACTTCTAGAACCGACGGCTGTCTCCCTCCTCACCTCACGAGTCTCTCCCTCTAGTGCTCAGTGGAGAGGCAGCTGTGGTGCTTTCTGCTGGGGAAGGGAGGAGGACACACTGGTGTACTAACTTAGTGAAGGCACCATGGAAAGCCGCCCCTCTCTTGCTTTGTGCAAGGACAGCTGGCGGCTGACACATCAGACCTAAGTGAGATTACCGGAGGACAGAGGGGCCCGGTGTCTCTAACCTCAATGATAAAACGATACACTGCATCATCAGCCAGCATAGGCAGCAAGCTTCTTTTTCCAAGGCTTTGACTCGGTCAAAATTCTGTAAGGCGAGACTGGAGAGATGGCTCAGTGGTTAAGAGCACTTATGGTTTTCCAGAGGATCTGTGTTTGGTTTCCAAATCCTACAAGACAGCTCACAGTCGATCTTAATTTCCATCCTAGGGGCTTCAGAACCCTCTTCCAGACGCTGAGGGCATCAGGCACACACATGATACACATATGTGCATGCAGGCAAAACACTCAAGTAAAAATAAGTGAATCTTAATAACCTAGAAACCTAACAATCACCACTCATAGCAAGGCCAGAGGCTGTTTACAGGATGCTGAGACCTCTGGCAAGCTGACATTTACTGAGCTCACAGAGGAGAGAGGATCACAAGATCCCCAGGTGTACCAACAGTGAGATTGTGCGGTTATCTTTCCACACCATTGTCTCAGCAAATGGGCTTGTACTCCTTCCTTGAAACAGAGCATAGATATGTTCTCCTCTATTCTTTTTTGCTAATAGAACTGAACCCGTGAGAACTGGCTGAGTCGGAGCAGATTCAGGAGTATCTGCGCTGGCAAACAGAAATTAATAAAGCCAGAGCCTCAAGAAAGAAGGCTGCCTACATGGTTGCCTGACAGTGACTCTCAGAGGAGCCTATCACAACCCCAGCTAGCAGAGAGGCTGTTTAGCTCTGTTGAAAAGATTGACGACAAGGATTTCCTTGGCAATTATCTGCTCAACACTGAAATACGGTGACCCTTACTAGGGACCAAATGTACCAAAGAGAATTTATTCCAAATACCTTCTCATTATGCCTTTAATAGTTACCCTCCTTTTAGGTTGACCACACTCCCGTGGATGGTCATCCCACCATCCCTAAAATTGATTCTTTAAAATTCCATGTGTTTAGCAAAAGTGATATATTAAAGCAACAACAAAAGAGAAAATAAAGAAAATAATAACCGAGATAGTCTTGAGCCCTAGCAACTACACTAGATATAAATGGTTTAAATATATCAAGCAAAAGATGAAAATTGGCAGAGAAAAAATTAGCAGCCCAACTATGTAGTATCTTATCCCAGAGAAATGAAATATGGCCATACAAAAACATACAATCCACATTCAGACACAACCAAAATGTTCTACAATATGAAAAATTTTTTAAAGCCGTGGTGAAAGCAGGACTTCCCATGGAGGGGTAAAGGACAGCAAACCACCTACAAAACCCTCCACTCAAAATGTGTCCTGCCTACAAGAAGTACAGGGACAAAGATGGAGCAGAGACTGAGGGAGTAGCCAACCAATGACTGGACCAACTTGAGACACATCCCAAGGGCAAGAACCAGTCTTGGATACTATTCATGATACTCTGTTATGCTTGCAGACAAGAGTCTAGCATGGCTGTCCTCTGAAAAACTCGATCCAGCAGCCATTGGAAAGAGATGCAGAAACCCACAGCCAAACAATAGATCCAGGAAGAGTTGGGGAAGGATTGAGGGCCCTGAAGGGGGTTAGGAACTCCACAAGAAGACCAACAGAATCAACTAACCTGGACCTTGTGGGCTTCCGGAGACTGAACTACCAACCAAAGAGCATACATGAGCTGGACCCAGGCTCCTCATACATACGTAGCACATACGCAGCTTGATCTTCATGCAGGTCCCCAACAACTGGAACAGGATCTGTCTCTGACTCTGTTGCCTTTCTGAGGATTCTGTTGCTCTAACTGAGCTGCCTTGTTTGACCTCAGTGGGAGAGGATGTGCCTAGTCCTGCAGTGACTTGATGTGCCAGGGTGGGTTGGTTGAACCTTCATAGCGCTAATCCATGCATTCTCTGATGCTGAACCTTCATAGCACTAGTGCACGCATTCTCTGGATACCGATGTCCAGTCACGATGCTGTGACAGAGCTGACCAAGATAGCGAAACAGGTGAAGAGTCACAGGCCTCTCTCCACTGCCCTTGCAATTTCATGTGCATCTATAGTTATTTTCAAATAAAACAAGGATTAAAAACCTCAAGGCAGGGTTGAGGATGTGGTTCAGTTGGTAAAGTATTTTTGCCTACCATGCACAGTCTTATACTCCATTCCCAGCACTTCATAAGCCAAGAGTGATGGTGCACACCTTAATCTTAGCACTTGGGAGATGATAGCAGGAGGATCAGAAGTTCAAGGTCACCCTCAGCTACTTAGTCAGTTCCAGACCAATGCGGGCTATGTGAGACCCTGACTCAAAGATAGATAGATAGATAGATAGATAGATAGATAGATAGATAGATAGATAGATAGATAGATGGATGGATGGATGGATGGATGGATGGATGGATGGATGGATGGATAGATAGATAGATAGATAGATAGATAGATAGATAGATAGATAGATAGATAGATAGATAGATAGATAGATAGATAGACAAACAAATGGAAAATTACATGAACCCGATAGTGGTCTTTTTCAACTGTCATGTGATCATGGGTGAGTGGACCTCGTTGCCAGATGGGGATGTTACTATGCACATGTCACCTTTCTGGCAGATTAGGAGGTATCTTCCCACCACCATAAACTGTTGCCACTTGTGTATGTGTGCTGGGGCAAGCCCAAGTGCCCGCTGAGAGGCAGAGAGGCTATAGCTAAGAAATAAACAGGCTTGATTCTATGTGTCTGAGCAGGTCTGAAGTAATATTTGTAACACTTGGAAACACATACTACTAAGACCATGACAGACACTACACTGCCTATGTCCCTAATTGAAGGAAGCTCTAAAATTCTGCTCCATGTTATTTAAACCAGATTCTCTCTCTCTCCCTCCCTCCCCCCTCTCCCTCCCTCCCCCCTTTCTCCCTCCCTCCCCCTTCTCTCCCTCCCTCCCTCTCCCTCTCCCTCTCCCTCTCCCCCCCTCCTCTCTCTCTCTCTCTCTGTGTAAATGTGAACACATATCTTTTTTTCCTGCCAAGCTCACAGGGTCCCTGACTCCTTGCCGCAGGTGAAGAACATCACCTTGGAATAGTCTCACCACATCCCACGAGTTTTAATGGGCTCCTATTTTCATCTTTGTTCAGTTGAAAATATTTTCTTATTTGCATCGTGATTTCCTCCCTGGCCTGAGGGTTGTATAGTCCTGTATTTCTTTGCATCTCCTCAGACCTGCAGCCTGCTCCTTGCAAATGTGTTTTAGCTGCCTCTGCATCCTTGAAACCTGCTGGCGGCAGATGTTCGCCTAGCACAGGTGCCTTGAGTGTGAGCTGCAAGTTGACCAAGCCCTTGGCCACAGTGAGCAAGACAAAGTGCTTCATGTATACATCTTACCAAGTCAAGAGTTAAACACATACCCCCCCCCTTTTTTTTTTAATGAGCAGAAGCACAGACTCCAGTTTCAAAGGCACTGTGTCTGCCTGACTGGGAACCTGGGGTTTGGGAAGGTCAGCATAGGTGTCCCCAGCTGTGGGTCCTTCCTGTTGCCACCTGTCTGGGCTTTGTCCTTCTGCTCTTTGTCAAAGTGAGGAGTGACCTTGGGGGCTACCAGGGAACAGGATGAAAAGCTCCTCGCTGAGGAGGAACTCCAGCAGGTTCTAGATGAGCTGCGCTGCAATGGCTAAAATCAAAGAGGCACCTGAGGCGCTAGGGATGAGGTGGGTTAGGGACTTGGGACTGCATCCTGCCAACACAGGATGGGAAAGGACTGTCACAAATCTGGAAATCCAGGGTGAACTGGCCAAGCATCACCCGGGCTCTGTGATGCAGAGGGTTGGAAATCTGAGAGCCTGTGGAATTCATTTCATACCCTTGACTGACCATACCACCTTGGGGATGCCCTTGTGCTCCCTGGCTTTGGTTCCCCCATGGACACAGAGAAGAAGCAGAACTAGATCTTTCTCCCTGTGGATTCTCTTCCTCACTCTGAGATGCCATGACTATTGAGGGAGTGGCCTGGCCCCTCTGACCCTCAACCTGCCCCATGTGGACAGAAACAGATAATATCTGCCCAGTGAGGGATCAGTATATGGACCAAGGATATTGGGCAAGGGAGAGTATGTTGAAAATTGATATGACCTGTTTTCCAAACCACTCAGCCTGCCTTTAGGAACAAGGTCATAGAAACAGGGATGAATTGGTGTTTTCTCTGGCCTCCACCCTCTGTCAACCCTAAAGAAACTTGACCTGCAGCCTTTACACACACTATCCTCCTTAGACACCCCACCCCCGCCCCTGCAACCCTCCAGAGGCTCCCAGGTGAGTCCTGGGTACACTCAGGCCACTGGCCTCTGATGCTGGTGCTCACCAAGGGTTCTCCACTTTTGCCAGCAACTTCAAACACAAGGAAAGAGTCTTATCAGGCCAAGGAAAGTCCCTTGGCGCTCTCCATGGTGCTAGAATGCAGAGCCCTGGTGTTGCATGAAACAGGGATACTAGCTCTTCACCAGGACCAAGACTAGAGAAAGACATGTGGGTGCAGGCTGTGTGAAGAGTTCTGGGTGTCATCCGCTTGTCAACCCCACACTTGGTATCTCTTTAATCCCATTCTTTCTTGTCCATCACTGTGGTAAAGGGTACACATGGGCAGTGCCTAGAACACTCAGTCTTAGCCCATGCACAGACATGCCCATGACTCAGACAGCTGCTTGCCTCCACCACAGATGCCTACATTAGGAGAAAGAAAGTAATGGAAGTCTCTGCTAGGACCTGGGAATAAGCATTGCTGAAGGGAGCTAAGGTGTACACTGAATTCGAGTCGATCTGTCTCTAGGCTCCAACCTAGGTGTAAAGAGGAAAGGAGGGTGGCACACAGTAGGTGAAAGAGAAGCAGAAAGGAATCATGGGAAGTCCCCAATTCTCAGTCCTTCTACCCTGGGAAGCAGCTTTATTTGTTTTGTTTTTGTTTTTGAGACAGGGTTTCTCTGTGTAGCCATGGCTGTCCTGGAACTCACTCTGTAGACCAGGCTGGCCTTGAACTCAGAAATCCGCTTGCCTCTGCCTCCCAAGGGCTGGGATTACAGGCGTGAGCCACCACTGCCCGGTGGGAAGCAGCTTTATGTTGTCTGGGATTCCTTTTCCCTGTGTGTTCCAGCCAGTAAAACAGAGACATTTATTTTCTCTCCAGTTACAGCCTCTTGCCCTCTGCCCTCAGCTGAAGTTAGGCTAGGATCTATATCTCTAGAGAAATCCTCCCCTGAGCACAGATTCCCAGCCCTTCCCACGGCTTATAAATGATGTTACTGTCTTCTTTCTTAGGTAAGTTTTTCCAGGAAGCTATTAGGATGCTGGATAAGCAGACCCCAATGTTTTCTTTTTCTTTCTTTTTTTTTTTTTTCTGGCTCCAATCGTGAAGGCTCTGAATCCTGGGGGAAACCTTAGCCCAAGTTGCCTGGAGCTGGGTCAGCATGCCTCTGGGTCTGATGATCTCCACTTCGTCTGTTAGGATTCCAGGCACGGTGCCGCAAGTCTCGACTCCTTGACTGAATTAGCCACTTAAACAGGTGCCTGTCTGCCAGGTGACATGCTGCTGGAATTCCAAAAGGTCCCTGAGTCATTCTAAGGGGGTTTCCAAGCCCGATACCAGACTTCACTAACCACACCGTTGGAGCAAAGCTGATAGTATCTCTACCTAGGATATGGGAGAAATAACAGGGGGACAGGACAGTGGAGTGGGGTGGGAAGAGCAGGACTTCCTCACTTCATCTCTCTCCTCACATCCCAGGCCATCTGCCCTGTGGAAAGCCAGAGAGGTAGGGGTGTGTGTGTTACCCAAGTGTTTCTGTTAACCACCATGGACTGACAAACCATTCCAAACCTAGAAGATTCATATCTGCTCCTCTCTTGAGAGTTGACCTGGCAGAGAATAAGACTCAGCTGCATGCCTCTTCTGCTCCATGCAGTAGCATCTGGGTACACAGCTGGGCCGGGCTGGGAGATTCCACTTTGTTTCTTCATATGTCTCATGCTTTAAAGGGTGGTGGCGGGGCTGGTGTTCTTTCTTCATTTCTGTGAGGTTCCCAGCAACTGTGATCTTTTCATGTGATTGCCATAGGATGTAGGGTGGTAGTCTGGCTTCTTATCTGGCAGCTCAGAGTCACAAAAGGAGAAGTTTCCAGAATTTCCTAAGGCTCAGCCTTAGGCCTGGCATTGCAGCAGTTCCCTGTTCTTCTTTATAAACTGAGTCACAAGCCAACCCAGACTTCCCAGGAGGGAACCGTCCAAGAACAGGAGGACCAGGAAGGCGGAATTTGTAGGAGTCATCTTTGGAGCCACTCCACCAAGGAGGAAGAATACTTTGATATGGCCTCAGGTTCCATTGGTGATTCAAACACATACACACACATACACACACACACACACACACACACACACACACACACACACACACACACACACACACACTGGGACATGGCCAGTCAGGCAGGTATAAAACCCAAATGTGGCCTTGAATGTCCATTATGCAAGTCAGGTGCACACCTGTGATCCCAGCATTTGGGAAGCAAAGAGGGGAGGATCGTGAGTTTGATGCTAACTTGCCTTAACAGCTGAAAAGAAAGAGGAAGGGGAGGAAGAAGACAAATGGGGAAGTGGAAGGAAGAGATGAAAGAAAAAGACAAATAGGGAGGAAGGGGGAGAAAGGAAAGAGAAGGCAGGATGGATGTGATTTCCACTTCACAAGTTCAAAGTAATGAGTGTTTCTACAATGGTGACACCCAGGCAGGTACAGGTTCTGGCCAGGAACCTCAAAATTTTTTAAAAGATTTATTTATTTATTTATTTATTTATTTATTTATTTATTTATTTATTTATTATATCTAAATACACTGTAGCTGTCTTCAGACACTCCAGAAGAGGGAGTCAGATCTCATTACGGATGGTTGTGAGCCACCATGTGGTTGCTGGGACTTGAACTCAGGACCTTTGGAAGAGAAGTCGGTGCTCTTAACTACTGAGCCATCTCACCAGCCCCATGATCCTCAATTTTTATTTTCACAATATGTTACCTGCTCTGTTAAATGTCAAAACATACAAATACCCAAGGGAAATCCCATTTGACAACTTCTTTCCCAAGAACATAGCCTGGAGCCCTCTGCCACCCTTTTCTGCATCAAAACCTCCCTCAGAGAAGTCATGTCCGAGACAAGCCCCCTAACTTGTTTTGTGACTCTTGAGCTGCCAGTTAAGAAGCCAGACTACTTGAGAAAACCCTTGAGAAAGCCCAGTCTGCTCCTTCAGAATTGGGATGGAGCCTGCACTGTGGCTCCAACCCACTTTTCTGCCTTCTCTATCTCTTGTCTCTGAGTCTCCATTTTCTATCATTCTACACTCTACTGTCTGTGCAGGTTACTACAAGCCTTCCTTGGAAAGAGATGGGGAGAGGAAAGGGAGCAACCATGCAGACTGACTCAAGCAACAGATGTGGTGTCCCTTGAATGATAGCCCAGAATTTGACACAGCTGCAGGAAGAGTTGGTGGCATCATCTAGAACTGACCCACTTCGGCACAAGCACTTACTGGGTACCTCCTGTTTGCCTGTCTGGTTCAAGGCTTTGAGGTCCCATCTGTGAACAAAGCAAGTTCTCTCCAGGAGGACAGAGGGCTGGAGCACTCTGCCTAGCAAGAACAAGGTGTTTTCAGCGAGAAGAGGGAAGGTGAAGGTGGTGAGGGGAGTGAGGGGATCGGCTGCCCTTTTGCTTGGGAACTTAAAGAAAACATGGTTTGCAGAAGAGATGTCTGAATTAAAACTTGATAGGCAGGAAGGAAACCTCTGAGGGGCTTCCAGGATTAAAAACAGACTGCATGATGGGAAAGATGGTGTAAAGGGAAGGCTAGCATGCCAGGAACGGTTCTCAAAGGATCAACTCAGGACAGTCAGTGGTCTACAAGGTTGGTTTAATCAAGATCACTATATTTGTTTGTAGAATACAAAATTCTTATTTTCTTTAAATTTTTTCTTGGACAAAATATTTGTATCCACTCATAGTGTGCACAGTAAGACTTAGGTGCATTTAAACACCGTGAAACAATTAGATCATGTGAGGTCCTCATCTCACAGACCTGCAGTTTACTTCAGCTGTTTTCAAGGGTGCATGCGGTATGCTCTTACCATCTCCCCTTTCTGTACACCCTGTCTCTAGAACTTACCCCTTCTCTCCAATCGAAGCTCCATCCCCACAGACATGAGCTTGGGAGATGTTGAATTTCAGTGACAGATTCCTTTTACTTGTGAGGTATTCCCCAACTCTGTCCATGTTGCTAAAAATGTAAATTTCCTTTTTAAGACTGAACAGTATTACAGAGGGGGGAGGGAGAGGGGGGGAGGAAGAGGGGGAGGGGGAGGGAGACTATCATTCACATTTTCTTTATCTACTCACTTGCCAGTGAACGCTTAGGTTGAGTCTGTGTTCACTACAGTGAACGTGGGAATACACAGAGTGATCGCTTCACTGTGCTTAATTCATTCCTTTGAGTATATACCTATAAATGGTATTGCTGGATAATGCTCTAATTCTGTCTTTATTTTTTTTTTCAGCAAGAGCAGTATCAATTAAACTCTTGTAAACAACGGCCTAGAAGCATCCCCTTTCCTCCAGATCCTCACTAGCTTCAGTATCCTTATCCTCTGAATAAAGGCCATTCTAACAGGCCTGTCCCACCTCATCATGGTGATTATTTGCATACAGTTGGTAACCATTTGAATATCATTAGTAGTGCTGGGGTTTTCGATTGGTTGCTGGTCAGGATAGCTGTTCAGCCTTGCTGCCAATGTTTTAACTGGATTGCTTGTTTGCTATTCATCTGTAGGAACTCCTTCTACATGGAATTCCAACCCCTTACTGATGTGTGGTTTGCATATCCCTTCTTCCACTCCTTAGATTTTTTTGTTCTTCGGGTGGCTGGTTGTTTCCTTTGCTGGGGAAAGCTCTTTAGTTTGATGTGCGGTCCCTGTATCTCCTTCCACTTTGGTTGTATTTTAAGGTCGAATCCAAGGATTTTTGCTTTGAAAATGACAGGTGAGCTTCCCCATTGTCTTCTAGTAGCTTAGGCTTTAAACTACTCTGCATTAATTTTTGTGTGTGACAAAAGATAAGGTCCTTCTTCAATCTTTGCCTGTGGGGAATGCTGTGTCCCCAGCACCATTCACTGAAGAAGCTTCCTTCCCGGCTTCACATCCTGGCACCTGTGTGCCTGAGTGCCTGGATCCGTTTCTGAGCTCTCAGCTCTGTCCATTGGTCTACCTGTCGACTTTCATGCCGCTGCCTCGCTGTTTTATTCCTGTAACTCTGCAGCATAGTTTGAAATCAGGAAGCGTGATGCTTGCAGCTTTGTTCATTCAAGATTATCCGCATGGTTCAGTCTTTTGGGATGTCATACACACAAAGGTTGAAATTGTATGTGAATTTCTTTTGTCATTCTTTGAAAAGTATCCCTGAAGGTTTTAAGAAGGATCACATTGAATCCTCAAGTTGTGTGAATCTATAGCCATCTAAAAGCTGTAATTCTCAATCTGGAGAGATAACTAAACACATAAAGTGCATGGTGAACCCACGAGGACCAGAGTTCAGATCTCCAGAATCCACATCAATACCAGGTGGGCATTACTCCTCAGAGTAAGGTGGCTACTGAGAAGAGCCATATCGGAGAGCTCTGAGTGTGACTGAGGGAGCCTGCCTCAGTGGGCAAGGTCAATGAGTGATCAAAGATGATTTCCTGCATCAACCTTAGACCTCCGTGTGCACCCACAAATGTGCAAATGTACATACACACATGCACGCACATACACAATACTCTCTTTCAGGCATACATACACACACACATTCATACTCTCTGTCTCTCTTTGTCTCTCTGTCTCTGTCTCTGTCTCTGTCTCTGTCTCTCTCTCTCTCTCTCTCTCTCTCTCTCTCTCTCTCTCTCACACACACACCCTGGAAAAATAATACACAAATACTGATGATCTTTCTGCTTGTGTTTCTTTAATTTCTTTCATCAAAGATTTGGAGTTTTAGTGCATAGGTTTTTCTCTTAGTTTAACTTACTCATAAGTATTTTTGCTTGCTTTGTCGCTGTTGGAATTGCTTTTCTGATTTTTTTTAAGGTCCTTCCCTGACTCCTGTCTCTTTGTTGATGTTGTTCTGTCCCTGAGTTGTCTGCGTTCTCTTGTAGCTCACTGAGATCCTTAAGGTCACCTTAGTTTCTTTTTGTTGTTGCTGTGATAAAATGCCCTGACAAAAAGCAACAAGAAGGAGGAAAGGTTTACCTGGGCTCATAGTTCAAGGAACAGTCTGTCAAGCAGGGAAGTCAGAGCAGCTGGAGCTTAAGACAACTGGAGACATTACAACCCCAATCAAGAAGCAAGGACAGGGCTGGTGAGATGGCTCAGCGGGTAAGAGCACTGACTGCTCTTCTTCATGAGCTCAAATCCCAGCAACCACATGGTGCTCACAACCATCCGTAGTGAGATATGACATCCTCTTCTGATGTGCCTGAAGACAGCTACAGTGTACTTATATAATAATCAATAAAATCTTAAAAAAAAAAAAGAAGCAAGGACAGTGAACACTTGTGCTAAGCTCACTTGATTTTCTGTAGCATCCAGGACCCTAGCCTAGGAAATGGCTCTACCCATTGTGGGCAGCTCTTCCTTCCTCAGTTAACACAACCAAGACAATCTCCCATATGCATCCCCAGAGGCCCAGATCCTGTCACATTGACAACTATAACTACCACAAAGATGATCATTTGAGTTCTTTCCAGGTAATCCATAACTTGCTATTTCTTTAGGATCCACTATTGGAGTTCATTTTGCTTCTTTGTTGGTACCATAAGTCCCTGGTTGTCCATGATCCTGTGGCCATGTCTTCCTGTCTTCAAATTAGAAGTTGGCAACTCTTCCAGCTTTTATATTCTGACTGTGTTTTTTTTTTTTTTAAAAAAGTCCTTCACATATCAGTCAGCCCAAAGAATCTGGGTAAGCCATCTGGTAAGGCTTATACCTGTTGATCTCAAGTAGGCTGATCTGCTGCTGTGTCAGCAAGTTGGTGTTCTAGAGCCTGCATCCAAAGAGACTGGCCTAGAGCCTAGGTCCTCAGAGATGAGCCTCAAGGCCTGGATGCAGAACCCATGTGGGAGAAGTGGTTGATTAAGAATATAGGGTCAACTGTGTATGCCCCAGTACAGGGGAAAGCCAGGGCCAAAAAGGGGGTGTGGGTGGGTAGGGGAGTGGTGGGTGGGTATGGGGGACCTTTGGGATAGCATTGAAAATGTAAACAAGGAAAATACCTAATTAAAAAAAAAAGAATATAGGGTCATCCCTGCTGCTCATAGGGTTATAGGAATAGACTGACTCTGTCCACTAGGGATAGATAGCCTAGGACTGAGGCAGACCCTGAGGATAGTGTGTAGAGACTGAACTAGACTAGTACTGAATAAGCGTGACATCTAGAGCCACAAGAGTAGCCAGAAACCTGAATGTGTAGGAGCTGTGTGGAGGACGGATGCACTGGTATTGATCTAGTGCTGTTGTAAAGCCTCAGCCCACAGGGGTGAGACTGAGTCTGAAACCTGGGTCTATAGCAACTGATCATATACTGAGGCTTACTGAAACAGGCCCAGACCCCGGCTCCAGTAGAACATATGCCAGTGTGAGCCTATCTAGAACCCAGCTCTATGCCTGGCTCTGTGGGTATTGGCCTTTAGACTGGGTTTTCTCCATGAGCACTGGGGTCTGGGGCATACAAGGACCAATCTAGCACTGAGGCAAGTCTGGAGCTCTCATGAGCCTTCCAGGCACCAGTGTCTACAGAGTGCGATGGTCACTGTGTCTGCTAGAATGTAGAGAGCACAGTAGACAGCCCATATCCTTTGAGACAGGGCTAGAGCCTGGGACACAGGAGCAAACCTAGAGCTAGGTCTCCAAGTGTCTGCCTGGCATTTTGTAACCAAAGCTAAAGCAAAGCAGAATGAACTCAGTTATGATAGCACCCTGCACCCAGAAAATATTAATGTGTTGTTCTGTGGAATTTTTGTTTCAGTTGTACATAGAGGCGGTCAACTGGAAAGAATACAAAATAAACTGCACAGCGTACATTGTGGTTAGAAGGGAAAATGGATCCCAATCTGTGGGAAGCAGGACGCAAAGCTGTGGCTGGAACAAGCCATCTAAAAGAATCATGAAGCTGAGGGAGCTGGGAGAAAAAAGGCTCCAGGCCAGGAAGAGGGACTGAGTGACAGCAGGAAGCCCACATTGAGTCATCAGACCGGTCTTCCCAATTGGACACATCTCTGAGAGTCAGAAGCCCCAGATGTAAAAACAAGGATAATAATCTCAGGGTGGGGGTTGAGGTGGAGAACAAAGGAGATAACAGATAAGACAGGGCGCACAGTGTTGGGTACAAAGAAAGTACTTAAATACATTTGCTTGTCTCTTCCATCTCTGACTTCTCCACATACTCCTTCTTAGCCTCCTCACTGTCACCCAAGACTGCTGGCTCCCTTGGGGATGGCCATAACTTATACACTTGGTAGGACAGTGTGGTGTAATAATTTCTTCAGAGATACAACCTTCCATCTTGGAAGCTTAAGGTCTGGGCTAAGGTGGGCATCAAGATGGCATAGTGCCCATCTATCTGCCTATCTACTCATCCACCACTATCTACCCATTCACCTACCTACCTCTTTATCTATCCATTCAAGTATGTATGCATCCATCTGTGCATCTGTCTATCCATATATACGCCCAACCACTATCCTTCCATGCATCTACTCATCCATTTATTCATTCATGTATCCATCAATCATTCATCTATCATCTATCAAACCTTGGACTGGATTTAGATCCAGTTGTAAGGTCCCCAATGTGGATGCTAGGAACTGTACCTGGATCCTCTACAAAGATCAACAAGTGCTCTTAATCACTAAGCCATCTCTCCAGCCTAAAATAGTATTTCTTTGTCAATGATTCATAATGTCTTTTTGCATAATAAAGATGTTCAAAAATGTACAGTGAATGCATTAATGAGAAAGCATGGATGGATGGATGGATGGATGGATGAATGAGTAGGTGAATAGGTGGATGGATGGATGGATGGATGGATGGATGCATGGATGGATGGATGGGTAGGTGAATAGGTGGATGGATGGATGGATGGATGGATGGATGGATGGATGGATGGATGGATGAGTAGGTGAATAGGTGGATGGATGGATGGATGGATGGATGGATGGATGGATGGATGAATAGGTGGATGGATGGATGGATGGATGGATGGATGGATGGATGGATGGATGGATGGATGGATGAGCAGTGAGCCTTCTTGGTACTCACTTAAGCCCAGACCTTAGACTGTCTCCCTTCCTGAGGCTGCACAGAACCTGGGCCATCATTCAAGTGAACAGTGACACAGCACAGCTCACCTGGGCTGGAGAGAAATCGCAGCCTCAGGAACTCAGAATGAGAATCTGGAGGTCCTTTGGGGCCAGAGACGCCACCCAGAGGAACCAGGCTCCATGAAAACCTGCAAGGAGCTTCCGTGAGAGAAAATGATTTAATTATCAGAGTGTCACCAAACAAATTGTACGCCTCATTTTTGGATACTTAATGCTTATGGTAATTAACATTACGGAAATTTTTCTTCTCTCTTCTGTTTATATTTAGTTTAGCCATTCACAATAGAGCTAAAATTATTTCAACTAATCTTAGGTGCTCCCTCGCCATTGCCCCTCCATGGCTTCTCCGTTGCTGCTCCCTAAATGCAATCTTTAACTTCAGAGACAGCCAAACACGGGACAAATTGGAATCAATGCTGCCTTTGTCTTCTCTAATAAGCGGCTGCCACGCAGAGAAATGTGGAACTGCTAATTGGCTGCTCTCAATGGGGAAGAGACAATAGTGGGGAGGATGCTGGGGATTAATTATAGGTTTGCCTTCTGCTGGCCCTGGCTTCTGCAGCTCCTGGCTTGCAATGCATCTAGGCCAGGCCTCACAACCCACCCACCTTTAGAAGCAAGGTATCACTCTCTCAGGACAGGAGTTCTCCTGGGCTTAGAAGCACAGCCTATACACACAAAGGTCAAGAGAAGGAATGGAGGAAGAGGAAGGGGGCCCAGGCACGGATGCTCTAGGATGGAAATAGTGTGCTCGCATGCTCAGGAAAGAAACCCTTGGAACACAAGGAGACTGAGGTTCTGATTAGGGCATGTTGGAAGGTAAGCCCAGCTCCTAAAAGGAGGTGCACACCCACTAAGGCAGCTAAGCAGGAGAACTCTGCTGGGCCTTGTGTGGGACTCAAACGTCACTTGATCCAACACTCACATTCTGAGATCTGCCGGAATAAGGCAATGGGCCAAGCTCAACATCCAAAGACAAGTAGTCCACCTCCCTGCCTGCCTTCCCCTGACCTTCATCGTAGGGAGCCAGGAGCGGCCTGATGAGTTACCTCCACAGTCATCAGGCTCAGCATCAGAGAGGGGAGGGAGTTCTGACTTAGATCTATTTGGTGGCAAAACCCATGGCTTGAGGCTGCACTCCACACTACTTAGTGGCCATATGCATCTCATGTGGAGGTGGAAAAGGATGTCAATGACTAACTGGTCTCTTTCTAGAGCTCTCTTAACACTTCCATCCCAAACACTTCCTCAGTCATCCCTGTGACCTGACCTTGGGGCTTAGGTGAGAAAAACAGAAAAACCTGACATTACCGCTTGCAGCTAATGTCCTTCGGTAAAGATAATTTTAGTGTCTTGAGATCGTAATACTCTTGGGAATGGCTTCTTTCCTCAGCGCTTCTGAGTACACACATCTACGTAGGATTGATTGATTCTTACAATTGTGCTATTAAAACCTAACTAGGCCGGTGTGAGTCACACATTCAAAAGGAGAGATGGCTCCAGCATGTGAGTGTGTTCACTTTTTTTTTTCAAGCTTCCTTTTGTGCTCAACTCGAGAGAAATATTCAAAATTCAAGTAATGAGGTATTCCTGGTGAGTCTCCCTCCCTGATGCCCAGGGTAAAAATAACATAAAATGCCAGCCCTTTCTCTGCTTCCAGTGTATGAGCAGGCTTGTTCTTCCCGTATGCTTACCTCTAGAATTTGAATACGGGTAAAATTTAGAGAAATTACCTCAATTCCTCGGTACATTTGCAGATCGATTAAGACAGAGCCCAGCTTTTTAAGTCGTCCCCAGTTTGTGGGAACTGCAGCCCACAGCTGCCTGGCAAACAATGGCCAGCTGTCACTTTTAGAAGTAGGCTTGGCAGTGCTAGCTCACCTCAGCAGCTAGTGCCACCCGCTGGGCCCATCCTCCCAGGCAGCCTTACCAACCCTGCAGGGGCCAGGCCTCCTACGGGGCAGTAATGGTTCTGAAAAGCACTCACTGCCTTGGGAGCCAAGCAGATCTGCCTGGGCATCCCCGGTGCTGTCTCCTCCTGGTTAGGAGACACTGGGTGAATGGCCTCACCTTCTTTGCTTTGGTCCCAAGATGGAAATAGTAAGACAGAGTATGGCCCCTCCCTTCCTGCCTGGTACCCAGGGAGCTGCAGCCAGCAGGTATACCTTCTGTTATGTTTGTCCTTCAGAACCCTCCAAAACTGTCTGGGTCCCTCAAGAGGGGGGTTTGGAGAGCAGTTGCTCTGTCTGGCACCTCCTCTCCTTTCTGCCTTTGTCCCTATTTACTGCCCTGAGTAGCTGGCCTGCACGTGTAGCCTCAGAGCATCCCTGTCTCTGTTAGCTCTGTGGGATGTGACCGAGGGAGTCTCTCCAGCTGTGTGTCCCTCCATGGAAGGTTCTTCTCAGATGGTCCTCTGTTCATTATGGGCTGGGAACCCCACCCCCTTTCCTCATTTGAGTTGATAGCAGCTTAGCTATCACCAGTCCCAGTACACTACCTGCTGCAAGGTTCCTACCTGCACGTTGCTCATACCTTTATTAGCGAGGCTCATCTTATCCTACATGAGAATGCCCATCTGTTTTCTGCTAAGAGGTTATAGGACTTACCCATCCTTCCTTTCATCTAATTCCTCTGGGACTTACAGGATAGGGAAGGAGATCCCAGAAAGACCTGGGAGTTTTAAAAATGCCACCTCCTCCAAGAAACCCTCAAAGATTGCACTAACATCTCTTTTCTTTTATTCTTCTCCCCTCCCCCGGCCTCTCTTTCTCTCTCATATTGTGCACTATCTGTCCACACCCCCTCTGCCACACTGTAGTACCATTATAGCAGAGACAGAGTTACTGTATCTTTTTCCAACCCTGGCTCCTACACCTCCAGTTGCTCCATCTCTCCCACCCAAAGCATTCTAATTCCACCCCAAAATGCAGACATCCCACTACCTGGCCCGGCTCCAAGTCTGCAGCTACAGACTTGGGGGTGTGGAAAGTGTCCTCCTTGTTTTCCTAAATTCATCTCTGAAGGGTGACCAGGATAGCAGGGACAAATTCTGAACTGATTCGCAGCCCCAGGGATCTCCCTGGAGGAGACTTGAACTGGCCCTGTTCTCATTCCCTGACTAAAGCTCTGCCCTAGACAAGGAGACTCCAAGGCTGATAGCTTAGGGATCCATGACCTGACATCAAGATGAGTTCATGTGTCAGAACACAGCAGGAACTGATAGGATGGGGCCTACATACAAAGACAGGGACTAGTCAAACAGGCCAAGTTCCAGATCCTGGAAGGAGTATACTGGGAAGAGAGGTAAGGGCAGAGCTAGAAGAAGCGACCTGAAGGTTCTCAGGACCTCAGCCTCCTGCAAAAAGTTAATGGCTTTGAGTAGGCAGCTTTTGAGGATGCTGGTAGTGAGCCTTCTCGAATGCTAAAGGTGGACCTGCATGGATGAGGGGAAGACCTACTATTCCCTACTTCCCATCCCCCACTCAGGCAACCCAGTGACCTTGAAGGTGTCTCCAGGAGCTGGCAGAGGATGACAGAGAGACCCAGTCTGCTTCGCTTGCACAGAGCACAGGTGTGCCAGATTCCAAGGGAGCAGGCAGTGAAGTTATGTCGACTTCTCTTGGCTTCACAAAGGACCTGGCTGCTGAATAAGAGAAGAGTCAAGGGCCGGGGCTTGCCCTCAGATTCCCCTGGAGGGCCATGTGCAGCTCTTTCTCTTCTGGGGCTGTGGGTGCGTGGCTTAGCTCCTTTTACCAACCTCCCGTCTTGAGGTGCTAGGAGCTGGTCCCCGAGCCACAGGAAGAGCAGGCCCGCTCCACAGGGACTGCCCCAGCCAGGTGTGTAGGGCTGTGCTAAGCAGCCTGCCAGCCCGACAGATGGCAGAGCAGAATTGCCATCCATCACCACTGTAAGTGGCCAACTCTCTCCCAGTGTCCCAGACAAATGGCTCCTCTCCTGCCTCCTCCCATCCCCATCCATCCACCACTCCTGCCAGGCAGCCGGGTGGAGCTGGTTACTGAGCCAGCGAATCCTGTGTGCAGAGTGTGGGGGAAGGGAGAGCTGAGCACCACGTGGAGGTACATCTGTCATCAGAGAGCCAGTAGCTAGCACCATGGGGCTGTGGAGGGGAAGAGACATCGTATGAGGTACCAGTCCTACAGGACTCTGTGTGTGTGTGTGTGTGTGTGTGTGTGTGTATGCACCACACAGGGAGGGATGCAATTTGGCCTTTCATCTCTGGTCTGTCATGGCTCTAGTTCCTGGGAACTGCCACTCAAGGCTCCTGGGATAGTTTGAGATCTCCGCTGTGTCCCTTTATTCACACTATAAGGCACAGGACAGATTACAGCCTTATCAAGTGTCAGTCAAACAGCAGGTCACATGTCAGCCCTCTTGGCCCTGAGTCAGAACATCATCAGACCACAGGTCTGGTCATCCCATGAGACAAAGCTCAGACAAGTGTCAGGCAACTGAGAACCCACTGGATGTCAAGGAATTCAAGCCCAGTGAACTGACTGGATAACTAGAGACTGCACACTGGAACTCTGTCCCAGTGACAAGGGCAGTTTCAAGATCCCTGATGCTAAGTATGGCCTGTGGTACCTCAGCTCTCCTGCTTCCTAACCCCAGAGCTCCAGTGGTTGACTTAATTCTGTCAGAGTCTCCATTTGTCTCCTTCTCTAAAAAATGGAGCTAGCTACACCCACCCCTGCAGGACCTGCACTGTGCCAGGCCCTCCCAGAGACGAGGAGCCAATAAGGATCACAGATAAACCCCAAACATTGCAGGACAGCTTGGCCAGCAGACAGCTGGGAAGAGAGACCCGTCACCTCCCCCCCCCCACCCCATCTCCCAACCTCACTCCCACAGTCCCACACAGGAGCAGAGAGCAGAGCACAAGGAGCTTGTAGTGGTCTGAATGAAAATGGGTCCCATAGGCTCATAAGGATAGGAAGTGTGGCCTCTTAGGAGGAAGCATGTTCAGGTCTCAGAAGCTCAACCTAGACCCCAGTGGCTCACTCTTCCTTCCCGCTGCCTGAGGATCTAGATGTAGAACTCTCAGCCCCTCTCCAGCACCAACCATGCCTGCCTATGTGCCACCATGCTTCCTGCCATAATGAACTACATCTCTGATCTGTAAGCCAGCTCCCAATGAAATGTTTTCCTTTAAAAGAGTTGCTGTGGTCATGGTGTCTCTTCACAGCAATAGAAACCCTAACTAAGACAGGGATCAAATGTGTGATGGCTCCAAAATGGAAGAGATCGTGGATTTCAGTGACATCACTGCAACCCACCAGCACTACCACCACCATGCACTGCCATCTTTCCCTCCCTTCCTCCCTCATCTCCCTTCCCTTCCTTTACCCTTTCTCTAATTCTGGGGACCAAACTCAAGGCCTCATTCATTATATAGGAAAGTGCTCAACTACTGAGCTCAGCCTCCACCCCAAGATAGTTGCTTCATTACAATAAGCCTAATATCTTGTTCCTCCTTTCAAATGCCAGGGACCCAAGGACACAATGCAGAGGGACCTGAACTGGCCATTCTTGTGAGCATGAGCTGTCAAACACTTACATAGCCTTCCGATACTGTCCAATGAGATCCCATTCTCTCTCGCTGGCTGGCCCAGGCAACTTCATCTCTCATTCCCACCCGAAGAGATTGTCGCAATGCCTAAGGCACGTGGAAAGTGAGTGAATGCTCTCCTTCATTGCTTTAATTATCCTTAAGCTCCTACAAGCCAGAAGAGTTATACAGCCAGTTACCAAAAAGTGACCTTAGTTAAGCTGTATCGATAGAGGTGTGGTAGCCAGGGCAATGGGGATGAGAGAGCGCTCTCTTCTGTATTGCTCGAGAAGAAAGCCAGATCAGATGATGGAAATCAGAGAGGAAGTAGAGTCTAAAAAAAAAAAAAAAAAAAAAGCCATGAGTCATAAAAGCATTCAAGGCTAGAGAGAGGAGCCTCATAGTCTCTAAGAGGTAGAGGGGCAGAGGGAACCTGACACCTCCTCTCTAGGGCCCCTTCACAACCCTACCATCCTCCCCAGCCCAGAGCATCCTGGCTGCACCACTGTCCCACCCAATGGAGATAACAGACCTCTTAGCATGGCCCCAGGTAAGCCCTGAAGCTGCAGGTAGTATCCCCAGGCCCACACTGATGGCTGCTGGACCAAGAAGTCACCTGAACCCACAAGCAGGCCACGTGATGTTGGTCAGGTTCAAGCAGTGGGCTGGTTCAAACAATTAGACATCCGTAAATAAATCAACCCAGAGTCGGGCTTTACATTTTAAGCTGCTTACGTCAAGGAATAAACAGAAACCTGTGGTCTCCAGGTTGATGCAGCTTCTGATTTTCTCAGCACTTTGAGAGCAGAGGAGAAGAGCTTGTTCATTCATTCCCAGGGTTCCTAGCCACACGCACCAGTAACACATCACAATGAGGCTAGAGGCAGACACTCCTTCATCCGCCCCAATCTGCTTTCTCCGGATCCAGTCATCCAAGAAGAAGCCTCGCCCAAGCAGACACCTCCGGTGAGGTCTTAGAAAAAGCTAGGCTCCCTCTGTAATTTCCTCTTGGACTCCCACCGCCCCCTCTCCCCCTCCCCGGCTAATTACAGGAAGAATTGTTATGCTAATTATCATTATTCACTTCTGTTCTACGGAGTGTGGGGTCTAAATTTAGACCCCTGCTGCTGGGGGCTGAGGATTCACGCGGTGCTCACAAAGATCCTCTTTAGAACCTGCGGTTCTCAGGGCAGGGGCTGCAGAAGAGCAACCCAGAGGGAGGTCACACCCCATCCCTGCCTGTCCTGTCTTCTGGACTCTGGGAAGTTTTTGCCTTGCCATAGAAAGCTTACCTGGTGGGCTTTATCTTAAAGGGACAAAATCCTCTTCCTAAGCAACAGACACCCATGGTGTTGAGCTGGATACCTGGACTTGTGGTGACCAGTATTGGGGAGGGACTCCATCTTGGGTCCAGGCTCATAGACCGGAAGGAAGTTCAGCATCCTCGGGAAAGTTACTTTGCCTGTCAAGTCTGTGTTTTTATCAGTCTGGACCAGAGTACTAGACTCGCAGGGTTGCTGGATGGACCCGTGAGAGACAGCTGGAGCTGGTGTCCAGACACCTCGGACGATGGGCGTGAGAGGGAGGAAGGACCACCATTACTTTAGTCTGAGAGAGAGGATGGTTCGGCTGGTGAGTAAGGAACTTAAAGTTCAGAACTGGCCCAGACAAGAGGGTCTCATAGAATTAAGCCCTAGCTCCAGGGCTGTCTGGTTGGAGCTGCCAAGTGGCCAACACTATTCTATGTTCTGACAAAGCTGCAAGGGGAAGGTAGCTGTCTACTCCCTGGGCACACGATGGCCTTCGTTGTGTGCCATAAAGGGAAGGCAAGTCCAAGGGAGGCTTTTGGGGGAAGATTCTCTGTCTGCCACCTCCCCCCACCCACCCAACCCCCAACTCATCACCTGCCACCCTGATGCCTGGGCTTCTCCAGACCACACCTTTCCCTGTCATAGATGGCAGAACAACAAGTGATCTGGGGCCCAAATTCTGTTTCTTATTATCTCCTTATCTTTGAAGGAACAGGACCGGTGAGCACTTCCCAAAGTGGAGGCAGCACGAAGCAGGAGCTGGAAGAAGGAGACTCAGTCAGATGAGAGTCTGAGGAATGTGAAAGCCAATCCAACCAAGACCTGCCCCTTAAGGCCCCTCTTGTTGGGGTCCCTTTGATAAAACATCAGAGAAACACAGGACCTCCTGTCCTCCCAGAAGCGAAGTAGTCTTAGATCTTAAGTTGTAAACCCCACCCTGTGGGCTCCAACCTCCAGTTATGAAGCCCCACGGGGCTTTCCGTCTATCGGCTGAGTCCCCCTAGGAGGAGCTGGATCTCAGCCAGGTAAGGAGAGCCATCCCACTGTGCAGGGCCATGAGCTCCAGACAAATGGGGTCTATGGGGAAGCTCCGAGCTTCCAGAGTCCATGCCCTGCTTAGATCCTCCTAGCTGCCCTCCTCAAGCTCCAGGCCTCTCTCAGCCCCAACAGCCTTAGCTCTAAGGCAGAAGGAGCTGAGAGAGTGTCCAGCAGTGGGGTACAGGACTACTGTGTTCCAGGCCCTGGGGACAAGCCCAGTCACCCCCACTGCCAAGGCACAAAACAAAAACAAGGTACACCCACACTGGCATATAGCAAACAGAACTGTTCCCGCAGAACAGGATGGGGACACAGATGAAACCAGACAGCTCTCTCAGTGCCACAAACCAGCTTAATTGATCATTGAGCTGCTATTATCCCAGGGTACACTGAGGTGACACTCACTGGCAGATCTGGCTAGGTCTGGCTCTGTGGGAAGGAAAGGGGGAGGAGCCGGACTCTTAGGCTCTTCTCCCAGGAAGACCAGTGTCTGTGGACCCATCCCCCATCCTCTTTCTCACCCTGCAGCCCATGATCAACACACAGGGTCCTCATCACACGTCATACATCTCCACATCTAGGCTCAGAACTTGCCCCCAAAGCACCACCTCTGGCCTAGCTCTCTCTCCAAGTTTCCATCAGACATCCAACTTCCATCCAACGTCCTCACAGACACCCTGTCTAGACCATCCCACTCACTACACCCACCCAGCAGTCCGTAGTCTAAATCCACTGTCCTCCTTGAATCTGCACCTTCTGTAATTCACCATCTTCTTCAAGGATGCCAGTGTGTCCCCACAGTCAACCGGAGCCCCGCCCACACAGCTGGTTAGAGCCCCACCAGACACTCCCAGATCCATCCTGACTAACTCTGCCAGGCTTCAGGTTAGTGGCTAAGTGCTCTCAATCTTGTCTTGAATCGAGACCCTGCTTCCCAGCCCTGCTCCAAGCCTCATCTTGCCATCATCTGTCCACACAGATGTACATGTCTTGAGAACATTTTGTCTTGAAGCTGCGGGGAGTCCGAAAGAGGCAGGAACTGGAAGAACCACACAGGAGAGGGTTGCACCAGTCACTGAGCCTTCCAGAGCCCCCTCCACATTCAGTTTTCCTAGCATCTGTACCTATTGCCTCGGGCGTCACCACATCTGACCTCTAGCAAAGGACACTGAAAATATTAGTAAGTTAAGTGTCCTAAGCTAGAAGAGTCATCTAAAGGTGTAAGGAGTGGATAGCTCATCACAAAGGTCTTTTTGAGAGGGAGTCAGGAAGATCGGAGGCGGAGGTAGGACCAGGGTAGTAGAGTGTGAAGATGGAGAGAGCTGCAAGCCAAGGCATGCAGGTGGCCTTAGCGCCTCAGAGGGAATATGCCCCTGACAACACCTTGATTTTGGCTGTTTAAAGCTCACTTTGATATGGAGAGAGAACCTTACACACTGCTGGTAGGAATGTAAACTGGTGCAGTTGCTATGGAAATCAATATGGAGGAGCCTCAACAAATTAAAATTAGAGTTACCGTGTGGGCCTCCTAGGAGTTTACCCAAAGCACTCCAGGTCAATTCAGAGACACCTGCACACCAGCCTAGGAGCCCACCAGTGAGTGCACAGGTAAAGAAAGCTTGCTAAAGCCAGGTATGCCGGTGCATGCCTGAAACCCCAGTACTTGGGAGACAGACAGAGGGATGGATCATTGCAAGTCTGAAATCAGCCTGGTCAACACAGCAAGTTCAGGTTAGCCAGGATACATAACGAGACCCTGTCTCAAAAGCTAAATACAATTTAAGAGTTGCTGCATATACACAAAGGGATTTTATTCGTCTGGAAAGAATAGTGAAATCATGGCATTTACAGGAAAACGGGAAACCATATGCTAAGTAAGATAAGCCAGACTCCAAAGGACAAATATCCATGTGCTCTTTTATATGTAAAACCTAGATTTAAAATTATTGATAATAGATGCCTGTATATGCATCTACATGTAAGTGTGTATCTTTAGAGAGCGACTTAGGATTCTGACCTCCAGAAAGGGAGGATGATAAACCTGAGTATTGCTTAAGCCACCAAGCATGTTGTCGTTTGTTACATCAGCAGCAAGAAACTAAAACATGTTCTCTCCTTTGCACACCGGGGAAAACCGAGACAGGAACTTTTAGTGACGGACCCGCAGAGTTCAAGAGTTAGATTCGCCAGGCGTGGTGGCGTACACCTTTCATCCCAACACTCAGGAGGCAGAGGCAGGAGGATTTCTGAGTTCGAGGCCAGCCTGGTCTACAGAGTGAGTTCCAGGACAGCCAGTCTCAAAAAACAAAACAAAACAAAACAAAAAAAGATTTAGATTCAAACCTCTGGCACAGGATTCCTGAGGGAGACTCTGCCACAGAGACAACAGGTCTGATGCAAAGGCCTGGAATAAGCTCCTATCGATGGAGGAATTCAACATGGCGGAGGTGGGCTGTGCGAACGTGTGTTCGGGGCTCACCCTTTGAGACTGGGTGGCCCAATGGCCTGGAACTTTGCCGAGTAAGTAGGGCTATCGCAGACAGGTCGCAGGCATCTGCCTGTCTCTAACTCACACCTTGCTACCACATCTGGCACAGTTGCCTGGTGTCTGGAGGTGGAACTCAGACCCTCACATTTACAAAGCAGCCACTTTGCCTTTACCACCTGAGCCACTCCACCCCCACTCCTCACTCCCCACATCCCATCCCACTATGCCCACACCGGCCTTAAAGGAGAGTTCTCTATCAGCCTGGTTTGTCCCCAGTCCTAATTGCCTTGTGGCAGGTCCCTTCCACTAGAGTGAATTCATTTATTTATTTTTAATCTAATTTTTTTTACTTATTCACTTAATATTCTGCTCACTGCCCCCCTCCCAGCCACCCCCTCCCACGACCCTTCCCTCACCTCTCCTCTCCTTCTCCTCTGAGCAGGTGGGGGCCCTCCTGGGTATCCCCCTCCACCCTGGCACTTCTAGTCTCTGCAAGGCTAGGTGCTTGCTCTCCCAGTGAGGCAAGAACATATCCCACATCCAGGCCACAGCTTTTAGGATAACACCCACACCCTGTTCCCATGTTCCCGACCCACATGAAGGCCAAGCTGTACATCAAGTACTGCAGAGCCCAAAGGGGATAGGTACTCCAAAAGAGTGAATTCCTTAAGCTAAAGCACCATAAGTCCCATGATCCAGATGGAGAGGCACCGAGCCTTGGGCTTCACCTTCCACTCCCCACAAATCCCAAGGGGCTCCTGCATCAGTCTGGGCTCCAAGGGACAGTGGTGAAAGCCTGGTCTGGTATCTCTCAAGATCCAAAGTCTTGAACCTGCTCATTTCCTGTCTCATAGCGGGAGCACATGGTCTCTCTCCCTGGGCTCCCTGAAGCAGGGGCGGAGCCTAGAGGGTTTAAGAGCCTGTCCAAGTTGCTACTAACGATTTTTAGTTACTTAATTCTCCTAGAGCGGTGACAGGTCCCCATAACTTAGGCTTTATTTGCTTTCTCTTGAATGTCACATATAATTCTTGTCGAAATGTTTATTTGCCTAATGCAACTTTTAGTGCCTGGGTAATTTATTTCTCTCTTTGTCAACCAAGAAGGAGGAGAAAGGCTACTTTTAGCCTCCGGCTCCATTATGGAAAGTAATACCGGGCTCTGGCTTTCACCTCCAGCACGGAGTGGGGGAGGGGCTCAGCTGCACACACCTTCCCTGAAAAATACCAAGCTGGCAGCATTTCCACTTCCCACCCTTCCCCCGTGGGCTGCGAGCCCAGCTCACACAGGCGACATGAGCTGCAAGCTCAAGCCCACCACACAAACAACGTGGGGTTCAGGCTCAGGCACATAGAGACCAGTGAGCCGTTTTCTTCCAAAGGAATAGCCAGTGGATAGGGGACTTGTCCTCAGCTAATCCTGGGAGAGGCAATGCTCAATTCTCTGGATAGATGTCATTGCATGATGAAACCAGCCCAATTAGCTGTGAGGAAATTCCATTCAACCGACACTGAGTACCTACTATGTTCTGGCTCTTTTGCTGGGAAATCAGCAATAAATAGCCAGGGTTCCTGCCCTGGAGGAGCCCAGGTGTGTAAAATGACCATAGTCAGTACTGGAGAAAGGGACAGGGCTGTAACAGGGAAGTGACAGAGTGCTGGAGCCTGAGGGAGGAGGAGGAGCCCACACTCTGCCCCAGGAGCCAACAAAGATGGCGGAAGTAACAAGAATAAACCTCTCAGGAGGTCGGGGGTGGGGGCTGGGGGAGGCAGGAACACACAGGAAGCCCATGATGGGGTAAAGCAGGATAGTACCCTGGGTGCTGAGGGACCTGGATGAGACAGAATGCAGAGGTGAAGGCCACTCATAGCAGGTCTTGGATACTCAGGCAATGAGAGCCAGACAGTAGTTTGTGTTAGAGGATAACCAAGTAGTGGTCTGGTGTGGCAGACTCAGGTGACACTGGAGCCAGGAGGGTAGAACTACTTTGAGGGTCTTTAGGATAATACAGGAGGGAGGTGGAGGGAACCTGAGGCAGGGAAGAAGCAAGACAACCCTGAGACATTCTGCAGCTGCCCAGTGCAGGTGGGTGTAGCTGTTGATATGAATGGAGCGGGAAGGGGTTGTGAATGTCACCCTTAGGTAAGGACCACTGACCGAGGCCAAGCATGAACAGAAGGTCAACCCTAGACACAGCCACTCTGAAGTTGCCCGAAGATGCTCAGGGAAGAGGGCATCCCTGAGACGGTGCAGGACCAGTGTCGAGAAGGGCTTTGCTGGACTTCACTGGAGACCTTGAGAAATAGCTCAGTGCTCCCAGAACTAACACCCCATGCTCCCTGGCTCTAAGAGGCAGAGCTGACTTCCTGACATGTCTTTCCCTAGCTTGTCTTAATTCAGCCTGGGCAGGAATAAGGGTTTGCCTCTCCTGACACCTCCCTGAGCTTTGCAGAACTTACCCAAGTCAGTGAGGGGAATACACCATGTCTTCAGGACTCCAAAGGACTGAAGAAAATGAGGGTACCCTCAGGGAATTCTTAGTTGTTAGAAACCTAGGGAGGCAAGCCAGGCTGGAGGTGGCTGTGAGCACCTCTGAACCTCAGGGGACCCCAAAGCCACCTCAGAACTCCCACCCACTCCAGACTCAGCTTTCCCAATGGCCTGAAGAGATGGGCTATGACTAATGCATTAGGACTACTTGGGGGTTCAGATAGGGCCATTCATCCAGACTGGAGTTGGGAGGACCAGTTTCTAGAATCTTCCAAAGAAGGTTGGCTGTATTTGCTACTTCTAAAAAAAAAAAAAAAGACTTAGTGTGTGTGTCTGTGTATCTGTGTGTGTGTGTGTGTGTGTGTGTGTGTGTGTGTGTATGAGAGAGAGAGAGAGAGAGAGAGAGAGAGAGAGAGAGAGAGAGAGAGAGAGCCAAAGAGCAATGTCTTGCACATGTACACACAGGTGCCCTCAGAGTCCAGAAAGGGCATCAGAAGCCACTGAAGCTGGAGTTACAGGCTAGTATGAGCCACCCAACATGGTATAAGAAACAGAACTCAGGTCCTCTGAAAAAGTGCTTGTAACCACTGAGCCCTCCAGCCCCTACTCCTTTTATCATCACTGACCAAAACATCAGCGAGAACAATGCAAAGGAAGAAATTCATTTCACTGCATGGTTTCAGAGGGTTCTGCTCATCATGGTGGGCAGAGTGTGGTCAAATAGGGCTGTTCATGTCCAGTAGGCCAGGAAGAGAGCAGATGACTCTAAAACCAGCCAAGTTACCTATGACAACCAACCATCTCATTTCCGAAGGGTATGTTTAAGCCAAGGGTATGCTTAAGCAACACTGGAGTTTCATGGCCACAGAAAGTGACCAGGGACACACTGGAGCTGTGCCCTGCAGAGAAAAGGGGGTGGGGGTCTCTCTGTAGCTTACTAACTCCTAGCACAGATTCAAAATCAGGGGTCATGAGTTTGAATCGTGATAGTGCTACCTTGAGAAAGCAGCTACGAATAGCAGTGACCTCAGGGAAAATCCCCGTGCCTCAGCGCCTTCCTTTACATGACAGCAATTACAACAACACCCACCCTACATAGCTGTTAGGAACGTTGAGTGAACATTTACAGCATTTGGAGTTTAATAAGCATTCAAGCATTCACAAGGTGGGTGGTTCATGTGTATTATTTTTGTAACCATGTCACCATGCTAAAAGGAGCCACAAAAGCCAGACTGTTTCCAGATGAAAACTCCAGAATCTAGCTAAAACCTGTGTTTGTCCCAGAGATGGAAAGGAACATCCTGTCACCTGCCAACACACCGAACCCTAGGAGAAGGAACTGTCCCAATTCTGCCCATTCTGCTGGTCTGACTACCTTCCAGTGTCCTCTGGTGACAGAGTCAAGGTCCCTCTCCAAATAGAGTGACCTAACTAGACTCTATACTCCCAGGGGCTTTTGTCATAGTGATAATGATAAATGTAACAAATACGTCAGTTTTCTGCAGAAGGTCCTAGAAGCTGGCCTTCCCTGCACCAGGCTGGGTGAATGGCATTCTCTTAAAGCAGAAATCACAGTTCAGGAGCCTGGTGCTCCCTGGACCACCTCCTCAGTTTCTTCATCAACGTTCAGTGCCAGCCCGAATGAAAGAGGTCGGGAAGAGTTCCCAGAGGATTCCTGTGTGTAAACCAGCTAAGGGCTTTGAGGGACCCTCATACCCTCCTTTGGGACTGATGGGAGGAGTCCCTTCCCAAAGTCCAGGCCCCAGGGCTAAAGGTCCCTTTTCCCCATATCTATGTCCAGAGCCCCATTCTGTCTGCATCTATGAAGAAGCACCCAGAACACCAGCAACCAGCACCGTATTCATCCAAAGAACAGAATCCTCTAGCCACAAAGAACCCAAAAGTCACTGCTAATCACATTTGCATAATACGATTCTTTTCCTCAGCAGATTTACCTTCCCAATTACGCCGTCTCCAGCCAATATTAAAGTGATTTTGCACTCCTCGGCTCTTGGTGTCGAGCCAGGCTGTTCCCTCAGTGGGTGGGGAGTGGGGTTAAATTGCACTGGAGACCCAGGTTTTACTACCAATTGGATGATTTCTGGTAAGAAATGAGTACAGGACCCACATCCCTGCTGGGGCAGTGGGATACGACCAGAAAGCCCATGGCTTTACCGCTTGCAAAGCCATAAGCATTGTCTTGATGGAGTTTCATCCCAGGCAAGGGAATTGAGGTTGCTCATTCTTGGCATTTAAGAATAGTTTAGAGGGCTTAGGCTAGACATGCTCCAGCTCTGAACATGTAAAGATGGCCTTCCAAAGCCTCCATGTTGAGTTATACAGCCCAAGCCACAGGTGTACACACCAATGCAGAGAATAGTGACAGCTGAGCCAGCTGCACATTGACATTGGCTTAGCTTCACGATTTAACTTCATCGATGGAACCTTCTCAGACACAGGTCACCAACAAGAGCTCGAGTAGTTTGCTGCCTGAGATCTGTTAACACTGTTATCAAGCTCTGTCGAAAGCCATGAGAGTGAGGTGGAGCCAGCCTGGTGGAGGGTGGGAAGTGTGTATGACCTTATCACTCTTCCCACCCAGACCAGCAGCTCAGCCTCCCGCAGATGGACAGCAGTTACTGGAGTCCATCCAAGCCCAGTGCACACATAGGTGGCTCAACTGACATCTGTCAAGCTAAGCCAGATCTTCCACATGCTTGGTGGCCACTCGGTAGCTACATGGCCTGTCACCCAACAAAAGCAGCTCCCACTGATATCCATATTTATGTCCTCAAATTCTTATTATGGGGCAGTCTCCATGGTGACAGTGTTTGCCCCAGAGATGGAAAGGAACATCCTGTCACCTTCAACACACCCAGCCCCAGGAGGAGGAACTGCACCAACTCTGACCATTCTGCTGGTCTGACCACCTTCTAGTGCCCCCCTCCAGGGATAGAGGTCCCTCTCCAAACACAGTGACCTCCCTAGCTTCTATACTCCCAGGTTGTTTTGTTTGGCCATAGTAATAATGATAAATGTAGCAAATATATCAGGGTCCTTCACAAGGGTCTGGGATGCAAATAGAATTCATTGCCTTATAAAGGTGACCCCAGAGAGTTCCCCTCACTCCCCACCGTGTGAGGACATGAGAAGATAGTTCAGTAAGAAGCTGGCCTTTCCTACAGAAGCTGCTGGCAACACAGTCAAGTCATCCTCTATATCAAGTCTTGTCACTGCAGAGCTGTGAGCAGTCCTGAACACCTCTCTCTCTCTCTCTCTCTCTCTGTGTGTGTGTGTGTGTGTGTGTGTGTGTGTGTGTGTGTGTCCCTGTCTGTCTCTGTGTGTGTCCCTGTCTCTGTCTGTCTATCTCTCTCTTTCTCTCTCTGTCTTTGTCCCTCTTTGTCTTTCTGTGTCTCTCTGTCTTTCTGTGTCTCCCTGTCTGTCTCTGTGTGTGTCCCTGTGTCTGCCTGTTTCTCTCTCTCTCTCTCTCTCTCTCTCTCTCTCTCTCTCTCTCTGTCTGTCTTTTTCTCTCTGTCTCTGTCTGTGTGGGTGTGGATACTTGTGTGTTTACACAGTTGCAAGACAAAGGTCAACATTGGGGGTCTTCCTCCATAACACTTTACCTTATTTTCTGAGACAGGCTCTCACTGAGCCTGGCACTCACCCACTGGCTACACTGGCAGTCAGTGAGCTCCTGTGTATCCACCAGTCTCTGCCCCTCCAGCCCTAGGGCTGCAGATGCATGCCACTGCATCTAGTTTCCACATGGGTGCTTGGGATGCAAATTTGGGTCTTCAGGCTTGTTCTACAGGCCATCTCTCCAGTGCACTCTCAGGTACTTTAACTGCCACCTCCACCATGGCCCCTGCTGCGACTGTGACCCTGTGAGTATTTCCCCCAAGGCTGTATGCCTGCCAGAGCCTGAGGAACACTTTGTCCCCTACACAGAAGCTCTGAGGGGCACCTGTCTTCTGCTGACTTCCCTCACCCTCTTGTGAGAAATGGGCTCCGTTCTCCTTGTCAGGCTCTCTGGGTCATTAAAGCCCTGCTGACATTTCTCTCTAGGCCTCAGATGGACTCGAAGAAAGAAGGAAGGAAATAGAATTGCATGTGCTTGCTCCTGTCCTCCTGTGACTGTCTCTTTTCTAGAACAAACGATGTCTCTGGCAGCTGTTTCTGTGCTCTCCCCTCCCACCAGCCCACTCAGTTTCTCATGCCCACGCCCTGCTACTATTTTCTGGACTATTTACTATGTCGAGCATCTTATTTATAGGAGCAGTCGCCCCAGAAATGTGAGGCCAGGCATTTAAAACGGCTTCTCCTAGGACAGTTTGTAAAATCTAGACTCAGCAGGGCTGTGGCTTCCGTCCTGTGCTTCTATGACTTTACAGGATGAAAGACAGGCCTGTGTGGAGACTGGGGGTTGGGGGGAATGGTGGGGAGGATGGATGGATGAGCATAGCCAGGACTCACCAGACATGCACTTCAACCCCACCTCTCTCCAGGGCAAGGCAGCAGTTTGAGCTCCTGTTCCTCCTCACTGGCTGTGTGATTCTCAATCATCATTCAACCTTCCTGAGCCTCAGTTTCTTCATCTTTAATCCAAGGTTCCTGCTTCACCTCACGGGATTCATTTTAACTTATAGACAGGGTCTCATGTATCCCAGGCTGGCCTCAGACTCATTATGTAAGCAGAGATAGCCCTGAACTCTTAATCCTCCTGCCTCCATCTCCTACCCAGTTATGTGCTGTTCTGGGGACCAGGGTTTCCTCTGTGCTAAGCAGGCACTCTACACTAGCCATATCCCCTAGCTCCTCAGGATTCTTGAGAGCATTGAGCAGATTTCACCAGTGAACACAGCAGCTAGCTAACCTTAAGGTGACTCATCAATAATTTGTTTTTGAGTTCCTTTTCCAAAAAAAAAAAAAAAAAAGACTTGCTGAGTCTGAGACTAACGTTGTTTCTCTGTCTATCTGTGTGGATGTTATCTATGACTGGGTCTTGCTCTGTAGCCCAGGCTACCCTTAAACTTCTGGTCCTCCTGCCTCAGGCTCCTGAGTGCTGGGGTTATAGGAATGTGCCACCCCACTTGACTTTATCTGGGATCCTCTCATTCCCACCCCCCACCCCCCGTGACTGTTTCTTTTCCAGTACAAAGTATATTTCGGGAGCTGATTTCCAGACATGCTCTCCTACCTTCTGAGCCCTGTCAGCTTTATTGCAATTTTGAGTTGTCTTAATGTTCTCAATAATCCTGTGAGGTGGCTGCCAGATCCACTTTACAGATGAAAAAAAAATCATGCTTTCATCTTTTCTGAGAACAGAAGAATCATATCGGTGGGAAGGAGTGGCCACAACAGACAAAAATCTTGCTGCACAAATAACATTAATCATATATCACATTAAGTTGCTGGTAATGTGATTTTCCTTCTACCTACTAAACAATTTTATGTAGTATGACCTATTCCTAATACTAATGATAACACTAGTATGTTTATATATTCTTTACTGAGTTAAAGAGCAGTCCTAAGAGTCTTGGGACTCAATAAATCCACACAGACACTCCACAGGTTAAGTACTGAGATAAATTCATTTTATTACAACTAGAAAAGCTTTGCCACAGAAAGGTTAGATAATTTGCCTAAGATCACACAGCAACTTGGGAATAACAATGGGATTTGAATACAGTGGTTCTAGATCCGGAGATCATGAAGTCAGCCACACAATTTGCTGCCTCTCCCATGAACAACTGAGAGATCTCCTAAGGAGGCTCCACAGTGTGTTTTATGACCAGAGAGGAGTCAAGACTGCCTATCATACACAATACTGAGCCCACCCCTTCTAGGTAGATTGACAGCACTCCCTACAGGAACACAGAGCAGGCAACCCTCCTGCTCTCTTTCCTGAACATTTCATTTTCCTGTCCTCTGTGGCATGACTCTCATAAAACTATTCATTTCTTAATTCTGATGGCAGAAAGGAATTTAATCAAGTTGCTTGAATATGACGGCAGCCTCCCGCTAAGCCAGCTGTCTCCCGAGGGTCGTTGGGGGAGACAACGCCCTGTTAATATTTAGCTCCAACAGCAAACATTATGGCTTTCAATTTAGAAGATTATGCTTCTGGTTAGTTATGTATCACAAGTGCGCGCGCGCACTCGCCGGGCGCCTCATCTCATCAGTGCGGGAGCATTTTGCCAGGGTGATAAAAAATGCCATTTTCTCCGCGAGCCCTTTCCACTCAGTGATCCTGAGAAGTAACATCGGGATCAAAATCATGTTCTGAAAAATAATTGATCTATTCAGCCGCTCGCGGGCCTGCATCCCAACTGCCCCAAAGAGCCATTTCCAGGCAGAGGCTGGGTGGAAGCTCTGACCCCAGCAGGATTGCTGTCCGCGGTGCTGAAGGGCGCTCTCTGCGGTGCTGTTGCGAGAGGAAAGGAGACCCAGGCCCGCGAGGTTCTGTCCGCCGTCCTGAATCTACAGAGGCCCGGATGCGAGCAGCTGGGTCTAGATCTGGGTCTTTGATACTTGCAGGTCTTCTATCAAGGATTCCCTATCCCTTCTTAGTTAAGTCAGATTTTCCAAGCGCCTCCTCTCATGCTCGCTTCATCCTGGAAAGCACATTGTTGGTCTCTTCCTCAAGTGGGTGGACCTAAGAAGACAAGATTTCAGAAATAGACCTCCAATCAATCTCTCTCTCTCTCCCCCACCCTCTCCATCCCACTCTCCTTACTCCCTCTCCCTCCTCTTTTGCCCTCACCCCCTCTCTCCTCATCTGCCTTTCTCTTGCCCCAGCAACATCCATCTCCCGCCAGCCCTTGCTCCCCACACACCTATCTTACATCTTACCTTCCTGACATTTTTACCTGACTTCTCCTTCCCGACCTCTATTCCTTCCTTCCTTCCCTCCTTCTTTCCTTCTCCTACCCTTGTCTAGCCCTTCCTGTCTCTCACATTCCTTCCTCCTGCTTCATCTGTGAATGTGAGTGTGTGTGTGTGTGTGTGTGTCTGTGTCTGTGTCTGTGTCTGTGTCTGTGTCTGTGTGTCTGTATCTGTGTGTGTAGGCCAGGGGTAGACCTGGTATTTCTTCCTCTATTTCCCTCACCTTGTTTTTTTGAGGCACCGTCTCTTCTCACTGGACCTGGTCCTCACCCATTGGCCAGACTAGCTGGCCAGTGAACCTGGGGATCTTCCTGTCTCCACTTCCTAGCACTGGAGTCACACACACATGCACGTGCACACGCATGCGCACGGTGCACGTACACCCCCCCCCCCCCACACACACACACACACACACACACACACTTGGTACCTGGCTCTATATGGGTACAGGCAATCCAAACTTAGGTCTCTCTGCTTACACAGCAAACATTTCACTCACTGAGCATTCTTCCAAACCTCCTTCCCTCCCCCCTCCCTCTCCCCCTTTACCTCCCCTCCTCCCCTCATTCTGACATCCTCCTTTGCTATCTCCCCTGCAGTATCCTCCCACCATCTCCATCTCTCCAGTACCCCTGCCTACCTCATTGCTCTCTGTCCTTCCTCCCCTTATGTTTCTCTTTCCCTTCTTCCTCTCCCACTATTTTCTCTATCTTCTCTATTTTCTTGTCTTTTCTCACAGGCTCCTTTCTTCTTCCTGATCTTTTTTTTCCTCCTCTTCACCTTTCTGGATCCTCATTCCTCCACCTTCTTCCATCACCCCACTTATTGAAATTTTAGAAATGAAACGATCTCCTCCCTTTCTCTCTCTCTCTCTCTCTCTCTCTCTCTCTCTCTCTCTCTCTCTCTCTCCCTTCCTCCCTCCTTTCCTCCCTTCCTCCCTCCCTCTCTCTCTCATCTAGCCATTTCTTGCTGGTCCCTGCCCTCTGTTCCCTCTCTTATAATCTCTCCCTCACCCTGCTTCCTTCCTCCTTTCTTCCAGCTGCCTCCCCTCCCCTCCCCTCCCCTCCCCTCCCCTCCCCTCCCCTCCCCTCCTCTCCTTTCCTCTCCTCTCCTCTCCTCTCCTCTCCTCTCCAGGAGCCCCCAGCTGCCTAGTGAATTCATTTCAGCAGCTATTAGGGATCAGCACCTGCCCTGATACTTGGTGGGGAAGATGAGTTTGAGATAAGATGGGCCGTTTCAATCTCGGCACATCTGTAATTGCATTACCATTAAATTGCACCATTTTCCAAAGGTGAGAGCCCAGGGCCCTTGCGCTGAGAGTTTTCTGCGACTCTAGTGCCAAGCCCTGCAGTACTGTGGCAGCCCCGGGCAGAGGGGAGAGGAGGCCTAGCATGATTTGGCCACCATAATAACCCCCTTGTCTTCAAGGCCTCTTGTTTTCCATTTTATTTCTAAGTGGACCTCTGGGAATCATTATCCTCAAACCCCTCATCTCCCAGATAAGGAATGGGGAGCTCGAAGAAAGGAAGGGAGCTACCCAAGGCCACACAGGTACAAGCTATGAAGCCTAAAGATATGCCCCATTCTGTAGGCTTACCGGAAGTTAGGACCATGGCAGACAGAAGAGGGGGGAGGGGCAAAACTAGAGTGCAGTATTTCCAGGTTCCCATAGTGGCCTTGGTGTACCACCCAAGAATCTGTCACATGATGATACACTATGACTTCTTTTGTTCATTAGCTTTGGTCATGAACCCAGGGAACAGGATTCAACTATGAGGACAGACACACAGCTTACAAGAGCTGGGTGGGGACTGGGTGCATGAGTGCTCTGGACAGAGAATGAGCAGAAAAGACGGGGACTGTTTCCAACCAGGTCCTGGCAGAGCAACCAGGACACCTGCAGGAGTGAGACAGGGGCCTATGTGGAAACTTCAGGCCAGGCTTTATCCAGCTCTGGGGAGAGCTTTTTGAGGTCCCTTGGCAGGAATCTGACATTGGGCCAGGACAAGGAAGTGGGCTTCAGGCAAGAATTTGACATTGGGCCATGACCAGGAAGTAAGTTCAGGTAAGAATCTAATTTTAGGCTAGAACAAAGAAGTAGTCTTCAGGCAAGAATATGACTTTGGGCCGGGCATTGGTGGCACTCGCCTTTAACCCCAGCACTCGGGAGGCAGAGGCAGGCAGATTTCTGAGTTCGAGGCCAGCCTGGTCTACAACGTGAGTTCCAGGACAGCCAGGGCTACAGAGAAACCCTGTGTCGGGGGAAAAAAAAAAAAAGAATATGACTTTGGGCTAGGACAGGGAAGTAGGCTCAGATATCTTGGCTATCCTGATAAGCCCCTAGAAACAGTGATCACAGGACTTTGTTTAATGTTTCGCTTGTTCTTTGACTATTTGTGTTTATTGTCTTGCTTATTCTTCAACCTAGAACTGACCTTATTACTTGCATTTAATTAAAATAGTATAAAAGCAGATTGGGGAAAAAAAAAGACAAAAACGAACCAGCTGCAGCCTCAGAACTGGCTGGGGTCATACTACAGTGTTGTCTGATTGTTTTTTTTTTTTTTTGCTTTTTAATCCTCACGCCTGCCCTGGAGAACCTGTTGACTGACTGAGCTGCCTCGGTCACAGCTCCAGTCAGCCAGCAGCAGGTTCAGGGATGAAGTAGGAGTGGCGGTGGAAAAGTAGAGGCCTGTACGGTCTGGATGGTAGAGGATGTGAGGTACAGATCCCGGACAGTGAGGGTACAGAGGGAGAAGCACGAACATCAGGCAGGAACTTAGGAGATGAGCAGATGCGAGCTGCAGAATATGTCTCAGTTGGTAGAGTGTTTGCCTAGCATACAAAAGCCCTAGGTTGATCCCCAGTCACACGTAAACCAGGTGTGGGGTGCCTGCCTGTAATCCTAGCACTTCAGAGAAAGAGGCAGGAGGACCAGAAGATGTTCAGGGTCATCCTTAGCTACATAGCAACTTCAAAGCCAACCCAGGCTACATGAGAGAGCCTGTTGCCAAGTTAATCAGTCAATTAATTAATTAATTAATGCTTAAGAGAGGATCATCTTTAGCCTACAGCACTAACCAGAAATCCAAGAGGCCAAAGGTAGCAAGCATCACAGGCACAGAGTCTGTCCCTGGTATCTGTTTTGTTTTGTGGGTGCCTAGTTCCTGCTTCAAGACAAAAATATATGCAGGGTCAAACACAGCCAGGCTGCTCCATCACTGGGGGACCATTCCTAAAGCCTATGGATGGCAGGTAGATGAGAAAGTGTGAGTTAGAGGCCAGAGCAGAGGGCAGGGAGACTGTGGCAGAGTCTCTGAGGAGTCTTGGAGTCTAGTGGTGCCCACTCCCCAGCCTCCAACCCAACAACAGCAGGAATGTAAACAGGATCAGCAGATGTGAATTCTCCTATGGCTGTGAGGCCAGCAAGCAAACAAACGGGCACCAAATGGATCCCAGCACCCCAGGGTCAGCTTGCTGCAGTGGCTACACCTGCTTTGGCAGAGCAGTTGCTTTGAAGCTCAGCCTGCTGCTGAGAGCACGTGTGGTACCGAGGGATGCGCTAGGAGGGTTTTAATGATGGGAAATAGCTCCCTGTGTAATCTGGGTGCACTACAAGGGCTGCTGAGAGCCTCTAAAAGCTTCCAGGGCTGGCCCACCTCGGAGGCTGCTCCATTATGTTGTTTGTGGCCTCGGCTCCAGCTCTCCATCCTGATGCCTTCCCCAATTCCAGGGTCCCACGTGGTGCTCCCACCTTGGGTCAGTGGGTACAAGTCCCAGTACCCCCTCCCCCACCCCATGATTCTTATATAAATCAACTAGGATACATGAACTGAGCTGTGTGTGAGGCTCTGCTCTGTTGCATGCCTTCTGAACTATTCATCCTCCCAAGAAAAAAAATTAATTACAGCTGCCCCATGCTAATGCTCTTCTAATGGAATCTGATAGTTATGTTGGAGAGGAGCAGGTGTCAGCGACTGGAAGCTAGATGCCTGTTACAAGCATCCTAAAGCAGGGATGAAGGGGGTAGATAACCACAGGACAGACCTGTTGAGATGGAAGAGTCAGTAATAATTCAGAACTGTGAAGAATCTTGCAGAGTCCAATAGGAACCTAATATATGGTCCACTGCAGCAATGTTTCAACCTTCCTAGATGGGCCTTGGTAGGTGACTGGAGGCAAGGAGGAAAATGGAGATGCTGTCGAATGGAACAGGATGGTTGGCCTTGAATATGACAGCTGTGAAGAGAAAGGGCTTATTTGATTTGTAATCGTATTACCGGATGTACATCTTGAACAAAGGAGGGGTTGATCTTCCGACCTAGACAGCCCAGGTCAGTGGAGAAGCCATATTTCCCAAATGACATTGACCAGCTGGGAATATGAAGTGTACAGTGACAAGAGTGAAGAGAAGCCAGAGAACCGAACCTCACTAAGGGAGGATCAAGGGCTGGGGAGGCTGAGGAGGCAAAGCTGAGCGGTGCTCTTTCTCTGAAGCAAGGGTTCACGGTCCTCAACACTTCTTGAATCATCTGAGGAACTTTACCTACCTATCCCCAGGGGCCTTCTCTGAAATTCTGATTCTGTTGATCTAGAGCAGGCATCAGGATTCTCTAGGAACTCTAGGGTGATAGGGTAATAAATGAAGATCCAGGCTTGGGAGCATGCTACAGGGAGGAAGGGGTCTGCTCACATCACATGACTACGGAGAAGAGGATGCAGCTGCAGCCTGCTGGTGGTGGTCTATCAGAAGGGCTGGGGTGGACTGGAGGAATGGCGTGGGCCAGGAGCCTACTCCTCTGTGAGGACCTTAACAGAAGAGGTGCAGAGACACCAAGAGGCAGGGTAGCCATGAGACCTTCAGGAGTGGAAACAGTTTGCAAGCAACTTCATGTTTGTTTGCTGACCCTTATTGGAAGAACACAGAGAAATCCCCTATAATCCCAGGACCCTCCCTGCAGACGGGAATGTACACAGGGTCTCCAGGACAGCCTCTCCTGAGTCTACCAAGGTCAGTTGCCAGGTGACTGAGAGAGGCAAGGTCCCACCAGGAAGGAACACTGGAAGGAGCACCCACAAGGAAGAGTTTGGAGGAACCTTACCAGGAAGGGGGCACCTGGAGGAACAGGGCTGAGAGCCAGGACTGAGTTTTTGTTCTGGAATATCAGAATCAGAACCAAAAGTCCTTCTGTCTAGGAATACATAGTGGTCCTTGAAGGAGAAAGAAGCAAGTGGACCCTGAAGCCTGCTGTATTTGTTACTTCTCTATTGCTGTGTTAAAACCAAGCCTAAGGCATCTTATAAAGAAGTTTATTTGGGGTCTACAGCATTCATTAGTGGATTAGAGTCCATGTTGGAAGGCATATGGAGAAGCAGATGGGAACTCATATCCTGAGCTACAGCCAGGAGGCAGAGAGCACTCTGAGAAAGGGCTAAGTCTTTCAACATTTCAAAGCCTTCCATACCTCTGTAACATACCTCCTCCATCAAGACCACGCCTCTTACTCCTTCCCAAATAATTCCACCAACTGGTGACCAAGTGCTCAAACATATGCACCTGTGGGTTCCATTCTCATTCAAACCCTGACACCAGCTGAGGCCAGGACCTATGTAGTGAAGTCTGAGTCTCCTCCCCATGAACTCACTCATTAGCACACAACCAGGAAGTCATGGCAAGTCTACTTCCTGCTGACATCTCTAAGTTCCAGTCAATTCTTCTCCAAATATAAAGCCCTTTTCCACCAGGGCCCCCATCTCCCATGTTTGGCCCTGATGGCAAACCGTAAGTGGGATACCCTTGAATCACAAAGATGCTTGATCCTAACTTGACACAGAAAGAAAAAAAAAAGGGACTGGATACAGCATGCTCCTGTTGCGTCACATCATTTCACACACATAGAACATTCTACAGCTGACGAGGAGCTTTGATGCCCTTTACCTCATGAATCCAGTGGCAGAGACGGTTAGATTCCCTTTGTAGGTGAGACAGTTGAAGCTCAAAACAGATCATTTTCCTAAGGCTACACAGCTACTAAGCAGAATGGATTGTGGTAGAGCAGAGGGAGGGGTGACTCACAGGCCCACTTTTAATTTCTCAGAAGAAGGGATGAGATGAGAGCCATACACAAGCTGTGTGAATACACTACTTAGGCTGAGGCCAGAGTGTTTCTCTGTTCTAACTATTCCTAGGCCTTGGCCAGGAAGCTTCTAGCCTCCATACAGTCTAATCTTCTAAGCTGACACATTCAATCTGGCTTCTCTCACCTTCTGACTGATTTGCTTTGCTTGGCCTTGTAGTAACTTTGGCAATATGTTCTAACCTTCTGGCTCCTTCTCATTCTCTGATTTGTTCTGTCTTCACCTGTGTCCAGCTTCTTCCCTCTGTAACCTGTCTGTAAAACTGTCAAACACACATAGCACTTCTCTCTCTGAGCTGCTCTAAAGTAATCTCTCCTTCCTGTTTGTTCTCATAAAAGTTGGGTATATCCTATTTCTGGCTCATTCTGTCAAATCTTTCTCTGATTCATCACTTTGTCTGCCCCTCAATTGGACTTCACTTTCAAATATGGCTGCTTCCTTCTACAAACTAACCTTTCCTTCATTGTTATGGATTAAAGGTGTGTCTGCATCCCAGCCAGATCACATAGACATAGAAGGTCTTTGGATGTGATCCCTAGCCAGAGCAGCCAAGTTGCTGGATTAAAACTTCTCTACAAGTTAAGGCACCAAATGTTCATCTGGAATCCCCTAAGCTGGCTCTCCTCTTTCAACCTATTCCTCTTCTGCCTCCTTTCCTTCCCAGAGAGTCTCCTTCCCAGGCTTGAGGACTCATAGGTTCTTCGGGGAACTTCTAGGATGGAGACTCAGTCCCCTGTGTCCAATGTTAGCAGAGCACCTGAACATGAATGTCCTAAACTAAAGAATTGCCCTGGGCAGTGCAGTATGGGATATCCTAGAGACACAGCTGGCTCCCTCAACTTCTCCTGTGCAAAGGTTTAGACCACAAATGCAAAGCTGGTTATAATTCTTTCTGCCATCTCTCCTGCAATGGAGTTAACAGATGGCTGAGCTACAATATATCAATTGTACAAACTCCCAGGGCATCTTCATATTTCCATCTCCTTATGTATTTCTAGTTGACCAAACTCTTGCCAATTACCATTAAGCACAATCCCATCACCTGGCTCACTGGGCAGGAAGGCAGCAGCCTGGGTTTAACTCCTGAAGGGCCATGGAGGGGAGAGACTGGGTTCTGGCCAAGTGGAGAAGTACCCAGGGGAAGGGTTCCCATTTCCCACGGAAGCTGCTGTTTAGCCACCCACTGCCCAGCTACTGTGTCTTATCAGTTCCATCTCCCCCAGAATCTCAGGTCACTTCTATCATCTTCCTCTCAAATCAGTGGTTCCAGAACCTCCCCCTAGATACAGCCCCATGCCTAGCAACAGAAGCAGGAAGGGGAGAAGAGATGCTCGGAAAGTGGACTTTGATTTAGAGAAAATCACAGTCTGTTAGGAGATGGGGAAGACGGTGGATGTTAAAGGTCTTTGGTGCTGATTCAAGGGATTGCTCATTGTGGGACCCAGTTTCAGAGTCTGGTCCATCACAGGAATTGAAAGCTATGAAAGCTATGTCTCTCTCTCTCTCTCTCTCTCTCTCTCTCTCTCTCTCTCTCTTTTTTTTTTTTTTTTTTTTTTTTTTGGTTTTTCAAGACAGGGTTTCTCTGTATAGTCTTGGCTGTCCTGGAACTCACTTTGTAGATCAGGCTGGCCTCGAACTCAGAAATCCGCCTGTCTCTGCCTCCCAAGTGCTGGAATTAAAGGCGTGCACCGCCACGGTCCGGCTAAGTACACTGTAGCTCACACACACCAGAAGAGGTCATCAGATCTCATTACGGATGTTGTGAGCCACCATGTGGTTGCTGGGATTTGAACTCAGGACCTTTGGAAGAGCAGTCAGTGCTCTTAACTGCTGAGCCATCTCTCCAGACCCTATGTCTCAAAGGTACATGAATGAATGAATGAATGAATGAATGAATGAATTGCACAGATCATGCAGTCTCTCACATCCTGGTTCCACAATTTCTGTGACCTTGAACCAGAGCCCTAGCTACCCTGAATCATAATCTACTCATCTTTAACATGAGCCATGCACTCTGTGTAGGAAGGTATCACATGGCTCCCTCCCCCGATTTTTTTTTTTTTTTGAGGGAGAGAAAGCTTGTAGCTGTCAGGAACAAGCTAGAACTGTCAAGAGTACATAAAAGAACTGTGTCAATCCTGAAACACCAGTCACAGCTCTGTTTATTTGCCAGAGAGGTAAACTTCACATTTTTTCTTTCCAGAATATATATATATATATATATTTTCACATACATACCTTTCATTGCCATTTCTAGGAAATCTGTAAACTTCAAATACTGTAGCTCTGCCTGGGGTAAAAGAACAAGGTGATGTTCAGTGGGGTTCAAAGGAGGGGGGAGGGGTGGACTAAATTTGAGATAGGGAAGTGGCATGTGACTCTCCCAGGGGTGCTGAAGACAAGACGAAGCAGAGAGAGGTCTTGGTTCTGTGTTGTCTTGGTCCATCCTGGCTCTGAGAATACCACATCCACAGAGAGAGCATCGATGGATGGAGCAGGTACCAACACCATGCTAAGTCCTCGGGCAACCTTCAGCAGCTTCCTACAAAACCAATAGCACAATAGATCCTCATGCCCTGCATTCCTCTCCTGGGTCCTCTGAGGGAGTGGGCACGATGGCTTGTGTCTGATGAGAAGAGGGCAAAGGAGACTGCTTGTCGCTTCCATGACTAGGTTATAAAAGACTGTACGTCTGTCCTACTTACATGTGTACATGTAGAACTCCTCTCTCTCTCTCCCTCCTCCTGATTCCCTCCCCTATTTCTCTAACTAATACTTCCTGCTCTTGTTCTAATAGGGCTGGCTGGAGAGGTCTGTGTCACCAGAAACTGAAGGCAGTCCTGGCCACTGCAGCAGGACCCACCTCACAGGCTCTGAGAAGCTGAATCCTGCTAAGACCACACACATACATTTGGAAGTGGGCTGTTCTCCAGTGTGGCCTTCCACTGAGATAGTAGCTCTGTGAGATTCTTGGGGTGAAGGGGGGTTGCCTGAGTTGAGCAGAAACCCCAGTTCACAGGGATTAAGGTAACCACTGTGTGTATATGTGTATGTGCACACACACGCGTTTAGCTGCTAAGTGCTGAGCAGTGTATTCTTCAGCATTACGTAAGCCATACGATCATCACTCAGTTTGTAGATGAGGCAACCCAAAAGTCCCCGTGCTTGCCTGTGGCACACGATGAGCAGTTGAGAAACCCAGGGCAGAAGTGAAGCTTATGTAACCTGTCTAAGACCTCCTTCTTGTACACTAAGAACCCTGACTCACTTCTGGGACTAACAGTGAAGAAGATGGGGAGGGGTGGTCCAAGGCTCTACCTTCTGCCCCACAGGTCTGTACACATGTCTGTCTGTTCCAGCTCCAGGCTGGGGTTTCGCTGGATTCTGAGACTTCTGTGACTCTTAACAAGAGCCAGTAAAACCCAGGGATTCTGGTGACACCTAAGTCTCTGTGGATGGGTATGTGGCCTTCGTCCTTGCCTGGAAAAGAAGGCAGCAGCCAGGCTCTCCTGGCTCCTACCTGCTTCCAAGTTCTCCCTCTCCCTCTCCCTCTCCCTCTCCCTCCCCCTCCCCCTCCCCCTCCCCCTCTCCCTCCCCCTCCCCCTCCCCCTCCCCCTCCCCCCCCCTCTCTCTCTCTCTCTCTCTCTCTCTCTCTCTCTCTCTTCGTCCAACCTGCCTCAGACATTCCTTCAGGAAATTCTTCCCAAGATCTGCCCTGTGATCTTCAGCTGCGGGATCCTTGGCTCAGACAAAGCAGTAGGGTGAGTAGAGGTGGCTGAGAGGGGAGCTACGGATAAACAATGACAGCCCAGCTTTAGGTTTAGAGCCATGGATCCCTCAAGCAGGACGGACACTCACTAAATTTAATCATTTGTCCAACTGCTTAGGTCTTCCCACCCCAGCCAGCTGGGCTGCTCAGCAGAGCCAGTGCAAGCAGCCCAGCTGGAAACAGCACCCACTGCCTTTCACCTTGTGATAAAGTCATTTGACCTGAGTCACCCATCAGTGAAGTCCTTCACTGCAACCCAGAAGCCATCTGTTGGGAGGAGGAGAGTGCATACCCCCCCACACACACACTTTACCAGCTCTCCTCCTCAGCCCCAGGCCTTTGTGTATTCTGGAACCCTGGGGGTCCTCAGCCAACTTCCCCTGGGCCATGTGTCCCATAGAGGGCGCTGATAACTGCTACATCTGCCTGGAGCATCCAGAAGTTGGTATTGGATAAGATGCACTTCCAGTAAGCATCATGATGCCCTGTGCCCTGAGCAGCAGGTACATGGTCAGATTCTTTCTATGAAAGACAGAGAGCATCCAAAAGCTGCCTGAAAGGAGTAGATTTGACAGAACCCCACTGCCTTCCAGATCACTCTCTCACTGCATCCCCACCCCCACCCCCCATTCAGGAATCGCTTCTATTCTGTCCTCAAGTGGACCCAGAAGGGGCAGGAGCCCCAGGCAGCAGGCTCTAAGCCCAAGTGGCAAAGATTTGTAGGAGGATGTGGGATCATCCATCTGGGGCTGTGATGGAATGGAGCCAGAGAACAGAGCGAGGTCTCGGGACCACTGCCTTTCATTGCCACCTTCCACCTGGCCACTTCCAACAGGCCCCTATTTGCACTTCCTAGTGCCGTATCCTGCCTCACAGGCTCTGAATTCCACAGGCAGAGAAAAATGAATATTTTAAGGCCTGTGGCCTGAGTCACCGTGGTTTGGTGGCGACTAATGTTCTGCAGCTGGCCCTGCCCACGGGCCTGCTTAGCATGCAATTAAGATGCAAAATAGCATCCCTCAAAAGCTCCCCTCTGGGCATCTCTGCTTTTTCCTTGAGGCCCTGGTGGATTAAGAAGCTTCTGGAACAGTGGGGAGGCACTTCTCCTGCTCTTCTTATTGGCTGGAGTTCCAGGCTGGGTTTATGAGCCTGGCTCAAGGCCAACCTGATGCTGGCGCTCCAGCTCTTCCTCCTGCCTCCTCACAAGCCAGTCCTGTACCACTGCACGCTGGGTCCTGAAGAGGCGGGTTAGAGTGCATCTCTACCCCCACCCACAGCAATGCCCACTGGCCTTAGTTTAGCATTTCAACAGTGACAGTGACTTCCACCTGGCAGCCCCCACCCCCACCGTTTCTCTGACCTCATCTTCCACTCACTTCTCCAACCACTGTGGCCTATCCCAATCCCTCCTACCACCCCAGAAAACCAACCTTTTTGCCACAGGGTCTTTGCACATGCACACGACTTTGTATCTGTGCACACTGGTTCCTAACCAATACTAAACATTGCCTCTGCAGAGTGAATTCTTGAAACCTCCTCGTCTGATAGCAAAAGCACTGTGTAGATAATTTATTGCTACCCAGGAGGTAGAATGACTGAGGCTCATGACCTGCTAGGGGACACACAGTCAAGATAGGATCTTGAGCATCGGGTACAGCCCAGTGGGTGCCCACCTCTTCCCAACTCCTTTCCAGCTCCATTTGCATTCTTGGCTGACTCCCAATACATGGCACTGTCCATGAAGACGGGACTTTTGTGATAAAGAGGTGGCTATTCCTGTTGTTCTAAGAGGAGGAGTCAAGGCCTGTGGTCTACAGCAGTTGAAAAATGGCAGCTCAACCTCAGGAACATGCAACTCAGAGGGAGCTCCACCATCAGTAGCTTCGATAGCCTGGAAACCGGCTGAAAACAGTCTCAAACACTCCCCACCCCACCCCCACCCCCGCCCCGAAAGCTCAAAGGCACATCTTAATGAGACCTGTGGGTGGGAAACATGGGGAGGTCAAGGCCACCAGAGTGGAAAAGTCTGGGTTCCCTATGTGGAACATGAAAATTGAGCACCTACAGTGTCAGATCTAGCACCTCAGGGAGCGGGTGTCTAGGTTCAAGGGGGGAATATAGACTCCTAAATGGACAAGCAGGCTCATAAGAAGCCCAGGGTGTTTCTTAAGATGGAGGCTGTAGAGGGAGCATAGCCACCAAGAAAGACCTTCCTGTAAAGTTCAGACTACATGGGAAGGACAAGTAGGGCCAGAGCCTGGGGGCCGGCTCTCTTCCTGAGAGCATGGTTAGATCCAGACATCTTTCCGCAGGCAACCAGGGTCAGTCCTCCTGACTACTCCCCCTATGCCATTTGGCTTTGACTTCCTGCTCTGGGAGGCTCCTGCCTTGCAGGGCAGAGGCCTTGCTAACCTGGAAGGGAAGATTATATGTGGCTGAGCCAGGACTTGGGGAGCGGGGAGGGAGTGGAGGGAGTGAAGGTGGGGTTGCTTCTGACTGGTCACCTTTACTTGTGTAACCTCAGTCGGCCCACAAGGCATTGTGTTCCACAAGGCAGGAGAAGAATGAGGACAGAAGTTACCGATACCGTCCTCTCCTTCTGCCACCCCCAACTGTGGCCCTCTTGAGAGCTCTCTAGCCACACCGCCAAGCCTCAGGGCCCATTGTAGGCTGGACAGCCCCTATACTCTCTGTACCTTTGACCTCTGGTTCAGCCTTCACCCAGGTCCACTCCTATGGACCTGACACCATCCTCAGTTTATCCTAAACACCTCGATCCCTGCATTGCTAGCACTAGGATCCAGGCTTGTCGGTGGCACAAGTGTGCATGTGCCCTTAGGTTGAACTTGACCCTTTGGTGGAGATTTCGGCCAATCAAAGACAGAGAAGGGACAGGGCTATGAGACCACAGGGCAACAGATGTTCCTAATCTGAGCTCAGGCCTCCAAAGTACAGCCATGCTTTTTGGTTTGGTTTGGTTTGGTTTGGTTTGGTTTGGTTTGGTTTTGAGAGCAGATCTCACATACTTCAGGCTGACCTCCAACTCAAGTAGCCAAAGCAAGCCTTGAACTCCTGGTTTCTCCTGCCTCCACCCCGCCCCACACCTAGTACTGACAGATCTGTTTCTCACCAGGTTTCAGTGGAGTGGCAGTCACCCACCCTCTCCAGTGTCAGTGGATGTGTGGGACCAGCTTCTGGTGAGGCTGCAGGAACAGCCAGACAGTGTCAGTGGGTCAGCAGGGTCTCCTTAGATGCCGCCCTGATGAAAAAGAAGCCTGAGAGTATGGTGATGGGGCCACTGGAGAACTATGCTTTGTAGAGAGAGGGATCCCATAGGCCTGAAACACCATATTCAGTTTCCCAATGGAGCAGGCATCTCCAAGGAAACACAGGCAGAGGCACAGTCCCCAGCCAACTCCTTTAGTGGCCCATGGAGGCAGAAGCTGGCAGAGAGGGAAAGACATAGGAGGGGCCATTTCTTGGTTGAGACCTTCAGCTGAGCTATCCCTTCTGGTATGACAAGACATTTTAGAAACTACTCATGGGCCAACACAGCCAGACTAGGGAAATGTTACCCAGAGATGGCAGAGTGAAGGTCCTTCGGGGTCTGCATCTCCCGGTATTACCACTAAGGGCTGAAGGTACAGGCAGGACGGAATAGTCTTATGGCTCAGAACTGGCACCTATGCCACTTGGGGAATGGCAGTACCACTCAAGATGGCAGCTCTGGGCCTCAGTGGTTATGACATCCTGAGAGTTGCACTGGCTTTGACTGGGACTTGGGATCCTAACCAGCTCCTCTTCTGGTTTCTTGGGGGAACACAATATGGGGGAGGGGAGTGTGGTCTGTGAGACCTCCACTGCTGGCCACTTCAGCAGGTCTCTGGTTGCCTCCATGGCCTCAATACCATTCAGAAAGATATATTCATGTGGCTACTGAAAACAGCCTAGGTCCAGGTCAGCCCGACTGCTCCTCAGCTGAGTGGCCTCTGGAAGAATCAGGGTGCCCCCTTTGGGTGGCCAATCAAGAGGACTGTACAAGGTTGTCAAAGTGAAGCCCTTAAATCAGAGCCAGGTCCAAAGGTGGAGCTCAGTCCGTGGTAGCAGCGGTCACCACTGTCATGCAAGAACTGTTGTGATGTCACACCACAGAGAGAGACAGAAACACAGAGACAGAGACAGAGAGATATGCATGCTCTCACAGTGAGGTCCAGGGGAGCAAGGATCTGTCCAGAGATGCCCTAAGGGAACTCAGCATCCTGTTTGGCCCTTTCTCTGAAGCATTTCCTCAGATGCCGCAGCCATCAGGAAGCCAAGTCTACTGTTGGCTGGCTCAGCTGCTTGGAATGCTCAGTACCCCTCCTGCCTCAGGCAGCCTCACAGCTCAGAGCCCCTCAGGAATCTTAGATATCAAGTCTGGCCTTAGATTCGGTCTTCACACGAAGTCCCTGCCCTTTCTAAAGGCAGGGTCTCACAACGTATCCCAGGATGGCCTCCAGTTCTTTACGTTGCCAAGGACGAATTTGAACTTCTGATTCTCTTGCCTCTGCCTCTAGAGTGCTGAGATTTCAGGTGTGTGAGTACTAAAGCTCCCAGTTTAAGTAGTTCTGGGGATCAAACCCAGAGCTCCATGCATCTAGGTACTCTATCAACTGAGCAACATCTCTAGCCTCCCCATCCCCATCTGCTTCTTATAACAGCCTCAGGTTTATAGGAAAATTAGCAAAGATAGGCTGTGTTCCCATGTTCTGCACACTGGGTAACCGCAGTTATGTAATCCATTGGTACATTGTTACAGTCACCGGACTGATCGACAAACTGTTACCAAATCATATCCATCCACGGCTTATTCCAGTTTCCTTGGTTTCCCCTACTGTTCCATTTTTTTTTTCCTTCAAAATCACACTTACTCATTGGATTCTCATGTCTTCTCAGGTTCCTCCTGGCTCTGGCAGTTTCTTGGACTGTCCTGGCTAATTTTATGTCAGCTTGACACAAGCTAGAATCATGAGGAGGGAGAAAATTGAGAACCAGTCTCCATAAGATCAAGCTAGAGGCAATCTTGTAGAGCATTTTCTTAATTAGTGATTGATGGGAGAGGACCCAGCCCACTGTGAATGGCACCACCCCAGGGCTGGTGATCCTAGGCTCTATAAACAGGGCAGGCTGAGCTGGGCAGTGGTGGCGCACGCCTTTAATCCCAGCACTCGGGAGGCAGAGGCAGGTGGATTTCTGAGTTCGAGGCCAGCCTGATCTACAAAGTGAGTTCCAGGACAGCCAGAGCTATACAGAGAAACCGTGTCTCGAAAAAACAAAAACAAACAAAAGAAGGCAGGCTGAGCAAGCCAGTAAGCAGCACCCCTCTGTAGCTTCTGTATCAGGTCCCTGCCCTGGTTGTCTTCTGTCCTGACTTCCTCCAGTGACAGACTACAAATGTAGAAGCATAAGCCAGATAAACCCTCTCTCCTCCAACTTGCTTTTGGTCATGGTGGTTCATCCCAGAAATATAGACCCTAACTAAGGAGTGGACCTTTCCGTTTTTGTTAATTTGTTCTTCAACAATTTTGTATGTGTATATAATACATTCTGGTCGCATTCACCTCTCATTCTCCTCCTGCCCCCACCAGCCCTCCCCTACCCAGCACTTCTCCACTGGGACGAAGTCTTGCCTTGCATCCCAAAGGCCACTCTGCACTTTCCTAGCACCCGAAGCCCCAGCCTTGTTCCTCCTCTGCTCACTTCTCATCTTCTCCCTGCCCCATCCCTGCCTCAATCCCTGCTGTGCCTCCCTGAGAACAAGGCTGAAACCAGGCTCAAAGCAGAACCAGAAGCCTCCTTCCTTGACTTGGGTGTGGTGGTGCACGCCTTTAATCCCAGCACTCGGAAGGCAGAGGCAGGCGGATTTCTGGGTTCGAGGCCAGCCTGGTTTACAGAGACTTGGATGCTTTTTCCCCCCACCAGAACCTCAGTTTCACCATCTGTGGGATGGACCTAAGTACCTCCATCTGCCAGCCACTGGAATCAAATGAGCTCTCAACTGTCCCTAGTGGATACAACTCCTCAAAGTCTCAGCCTTGTAAACCCAGGTCTTCCCTGCCTCCCTGATGTGCCCAGGCTGTGCAGGAGTTGACTCTGTACACATCAGGGCCAGGGTTCACAGCCAGCATGCATAGCTGTTTTAGGAGTGGTGAGAGAGAGCTGCAAGGGAGGTGACCTCTGAGACCCAATGGAGAAGTCCTAATCCCTTGTGGCATAACAAGAATGAACCCCAAGTCAGGGCCACCAATACCCAATGTGGCAAACCTGAGGCTCTGCCTCCTCCTCTTCCCTCCTCCTCTTCCTCCTCACTCTCCCCTTGGGAAGCCCTGAGCTGCTGCCACCACCCAAGATCAACAGAGGGCTGCCACCACCTGGAGTTCTAGGCACCTCCAGGCTGAGCTGCTGTTGTCAGTGCCAACTCCAAGGGACCTAGGCAGTTCCTCTGCCAGAGTGGGAGGAGCAGAATGGGAGGGTCTGTGCTGGAACTATATCTCCTAGTGTGATCTCAGGCAAGTGCCTATACTCCTCAGCCTCAGTTTCCCCAACTGGAAAAGGACAAATGTTCGGATGTACATTTATGTGGCTATAGTCACATATGTGCTTTATGGGGGAGGGGAGCTGGCTTGGGTTCAGACTTCATGGCAGTGTTCAGAAGGTGTAGGCAGGAAGTGACCACCTGGGACAGGTCACAATAGAAACGTTTGCTTAGCACAGTCCCTGGGCCACCCACCGTGACTACCCAGTAGATGCTGAGACCTAATCCTTTCACCTGACAGGGAGGACCACTAAAGACCACTTCATACCCACGTGTTCTATTTTACCTGAATGGAGACGGCCAGAAGCTGAACTTGGGGACTCCTGTTCCCAAGAATAGCAAGAATTTGGGTCACCCTATAGAAACCTTGGCAACCACCTTCCAAACCTTGGGGTGAGGAGAGCCACTGCTTACCACCTAAGGAAACTCCTTCTCCATCACCGTGGGGTTCCAGAGGTCAGCGCCCCCAAGGGCTCCCTCTCAGATGCCAGCCTCAAGAAAGGATGCCCTGGAATGGGGCCTTCACCCCACGATCTGGGCACAGCTCTGAGCTACTCTCCACCAGCAGGGCTCCCCACAATGGAAACGACCCCCCCCCAGCCACAGCTGCACCCCAGCCCCTGGATCCTCTTCATCCTCACCGCCCTCCAGGATCTGACACAGCCTCCCTGATTGCTAATTTAGACTTCCCTGCCGTCCCACGCAGGGGAATCAGGGGAAATCAAATTACCGAGTTATTCACTCTTTTTTGTACAGCTGATGGGCTGATTAGCTGTCAATCAGAGCCAACATTAACATCTGACACTGTGTGCATAACAATTACCAGTCACATTAAGGAAACCTTCCCTTTCTTTCTCTACCAGGAGCGGTGGGGAGAGACAGGAGAGGAGGCGGCAGACGAGGCTCCGAAGGGAGAGGGAGGAAATTCAATCAGCATAATTAGCTCAATCAGAAGAGAACATCACTTCACCAGCTGAGCGGAGCCACTGAGGCTGCCAAAGGCCTCGGGCTGACCAGCTGCTCCCGAGCCTCTGCACTCCCTGCCCTCCAGCCAGGGCCTGGCTTGCCTGCAGCCTCCGAGTTGGCCTCGGGCCCTGCCATCAGTCAACTGTTTGGCTCCGCCTTACATTTGCTTTGCTCCAATCAATTGAACGCATTCTCGCCTGCCTCTCTCGGATTGGCTCTGACCTTGGAGTATATATGGCTCCAGTGTTGGTGCTGGGAAAGACAGGGACACTTGACAGTCCTGAGTATCCAGTTAGTCGAAACCATCTTGACAATCTTCCGTTTCAGTTTCCCCACCTGTGAAACGAAGCTGTCTACATTGGTGTCTTGACTCTGTCCAGCAGCATCAGCCAGAAGGCTGTGGCGAAGCAGCCGCGCTCTCCCACTCTGTCCCCTCACTGACTCCTGTGGCTGAAGCGATAAACCAGGGCCATTCAAAGAGCCAAGCCTGAGCCTAGACCCACAGGCTGTGCTTGTGCCCAGGCAAGGGGCCACCTTGCTTGTTTGCTTTCCTGTCACCAAAAACATCTCAGCCTCCTTACTCAGCTCTGCCCTGTGAGCAAACCCAAATGGTGATCTCCGATGGCACTGTGACAACTGCTGGGAGTGAGGGGGCAGGGACAGAGAGGGACCTGAACTGCCCTGGGGCTAGGATGGGGAGGATGACGACCAGATTTCTGACTCTGAGATATTTTTATTTCTTTTTTATGTGTTTTCTTTTTAGTTTGTGTGTATGTGCACGCACATGTGTGTGCATGTTGTGCATGCTGTGCATGTGTGCATGTGAGAGAGAATAATCTTAAGTATTAGTCCTCAAATTCTCCTTTTAAAAAGAAACAAGTATCTCTTTTTGTTCACTGCTGTGTAGCCAAGCTGGCTGGCCTAGCAGCTTCAGCCGGTTATGTCTCTGCCCCACCCGCTTTCGCCTGAGGAGTGCTGGGACTGCAGACACGCATATGCACGCTGGTTTCCAGTATTTCCAGGAGTCCATCAGTTACCTGGGTCCTCACATTTGCAAGCAGCACTGTGTTCAGAGAGGCACGCCCAGCTCAGCCTTCTGAGTTCTTAATCCAGAGTCCTGGGCTGTGCTGGATGCCACAACCTGATACCTCAGAACAAGCAGTGTAATCTCTAGACTCCATCATCCCACAGCTGCGAGGATGCTATCCAAGAACAAGATGTAGGTTTGCTTCCAGGGATTGGCCAGCGTTTCTGTGTGCTTATATAGCCTTTCCTCTGCTTATATGCACGCACACATACACACACAAACACAAACACACACACACACACACACACACACACACACACACACCCTGCCCAGTGCCCTAATCCTTTCTTTTAATAACACTAGTCCAATTGGATTAGGACCCCCAACATTCACCTACTTAAGACCCTATGTGAAAAGAGAGGCTCACTCTGACACACTAGAGATTGGAATTCTGGTTTATTAAATGGGGGAAGAGGGAGGGGAATCGGGCATAACACCTAGAGATGAGATAATAGCCATTGGTTTTACCAGCTACTATGTATGATGCTAACTTTCCTGAAGGTGCAGAGCTGTGAGTTTGCTAAGGGCTCATTTACATCCTCCAGATTGGAACAGAAGCTTGAGGAAGGTGCTAGTCTGATCTCAACTCTATAAATGGGGAAAGTGGGGTACAAGGGAGTGAGTGAGCTAACCTGCCCTGTATATACTGAGGATTGGTATCCCAGTGCCAGTCTCCACCTCACTACCTATATCATGTGTATGATATGATATGATATGATTGATATCATGGTCTAGGAGATTTTTGGCAGCCCTAACATGGTCAGTCTTGCCTGACCCAGCATCAATGCATCTCCTGGTGTCCAAAGCCCTGAAGCCTCCAGTCCGAGGCCATCTCAGGCAACCTCAATACACCACGTCAGCAGCTCTCATGCAGCCTAGGCAAACCAAGACAGCAGCTCAGCATCCAGAAGGGCCGTGATGTGAATGCCATGGAACACGAACTCAGCCTGGCGCTGTACACCAGGCCAGAAGAACACATGTCATTAAGGGACCATTGGAATTTTCCCTACACCCCAGCAGAACTTGCCAGACACTCCCTAACTAGGTACAACCAGGGCCACTCTGGATCCTAACTGATCCTCTGTGGGGCTCCTAAAACAATTGGTGTGCTCACTGAGTCCATGTTGGTGTGTCAGGAACTGGTGGGAGAACTTTCTAGAAGGAATTCCTAAAGCAGATGGACTAGTAATCTAGTGGGTGTAGACAGATAATGACCAAGTATGGAATAAAGAAATATGTGGCAGATGGTGATCCATGGGATAATAAAACAAAACCAGGTGGTTGAGAGGCCTCCCAGAAGGCAAGGCCTGAACTGTGAGGTGTGAAGGATAAGAAGGGTCCAATAAAAATGGCAAAGAGCAGGAAGGCAGAGAAAACAGCAGTGCAAAGGTCCTGAGGTGCAGTCAACAGGCACTGAGGCTGAGGAGATCTGTGGAGACAATGTTCTTTCTTTTCTTTTCTTTTCTTTTCTCCTCTCTCTCTCTCTCTCTCTCTCTCTCTCTCTCTCTCTCTCTTTCTTTCTTTCTTTCTTTCTTTCTTTCTTTTTGGTTTTCCAAGACAGGGTTTCTCTGTATAGCTCTGGCTGTCCTGGAACTCACCCTATAGACCAGGCTGGCCTCAAACTTAGAAATCCACCTGCCTCTGCCTCCCAAGTGCTGGGACTAAAGGCGTGTGCCACCATTGCCTGGTCATTTTTTTTTTTAGATTTATTTTATTTTATGTATGTGAGTACAGTGTAGCTGTCGTCAGACACACCAGAAGAGGGCATTGGCTTCCATTACAGATGGTTGCGAGCCACCATGTGGTTGCTGGGATTTGAACTCAGGACCTTCGGAAGAGCAGTCACTGCTCTTAACCACTGCGCCATCTCTCCAGCCCCTGGACAATGTTCTTGAGATCCTCCATTCATGGATGAGACGGAAGTCCTTCCCAGTGTCTAGTTCAAATCCATCTTACCTCTGTTTAAACTTCTCATCCTAATCTGCCTCCAGAGTGGACAAAGCTGGGAGCACTTCAGGTGCTCCCCTTGACAAGCCCGGCCTCACAGAGCATCTCTAGGTAGCATTTAAAAGTGGCAGTAGAGCTCAGTCCGCGAGCTTCCATCAGCTAAGGAAAATCTCCCCTCTCATGATTCCAGCTGCCTCCTTGCAAAGGCCGTCAGAGCGTGACAGAGAACATTTCTCGCCGCAGTCCCCTCGTGTCACCGCCTAAACACACTCATAAATCCTTGCCTGACCCCAGATACAAGGCTCTGCGTTTAAAATAAGAGAGACAAGGAGACAGAGGGGTGTCATCCTCCCTGCTCTGGTCTGTTTCCCTTCCCCTTCTGCCCAGCCCCCAGCCACAGAGTAGAATAAACATTACCCAGAATGCAAGGTGGCTGGGCTGGTGTCAGTGTTTCCAGCCATGTCCCAAGAGAGTAAAGCACAGAGCACACCATGGTAGGAGGTGACCAGGGAGCTAGAAAAGCCCAAGCTGAGAGTCCAGTGCCCATCCAGAATCCATCCAGAAGTTACATTCCAGGGCCAAGCATGTGAACCTGATAGAGTCCAGTTAGGAAAGCAGAAACTGCCCTGGGTGTTCCACACAGTGAACATTTAAATGTCAGGGATTGGCTACCTAGGTGAATTGAGAGGCTTAGCTAACACTGCCCCCAAGTCAGCAACAGTGGGAAGCCACCAGCACCCCCAGGAAGGGAAAGCTGATAAGGGGGGAATAGTTTCACTCCAGCCCACCATCCAGGAGCTAGGGGAAGGCTGCCTGGCAGAATCTGAGACCACACAAGGGAACCAAGGAGGTAAAGCTTCTTCAGAGACTGTCCCAGACAAAAGCAGGAGAAAAGTGCCCCCGTATCTCCCTCCCTCTGAACTCAGACCCCTGTTAGTTGCCTCCTTGTGACCAAACTACTCATAAGAGCCCTTTATAAACTTCTGAGGGTATAGCCTGCAAGAGTCAGCCTTCCATTCACACCCCCAAGACAGAATGGAGGAGGGGACAAAGGAGGAAGGGATCTGAGTGAGCCACTGAGGAATGAGTTGTAGCACAGCTCAGAGGAGGAGAATTTGATGTGGGCTTTGAAGCATGATCAGGAGTTTTCCAAACAGGAAAACTAGAACATGAGAGGCCAAGGCACACCCAGACAGTCTACTTGGCTGCTGGAAAAGGAGGTAAGCAGAATGAACAAGACATTGGGAGCCATCCTGGAGGGCCTTGAATTCAAGCTGCAGTCAAATGGGTATGCTCTATCCTACAAAGCAGTTAGAGCCCCGCTGGATCTCTGTTATAGACTAGTATAAAGTTGGGAGGAGAGATGTCTTCAAGGATCCTAGTGAGTTACTATTCAGCCTGGGCTGGGGCTATTTCCATGGAAACTGGGAGGATAGGGGGCGATGTAGTTTCTGAGACATGGTAGTTGACTGGCTGTAGTGGACAGGGAAACAAGCAATGGCTGTCTAGCAGGGGATGTCTGGAAGGATATTGATTCTACTGCTTCCTGCCTGTCCTCTCCTTCCAGTAGGACCACCTGTGAGAGGGGACAGTCGGAGAGTCACCCTGGCTTCCACTGTGTTCAAATCCTCCATCTTCAAATGGACAAACACACATCCGGAGATTAAGACTCCATTTCCCAGCATCCCTTGCAGCTAGATCTGACCATGTGCCTGAAGTCTAGCTGATGGGGTGTAAGCATCCTGTGATAGCACTGAGGAGTCTTAAAGGCAGCAGGCCAGCATCCTTGGTCCCTTCTTTGCCTCCCCTCCTCCACCTGCAATCTGGACAGTCAGTGTAATGGATGGAGCTTTAGTTGATATTTTAGGTAAAGAAGCTAAAGGAAGCCTGAGTCCCTAAGGAGTTCATAGGATAACATTGGCACAAGCTCCTCACAACCCACTCACCCCATTGTTGTAACCACATGCTCAACACAAGCAACTTAAGAGAGGGGAGGCTTGGCCAGAGGCTCCATTCTGTCATGGTGGGGGCAGAGATGGCCGTATTATGCAGTGAGAGCATGCAGCAGCTGTTTGTTACAAGACAACAACAGACCGGGGTCTGGAAGCAGGGCTATGCTATAATCCTCCAAGACTGCTTCTCTGGCAAACTGCATCAGCCAGCTAGTCCGCAATCTCTCCAAAAAGTACCAGGAACTGGGGACCGAGTGTTCAAGCACAGAGCCTATGAGAGTGACATTCCCCATTTAAACTCTAACCCTTTCAGGGAAACAAAACAAGCAGCTGCTGTTGTTGCTTTCAAGTCCCTCAGATACAAACTTAATACTAAACACAGGAGACACAGATCTTCTAGGCAATAATTTAGGTGTGGTTGACTCCTCCACCATCCAAGGGTGCAGGTTACTACTACAGTGTACCCAGTGTACAGATAAAGAGACTGAGGCTTAGCGAGGTAGTGTCGGGTGCCCAACATCACAAAGAGCATGAAGTGTGGGGATGAAGAGGCTCTAGAGGTTTTGCTCCAAAGATTCCCCACTGCCTCTTATTTTCATCTTCCCTCCCATCCCCAAATCCCTCACTTCTCCCAGCCAAGCTGGAACAGCAATGACAATGGCCTCAATACCGGAAACCACTGTAAAGAGGCTGAGGATTGTCCCTTTGTGACACTGACGCATTTGCATTATTTCTGCCAGCAAACAAGTCTTAATCGCACTCTGCCACCCTTAGGTGGCATTTGGGAAAACACAGAAGGTCCCCAACATGTCAAGAATATAATCTGATCAACGAAATCAATATAATCTGAACAAAAAGGAGGAAAAAAAATCAGTAGATGCTTATATAAAGAGTGACTTTCTGGGCTGAGCGTTACAGTGTGTGATCTGTGGACGAGAAGAATGTTACCTTGCTGCATAGCCATGAAGCTCGGAGTGCCAGCCCAGTTCCCTCCCTGATGACAGCTGGCAGGGAGGGTTGGCCCCTAAACAGAGAGGCCTATTTGGGTAATTTTCTTCCTTCCACTCCGTCCCTCCCCGTCCTCTAATCAGAGGAGCAGCCAAAGGAAACTTCGAAATTCCAAGTCAGATCACTCAAAATGGTAATTGCTCAAATGGTTCCCACACTCAGAAATGGTCAAGTGCTTTCCTATTGTTTTCAGAAGGAAACCGAAGTGTTCCACACGGCTCTGCCGACCTGGGTGACCCACTCTGACCACCAACTCTACTATGCCTTTGCATCCGCTGCCTCCTGGCAGCTCTGCAGTGCTCCCCCTGGCCCCCAGGTACCAACCACCAAACAGTGGCTGTTCCTACCCTGCCTCTTGGTTTGAAGTTGGACCTGCTGGATGAGCCCTCTATCCCTGAGCTACATCCCCGGGCGCTTGTAAGCAGTGTTCCTTTCCTTTCCATTCTAGGACATCTTGAGATGATCCAGGCAGCTTTCATGGGCTCATCCTCCTGCCTCAGCCTCTAGGCTAGCACGACAGCTTGCACCTGGCTCTTGAATGAAGTACTACTGGTCTCCGCCTCAGACATAGATCTGTATGTTTTTGCTGCTCTGAACCTCAGCAGCCAGGGGCAAGATCTAGTTTATTTGACGTTTGTTCACAAAGCCTTCGGTCCACAGTATTTGTCTGTAAGTATTTGCTGGGAAAAGAGAAGGAGGAAGAAGAAAGAAAAGAAGAGAAGGGAGGAGGGAGGAAAAGAAGTGGGGATGGAGGGAAGTCCAGTAAGATCCTGGTGATGGGAGCTTCTGGGAAACTGGTTTGAATTAAAATAAAATTTAGTGAGAGCTCTCAGTGAGACAGAAGGAAGCACTTTCTCACCAGGGGGTAAACAACAGGAGCCAGATGGGGCTAAGGGTGGTTTACAGCTAAGAAGTGGGTACTCAGGTTGAAGGACAGGGTCAAGGGGGGGTCCAATAAAGAAGAGAAGGCCACCTGCATTTGTTAGCAATGAAGAGCCTCCCCCTCCCCCACCCCGCCTGGTCTGTGTTCTTCCCTTTCCCCTTCTGCGGGGAGCAAGCGGCCCAGGTGGGAGTCTGGTCTCTGTGACAGGAGAGAGAGGAGGGGAGCTGGGTCTTCGCTCTTAGCCTCCCCACAAAGTTACTGAAGGCAGCTCGAGTCGTGAATCATCCCTCTTTACAATCAAGCAGTTATTTAAAATGGAAAAAGGAGAAGAGACCCAGAAAGAGCCTGAGCAGAGTTGCTCGCAGCCGCAGCTCGCAGCAATCAGCCCCAAGATGCGCCTCTGCTCACGCGAGCTGCTTTCCTGATTGAGGGAGCTAATTGCCGGCTGACACAGCTTCCAGGGAAAGCTCCTGGAGACAAGAAATGCCAAGTGCTACATCAACAACCAAACACTCCCGTGAGCACTGCACTCTGATGGCTCAGGACCTGCGCGGCAACAGCGACCTCAGCTCCACCTAGCAACAGGCAGCTCTTGTTCTCAAGGGACCAGTCCCTCCTCCAGAGAAGCCAAAGGAACCAAACAGAACCCTAGGAGAGAGCTTTAAGTAATGAAGGCAGAAATGGGCAGTAAATGGAGACAGGAAGGCTCTACCTCGCCTGTAGTCAAAGAAATGCCAGGCTCAACAACTGCAGGCTGTGTTGATGAACAAGGCTGGAAAATGCGTGCTCACAGGGATGCCCCGCACATCCCTGTTTATTGCTACACTACCCCAGTTGCTGAATCATAAAAGCTACCCCAGACGCCCATCTATGAATGAATGGACGGAGGAAATATGCCACCTATTCACAATGAAGTCCTATTCATCCAGAAAGAAGAAATCACCTTCTGTAGGAAAATAGATGGAACTAGAGATCGTGTTAAGTGAGACAAGCCAGATTTAGAAAGACATGATCCCTCTAATAAGTGGAATCTAGACCGGGGGAGGGGCGATGCAGGAAGAGTAAAGAGGCAGCAGGAGGGGGAAGGGGAGCCAGAGGGGGGATGGGGCTGAATATGAGAAAAGGATGTAAGAGTATAACATTTGTGGAAATACTGTAATGAAACCCACTGCTCCATAGGCTGATATTTAAAATTAGAAATAAGCCGGGCGTGGTGGCGCACGTCTTTAATCCCAGCACTCGGGAGGCAGAGGCAGGTGGATTTCCGAGTTCGAAGCCAGCCTGGTCTACAAAGTGAGTTCCAGGACAGCTAAGGCTATACAAAGAAACCCTGTCTCAAAAAACCAAAATAAATAAATAAAATTAGAAATAATTTGAATTGGTGTGATGGCTCGGCATATAAAGCCAGTGTTTGCTGCCAAGGGGACAACCTGAGTTCAATCCCCATGTCCCGCATGGAGGAAGAAGTAAATCCACCTTCACATATGTGCTGTGTCACACCCATGCCCCCACCATTCATATGCACATATATGCATATGAGATATATGTGTGTATGTGTGTGTATATATATATATATATATGTATGTGTGTATATATAAATGGCCTTGGGCTGACTTCTTTGCCAGTGGGCATTTATCATTGATACCCAGATGATGTCCCAGAGTAGTCAGCTTTGGGCAGCTGTTGTCAGATGCACCCATAGCCTGGCCTGCTCTGGGGTGCAGCTGTGTTCCAACTGCCCACCTTCTGTTTCTCGGTGACCCTCCATTGGCTTCCACATACCCTCCCCACCCTTGACCCTCTAGACCTACCTTTAGGCTCTTACTGATTCCAAGGCCACTATGGTAGCCACTTACGGGCCTGATTCTGTCTAGCCTTCACACTGGTCCAGCCCAGGCAAGCTTGACAGGTTCTTCAGGTAGCATCAAAGGCAAGCTCACCCAGGTCCTAAGTGCCTCCTAAAGCCTCAGTGCTCAGCTCTGCCAAAGATGTAGTCCAAGTTGACAGATGCTCCCTGCAGGGCAACCTGTCCATACCCCAACATTCCTTTCCTTTCTTTTTTATTTCTGGGGATCAAGGAAAAAAGAGGGATGCCTCCAATGCCCTATCCCCAGAGTCTGGAGTCCCCACTGACTTTTTGGACAACAACAACAACAACAACAAAAAAGATGGCCATCTGACTCAGGAAAGCCCAAGAACAAGGTTCAAGGTGGCTCCCTAAGGGGCGATCTTGCTAATACTTGCTCCTAGCCCAGTCACAATGCTGTTACTCATGTGTTACTCTTGGTGCCTCAGAGGTGAGTGTCTGTGACCAAAGGATTGGATTCAGGCATCTTCAGAATCGTTATCAGGAAAGCCTTTAGGTATCATTCAAGCCCCACCCTTTTTTAAACTTGAAAAATAAGCTGTGCACACTGTAGTGTATAAAATATACGTCTTCTCATTTGCAATGTGGTTTTCTCTCCTGTGTTTTCCAGCCTGCATCTGCCCCAGAGATAACCATAATTCTGCTTTTGATAACCATGGATTTGTGCTGAACTCCCTCTGCGTCAATCATACAGCAAACATTTCTTTCCACTCAACACAGTTCATCCACATGCTCACTCCTGGTGATCACTCCTTCTTTCCTAGTGCATATTATTTCATTCTATAGACTTTCCACACTTCCTTTACTTACATACTGATGGGGAGTCAGGATATTTTTAGCCTGGGGCTCAAATGAACAAATTGTGTGAGTTCACTCTCATAATCACACACACTCACTACTCTTAGGTATAAACTCAGGTGTGATGTCATTCTGCCAACTGCAGATATGCTTGTTCTTAGTAGAAACCAACTTCTAAAATGCTTATGTCACTTTCAACTGCACCTGCAACTGATGAGCAATCCCAAGGCTCCACGTCTTTGACAACACTTGGTATTGTTGGTCTTTCGACTGTCACCGTCTGGTGAAAAGAAAAATCACTGGGTTCCAACAAGTTTTTCCAGATGAATAGCACAATGCAGCACTCCATCATCTGTGCTCACAGCCTGCAGCCCCTGTGCACAAGCCTCTATCATCTGTGCACAAAGCCCCCAGCATCTGTGCACACAGCCTCCAGCATCTGTACACACTGTCTCCAGCATCTGTGCACACAGCCTCTATTATCTGTGCACAAAGCTCCCAGCATCTGTGCACACAGACTCCAACATCTGTACACACAGCCTCTATCATCTGTGCACAAAGCCCCCAGCATCTGTGCATACAGCCTCCAGCATCTGTACACACAGCCTCCAGCATCTGTACACACAGCCTCCAGCATCTGTGCACAAAGCCCCCAGCATCTGTACACACAGCCTCTATCATCTGTGCACACAGCCTCCAGCATCTGTACACATGGTCTCCAGCATCTGTGCATACAGCCTTCATCATTTATGCACACAGCCTCCAGCATCTGTGCTCACAGCCTCCAGCACCTGTGCACATGGCCTCAAACATCTATACACATAGCCTCCAGCACCTGTGCACATAACCTCTATCATTTGTGCACACAGCTTCTAATACTTGTGCTCATGGTCTCCAACCTCCAGCATCTGTGCACACAGCCTCCAGCCTCCAGCCTCCAGCAACTCTGCACACAGCCTCTAGCATCTCTGCACACAACCATCTCTGTGACTTGTCTTACAAAACGTATCTTCCAAGTGTCTGCCTTTTACCCCCTACTCTTTTATTCTTTGTTCATTTCTCTTCTTTGGGAAGACAGAATCTTGTTATATAGCCAAGCTGACCTCAAACTCTCAATCCCCAATATAAAGATGGGAGGAAGAGTCAGGAGAGTATGATACAAACATGCCTTCAAAACTAGATTGTCATTTAAAAATGCAGTGCTTGGGGCTGGTGAGATGGCTCAGTGGGTAAGAGCACCCGACTGCTCTTCCGAAGGTCCGAAGTTCAAATCCCAGCAACCACATGGTGGCTCACAACCACCCGTAATGAGATCTGATGCCCTCTTCTGGTGCATCTGAAAACAGCTACAGTGTACTTACATATAATAGATAAATAAATAAATAAATAAATCTTTAAAAAAATGCAGTGCTTGAGCCAGCAAGATGGCTCAGCGGGAAAGGATGCTTATGGCCAAGTCAGATGACCTGAGTTTGTTGCCAGGCCCCACATGGTGGAAGGAGAGAACCTATTCCTGCAAGTTGTCCTCTGACCTCCACATGCCCACCTCGAGACACACACACACAGTGTAAAACTATATTTAAAAATCCCATTACACTAAAAAATAAAAGCAATGCTTTTGTGACTAGCACCAAAACTTGCTTATGGCAAATGCTAACCGAGAGAGATAATGTATATAACACAATGCCTGAATAGTGACTTAAAAAAAAAATCGGAAACAGAGCGAGGCACGGTGTGGGGAGCGGCAGCGCTGTGACTGCTGGGTCGCCCCAGGGGGAGACAGTGGGTGAGCATTATCTTTGTCTCATTGATACTCTGCCTTGTAAATACAGCTTTTAGAATTAGAAAAACAGTCAACTTTTTTTCTAATCACTAAGACTATTAAGCCGGACTGAAATTAAGCTTGCACAAATAAAACCATTGGCTTAACAGAAACTCATCTTTATACACCCGACATCTCCAGGCACAAATTCCTCAGCCTTGAACACCTTCCAGACACTTTCCTGAGAGGAAGTGGCTTTGTTTAATCCACTTGTTGCAAAGGCACTTCTGCGGCTGGATTCCGGTGAGGTCTTCATCAAAGCAGGCCGGTGGTGGCTGAGGCGTGGCAAGTCCTCTGTGCAGCTTAGGGATAGGACCTGCTGAACAGGCAGATTCACCAGCACGCGTGCGCATTTCCAATCTCAGGCCAAATGATGTAAAAGCCGAAAGCCGCGCCAGACGAGGGGCCTCTGGGTGGGTCCCAGTCAGTGATACACTCCTGGTGTCGACTTTGTTGGAAGGGTGAGCGAATGACTTAAGCTGTAAAGTCCCTCGTGTACTCAGAGGGGTCTGTCACAGAGTCATGCCCCACCATGAAGAGTACAGAGAGCTCTCACAAGAACACTATCATGTGGTAAAACAATAATGTTCTGTTATGACATTGCTTCCAGAGCCTAATAGTGTGCAGCATTGTTCTGAGGGTGGCCACCAGGAAGAGCATGGAAGACCTCCTAGAGGGTTGTGAGCAGGAAGACAAGTGAGTAGTGTACGCCATTCCTCTTGCACATTGAGGAGAAACCAATCCTATGCTGACTCGGTGCAGAGCTGGAGTGGAGTTGAGAACACAAACAGGGAAGCCCGTGAGATGCTTGAGTTGGCAATGTGTTTGCTGTGCAGGCATGAGAATCTGAGTTCCACCCCCAGCACCCAGATGAAAAGACAGATGTGCCATGGGTGCCTGTGATCCCTGCACTGGGGAGGCAGAGCCAGGAGGTCCTGGAGCTTGTGAGCAGTTAGTCTACCCTAATGTGTCAGTGAGTGCCAGGTTCAGAACATCTAAAGTTGTTCCATACACTACATCTAAAGTGGCCTCCATACACACCCACACATTTGTGTACACTATACCTGAGCACACTTGTACACTGTATATATATATGTGTGTGTGTGTGTGTGTGTGTGTGTGTGTGTGTGTGTGTGTGTGTGTAAAGAGAGAGAGAAAGAGAGAGAGGAAGAAAGGAAGGAAGGAAGGAAGGAAGGAAGGAAGGAAGGAAACGGAAGAAAGGAAGAAAGGAAAGGAAAGGAGGAAGGAAGGAAGGAAGGAAGGAAAGAAGGGAGGGAGGAGGGAAGGAAGGAAGGAACAGAGAGAGGAAGGAAGGAAAAGAGAGAGAAAGGAAAGAAGGGAGGGAGGAAGGGAGAGAGAGGAAGGAAGGAAGGAAGAGAGAGAGAGAGAGAGAAAGAAAGAAAGGAAGGAAGGAAGGAAGGAAGGAAGGAAGGAAGGAAGGAAGGAAGGAAGGAAGGGAGAAAAGGAGAGAGAAAGAGAGAAAGAAAGACCCAAACAATGGGCCTTACTTCTTTATACATCTGTACACACACACACCCAGGCTACCCCAGTCCTAGGCTACCCCAATCATAGTTCATGCTCATTGTCACTGAAAAGCCTCTAAATAAGTACCAAGCCTCTAGGGTAGGTTCTTCTGACTCCCTCCTACAGACTCATGGGGTCCCTAGACTTCCTCTAGACCAAGGGGAGCACCTAGACATCAGAAGGCACCATAGCCAGGAAGGAGCTCTGGTGCATCAGGTGAAGGGGTGCAGTCAGCTCCCACCGAGAGGTGAGCTCAGGGTCCTCGGCTGCCCCCACTGAATTGCCAGGGAAATAAAGACAGTGTGGAGCCACCAAGGGAGCCACGAAGGGTGTCCAGATGCCTTGGTGCTGCTCTAAAGTGGCTTCGCGCCAGCCATCCAACCTCCCAGTTCCCTGTACACAGATGGGCTCATTGGGTGGAGCTGCTCACGGAAAGTACGTGGGAGAAAGAGCATCCAAGCACTAAGCCCTGGTCCAAGAAGTTCTTCAGGCCATTGGTCCACTCTCCTCCCACGTGCCCATGATTGGTAAAGCCCAGGTGACCTTGAAAGCCCCTTGTGGCCACCAGCCAGGTCCTGAGCATCGGCATGCAATGGTACCACCCTGGCAGAACCAACTTCACCCAGTAGAGAAGTCCTTCTCCCACAGACGCTCTGTCCATGATGTGTCTAACACAGCTTCTGTGCTCACCATACTTCACACAGTAGATTCTGACACTAAGGCTTGTGCCACAGCCCAGGACTTCCCTGGTCTGCACCCCTGGCTGGGTATCTTCAGTGCTTCCCAGTGGTTCTGGCATCAGGGTGAAGGACCAGATCTCAGTCTCAGAAGCCTTCACAGAGCCCTCTATGGTTCTATCAACAAACCACAGACCTGGGCTCTCTCCTTCTGCTGACCAGAGACTCAGCTCCACTCCACTCCTACTGTGGTCATGAAGACTTGAAGGAAAATATAGATCTTCCCCAGCCAGGGACTGACTGGTGGAAGATTTTGCAGGATTCTCTGGTCTCACCTTTTCCCCCAACAATCCTACCTATTACTAAGATGGGATGTAAGGGACAGAGTCGGGATAAGCCTAAGCCTGAGAAAAATCTGAAGAGCTCCCTCCGGGAAGAGTGTGGTGTCAACCTATAGTATACCAACAGTGTGAGCTTCATTTTCAACTGTGGCAGACCAACCTCTGTCACAACCAGACTTAGACCCAGTGACATAGGTGAAGTTAGCGCATGTCCTCAGCTCTGAGAATCCACGGTTCACTTAGCCACGGAAGTGTGTGGCAATATGAGAGGAGATGTGGGGGTCCTCAGGGCCCTCTTGGGCACCATTTTCACTAAAATAAAATAATAAACAAGCACGCTGACTCCCCACTCAGGTTCACAAGGTAACAAAAGTGGGACGGAGGCTCGTGCCCGCTGCCAGCTCTTGCTTCTGTCTCCTTTGCTTTGGGTCACCTGCTGGCCTCTGCACAGGCCTGCTAACCCCTAGAGGAGTGTCAGTCTGGAAACTGCTGATGCGTGACTTCTCTCATCCCTCTTCGAGGCTGAAAATGCCAAGATGAGAGCAACTGGGGCTTTTCTAAGGTGCTGGTCCATGGGGCTGAAAATGCTTGACCCCCAGGAAAAGCTGCCCGTGGTGGCATGCCCTTGTAAACCCAGCACCGGGGAGACAGATAGAGTAGGACCCTGAACTTGCTGGCCTGCCTAACCTACATGTTAAGTCTCAGGCTAATTAGATAACCTGTCAAAAAATTAGTGGACAGTGCCTCCTCTGGCTACCTCATACATGCACACACAGGTGTATGTGCACCTACATATTGATGAACACACACAAACAAACAAATGAACCCTAATGCCCTGGTCCAGACCCCCAAAGGTATCTAGATGGCCCTTGTTATTGTCCCCAAACTACAGTCACCTTGGATTCCAGGAAGAGCATGTCCCTCTAGCAAGCATCTCCCATGCACCCCCGAGCATGAGAAATCATGGGGATTGGATTGTCCCTTGAGCAGTAAAGACCTCTTAGAACCACCTTGAAGAACCAGGACTGAGAGTGGCCAGCAGACCACATACAGCTTATGTCCGTACCCTAAAGATGAACTTGATGTCAGCAGACTCCTTTATCTGTTCCCAGCACATGAACAGACACAAGCACACATTACAGCTCCTTTTGCTGTTTATCACTGTTACTTATTTCTTTAACTGTGTACTAGGGTGAGTGGTGGAGTCCAAATCCCTTGGGACTCAGGGAGCTGGGCCTTGAGTCCTCTGGCCGCATCAGTGCACTATGACAGAAATGCAATCAGATTTGAACACTGTCTCTGGATGCAGCCCAAAGTGGCCAGTGTTCTATGCCTTGTCCACAGCAGGCTAGAGCACCCGTCTGAGGAGTGGGAACATTCCAGAAGGAATGGGGAAGACAGCACAGAAGGCTGTCACTTGAGAGGTCAAGCAGATGCACAAGAAGGAAAGGCATGATGGAGGTAAGATGTGGAGAAACAGAGAGCCAAGCAGAGAGGCTTGAATGCAAGAGGGCTGGCAGTGGGGAAGGGAGCCGGGAGAAGCCGGCAGATGAAACTGCAGAGCTTACAAACCTGCAAGGCATTAGAAAGAGCACGATGGGGATGGTGTTTGACAGAGGAGTCTGATGGGAAGTGGGGTCGAGCTACTGGAAGGGAAGAGGCAACAAATGGAAACACACTGGACTCATGGGTCACCAGTCACCATAACGAAGTCTGTGGCTTGTGACGGAAGATGAGGTACAAGTGAAAGATCCTGAGGGTCCTTTCCTCAGGAGACAGCAGGGACTTAGAGCACTTCTGAGTGCTCAACACAGCACGATCTCCCAACATGCTCCTCCTCCTCCTCCTCCCTAATACACTCGCCCTTGGTTCTGATCGAAGACCATCTCCTCAGAGAGCTAGTCAGCTCTAACAGCATGCCTCAGTTTCTCCCATCAGGCTCCCTATGCTTTCTTCCGTCAACTTCATGGTCTGTGACTATTTTTTAATGTTATGTTAGGCTTCAGGAGGACAGTGAATCCTTCATAGGATCCTGGTTCCTATGAAGCCCTATTTCTGGGCACAGTTCCTAACACAGGTGCTGCAGTAACTGCCCCATTGTCTGCAGTGCCTAGCCTCTTCTTTACTTCTGCACCCTCCATCACAAACTTGGCAGTATTCACTGTGGCTGGGTGTATTTTCCACCCCTTCACACACACACACACACACACACACACACACACACACACACTCTCTCTCTCTCTCTTAATTTTAGTGAGGCCACATTACTGGCTCAGGCCACCACAGAGAGTGACATGAGCCAGCTCCAGCCTATACCTCAGGAAACCCAGTATGGGCCTGCTTGCTCTCTTATGCCTCTGCCTAGGTTATGAGATATGTCTAGGCTAACCCACTGGTTTCAGGAGGCAGAGGAATGGAAACAGAAATACACAGAGACAGAGGAAGAGAACAACCCCAGTTGTTGGGCAGAGATATGCAAATAAAGGGCACTATTTTAGACACTGACTTTGGGGTTTGGTTTATCAGACTGTGTGTTTCCCTAAACTAAATGAGGATTCTGGGCTGGCTTTAACATCTCCTTTCAGGCCATTGGCTTTTCTTTAACTGTGTGTCTCCTATCCTCCCATTCCTGCCTCTTACCTCTCCACTCCACCCACACCCGCCCCAAAAAAACACATTTCTCCTTCCCACGCGCTCTGTCCTCATACATAACCATATAGCAGCCACATTTGCAGGGTCAAGCTCACAGCTCCCAAGAGCCCCACTTTCAAGGCCACCTCTTGGCAATACTTCCTCTTCTCCAGCTACCTCACTAAGGCCTGGGGGCATGAGCAGCTAAAAGCCCTCCTCCACTTCTGATGTGCAAATCTGAGAGCCTCTGGTGGCCCTTGGAAGCGCCTGTCCTTGGCAGGATTCCTTGCCCCCACTGCCCACCTGAGCAGGATGACAGGCAGAGAGAGAGGGGATCTGAAGCCACAGAGTTCTAGAACTAGAGAGAAATGCAAAGCCACTGGTCACCTAGCCTGGCGGAACTGAGGAAAGGGTTACAGTGCAGCAAAGGAGCGAACGCGATTTCTCAACTCCTGCCCAGGGCACCATCTACTGCCCCCTGCTGGTGGCTGGGAAACTCACAGGCACAAGTTAGGGTGGCCATCATCCCCATTGCTTGCCTATCACAGGCAGGAACACCTACTAAAGTCCAGGGGGACATCTGCTGGATGTGAGGTCTCAGTTTGGGGACACTTATCAGGGTTATGCTGGGTGAGCATTCGGCAAAACAACTGGGTACCAGGCCAGGAAATGACAGTGCCTTATGCTAGATGGGGGGGGGGGGGGAATCAAAGAACCCTGGTCACCTGTGTCCTTTGCCAGTCACTTGACCTTCCCCTCCGCTCCCCGTCATTCTCTATCTCCTCTCTTGCCCCCCTTCTCTCCCTTCTTCCCCTTTCCCTCTCTCCATGAACTCCTATTTCTCTTGCTCGCTGCAATCTTTCTGTCGTTCATTTCCTCATTTCTTTCCTTCTATGTCTCAATATCCCTGCGACTACCCCACTCCCTCTGCCCCTCTCTCTAAGCCCTTCCCCTCCCCTCCCCCATTCCCATGCCCTCCCTTGAGGCTTCTTCCTTCCTCTGCCCTCCCTGTAAGGCCAGGCTATTGACTGCCAGCTACAATTACAAGCACGTCTGTTGAAGACGGCACACACTTTTTCCATGATGGGTAACAAGAGGCTGTATGTTTGCCGCCACCGGCTGCAAATCCTGAATTCATTTTCAGTGCAAAAAAAAAAAAAAAAGACAATCACCCCCTTGGTTTATAAATATTAATTATAGGCACCCAGTAATGAGAGAAGAGGGCGGCTGTTAGCTGTGATCTCCAATTGTTTGACTAATCCTAGAAACAGTTTAAACAAGACAGTTGTTGCCTGGCAGGAAGAGAAGGAATTAGAAAGCCCCAGTCCTTCCAGAAGGGTCGGCTTAGGAAGTTGTAGAGACATGAGAAGTATAGGGGTCTCCCAGCTCAGACCTCTGTTATCCAGGGTGTGTGTGGGGGGGGATCTTATTCTGGGAGAAGACTTGAGAGAGCGCATCAGAGGATCTTCCCAGCAGAGACCCTGTACTCACAGAGAGAAGGCAAGGCTCAGAGAAGAGGGGTCTGGTGACTAGAGAGACAGTCTCTGCTACTTTATCCTTGGACTGATCCGAGGGTCTCACCTAAACAGACTCAGCTCCTGCCCCCATTGAAGCCGACTCTTAGTCAGAAGCAGAAGTGGGTTTATCACACATCACAAGCGGGATGCTCGAGGCTTACCTCTGCTTTCCAAGCCCTCCAGTTTTACTTTCTTTTTTTTTTTCTTTTCTTTTCTTTTTTTTTTCTTTTTCTTTTTGGTTTTTTGAGACAGGGTTTCTCTGTATAGCCCTGGCTGTCCTGGAACTCACTTTGTAGACCAGGCTGGCCTCGAACTCAGAAATCCACCTGCCTCTGCCTTCCAAGTGCTGGGACTAAAGGTGTGCCCCACCACGCCTGGTCCAGTTTTACTTTCTAAAGACTGGGAGTAAAGCAAAGCGACTCGGTGAGTTTCATGTTGATACCAGAGTTCTGCTGATACCAGAGTATTAGACATACATCTAAATTGAATTGGAGAAATCCCATCTGGCTGTGGCCACCAGAGGCCACTTCCACCATAGGCCGACCTCCCAGCTCACAATCTCACCACTGGATAATTCAGAAAGAGCCATGTGCGCGGCATAACCAGAAAAGTGATCACCTGGAGCAGAGGGACAAACTCCACAACCGAATGTAGCTGTGACACGGTCCCAAGGGAAGGTAGGCTACTCCTTCTAGAACCTACGTGTCTAAAACACCCTCAGCCCTGGGGAGATCTTTGTACTTGTAAAGTATTCAGCCATTTGTCATCCCATGGGCATGGCCGCTGGCCTGCTGGAGACCCCGTGTGAGATGTGTGCTTCCTATCTGAATAAAGCAGAGCCCCGTGTCTAGGGGGAAGGGGTGGCAGGTCTAGAGTCTCTCCTAGACCGTGCAGCCAGGACATAGCAGAACTAAGAGTGGAGCCCAGGTCTGTGGTCCTCAAAACCCCCCGAGGCTCATTATTCATCGCTGGCCTCTGCAGTGGATCCAAGAATCATACAACTCACGCTGGCCTCCTGGGTGGCCGGGACCGGTCACCTCTCTCGCTACTCTATCACTATTGTAGAGGCCAGACCCAGAGCACCCAGAAGTTCTTATGGAAGTGTAACTGCCCTGCTTCTGTGGCTGTTTCTTTCTATTAAGCGCCAGTTTTCCAAACTGTACATAAATACGAGTCTGACTGCACAAGGGTGATAAAAAAAAAAAGGTGGATTCCTGTCGGCTATTGTTATTAATAACTGCCCCCTGCGATAGTCCCTGCCAGCCTCTGGGAACAGTTTGCCCAATCTCACATGTAATGGAGGAGAGAAGCACGGGGCTGTGCATGTGAGTGCACACACATATAGCCTTTACAATTCTGAGTGCCTCAGAGAGGTTGGGGAACCCAGGTCTGGCTCCAGCCTCACCACCATGAAGCCAAAATTCGTCGCAGCTATCCTTAGGTATGGTTTTTATTTGTGAGTATATGTTACATGCCAGGCCTGGGAGCCATGGAAAAGACAGTGAGTATCCCCGTTATCCAACAGCTCACTGTGACAGTGAGGGGAGGAAGGAGACTATGGAAGGGCCCAGCAGACACTAACCCAGCTAATACTGAGCCAGAGGGGATGCTAAGCACTCTGCTTTGCTATAGGTTCAATCTTACTACCATCCTACAGGTCTGGAAGGAAAGGGCCATAGGTGCTCAGAGCCACAGCCAGAGCCTGTCCTTCGGAAGACTGCATACAAGTCAAGGTGCCGTCTTCAGCAGGGGCTGAGTGGCTCCTCTCTGACTCTTCCCTGCTCCTTCTCTCCCGGCCCTCCTGAGCACCATCATAGTGCTGGCTGGACTTGTGGGTTCGATGCTGGGCCCACAGCACACCGTCTCCACCGCTCTCAAGGAGCTATGCCAGCTCAATGGTCCATTGGCCCTTTTCTGGCTAGGTGCTGTCCCGAAGACTGTAGCCTGAGCACACTGGTGTGTAGAAGCCCCTCATATCATTGCCCTTGCCCCTCCCTCTTCAAGCCTTATCATGCCCCCTCCCCTTAGCTTCACCAGAGGGGGGAAAGGGGGCTTCTGCCTGCAGCCAAAATCCGCACCACTTTCCCTAAAGATTTCCAAGAAAATGTTCTCCTGGAGCCAAAAGGAAACCGTGCGCAGGTGCCAGCCCTCCAGTCTGTCCCCTGAGTTCATTCATCTGCACCGTTGTCCAGTTTCCATAGACCAGCTCTGCACTCTAGCATCCTGACCGCTCTGAGCCTCAGTGTCCTTGTCTGTCATCTGGGGACAGTTGTCATGACAGCCTGACAGTGTGCAGAGAAGCAGTAGAGAGATGGCTCATGCAAAGAGGAACTCACAGGAGCTACTCTTACATGTATTTAATTATTATTATTATTATTCATGAGTACGTACTGTATGCCAGGCCTGGGTCCACGAAGAAGAACACAGTCAGTATCCATGTTATCCAAGAGTTCACTGTGATATGAGTGAGAAAGACAGATGAATAAACATACCAGTGCAATGAGCTACATGCTATGAGGCTGGAGAGAAAGGAGGGATGGGGCACAGGGCTGCGGGATGTGGGAGACTTGGAGACCTAGGAGGCACCCCCAGGCAGTCAAAGTAGGGGAAAGCACGGTAGGTACATGAGAACCTCAAAGGCCACTAAGAGAACCAGAGAGAGGACAGATGATGGGAGCCAAACGGCAGAAGGGGTTAAACACAGAAGCAGGTGAGTGCAGACTCACCGCGGGCCACTGAGGTCGTGAGTGGGGTTTTAAGTTAGACGCTGACAGGCAGTGTTAAGCTGAGCATATACTCAAGCCTGGGGAGGGGGAGTTACGTAACTTTCCCTTTTTCCTTTCCAGCCTGTAGCCAGCCTAGAAATCTGAGAGCAAGCACTTTTTCTTATTTCTATTCAACCTGAAAGCTGCTGTTGCATCCAGCCTGCGTCGCATTGAAATGCAGGTGGCCTATGCAACAGTGTTGCTAAAATTACCAAAACTAACCACAGCCAGGGAAGGGGCCATTATCGGAAACAGATTTTATTACCATGGAAACCAGCAGATAATGCCAAGTCCAGTCATTTTTATTCTCCCCGAAAGAGGGAGAGAAACAGAGAGACTGAGAGGGCGGCCACTGAGGGGAAGCTATTGAGAAGACAGCATGCTGGAGCAAGCTGGGAGACGGAAGGGAGTCAGAACGCAGGGCCTGTCAGCCGGGGTCCTGCACAGCAACCCTGGGCTCTTCATCCACACACTTAGCTATCATCCAAGGAACTCCCACCATAGGCGCCAGACTGGCAGGGAGCAGCTACAGGTGGCACTGGTGACTTTGTAGTGTGACAGGATTCATAATATAGGATGCGTCTAAACAACCCCAAGAAAAGCTGCCTCAGGATGCCCTGGTGTTCCCCCCACAGGTCCAGGAAGCAACAGACTTGAGAACAGAGGACCCAACCTCAAGTTTGGGCTCTATCTAGAGTAACTTGAAGCCTTCAGCAAAGTCACTAAAAAATCGTTGAGTCTCGGTTTCTTCAGGTGTGCTAGGACTGGGGGGCAGGGCTATGAGATGCACAGATGGTGAAGTGCTTTGTGAAGGGCTAGTGGGTTTGTTTACCTATTTTTCTCTCTCATGTCACAGTGAACTCTAGGGTAATGGGCACACTGACTGTGCTCTTCCCTGTGGCTCTAAAGCTTGGCAAATAGCAGCTACTCATGAATAAAAAATGCACCTACTAACAGCTGCCACGCGAGCAGGCATCCCTTTCTGACTGCCTGGCACTTGGCTAAATGCAGGCCCGGGGTTTCTGGATCTCTGCTCCAACTTTGAAGAGCTCCGTCCAGTTCTTGCACAGCTCCTGGCCCTCTACTACTGCCTGTAGGACACACAAACCCACAAGGACTCAAATGCCAAGGGAGGGGAAAGAGAACAAGGGACATTCTGGGAGGAAGCCAGGCACACACATGGAATTGTATACAGGGCTGCAGTGAGCCTTCCTATGGGGCGGTCTCTGCCAAGGGCAGAGCAGAAGTCAGATGGGGAGAACCATAGCCCTCAGGAGGTGGGGGCTATGAACACGCTAGAATCTTTCCCCTGCAGGAGCGGGTGGCAAGTTCTAGCTTTGGAAGAGAGTGGTCAGGGAGAAGGTTGCCAGGAAGCCACAGATGGACTTTGGAATCCCAGTAGTAGAGACTAAGGCAGAAGGATTCTGAGTTCCAGACAAGGCTGGGCCACACAGTGAGTTCCAAGCCAGCCTGGACTATATAAATGTCCCCTATTTCAAAACACAAAACAGACAGGCAGGAAGCCACAGAGTCTACAAAGGGCCCCTGGTTTGCCTGACTATTCCTATGCGTAGGTAAGGCCCATGAGGATGGACTTTGTGTATACTGGGAGCCTCTATTCCTGGGTGTTTTTGCCTGGCATAGTAGGCTGTGGGTAGATGAACTCACTGACTCAGTACCTTGGCACAGCCACAAATGTCACCCAATCCATACTACTCAAAGTGTGTGACCTCTAGGGACATGGATGGGATAAGGGTTGAGCAGCAGCCCTACTGGAGATTTGTCTGCACGTACTAGGACTGACATATATCCCTTCCCTTCAGCAAGTCTCAGTTTCTTCATCGATAGGATAGACTAGGAATAATATGTTCCTCATCTCACAGGCCTACTGGAAGGGATTTAAATAAAATCCTATGTGGGTCTGGGGACAACTCCGTTGGAAAAGCCCTTGCTGTGTAAATACACATACCTGAGTTCAATCCCCAGAGCTCATGTTATAAAAGCCAGGAGTGCGGGGCTGGCAAGATAGCTCAGTGGGTAAAGATGCTTCCTTCAATGCCTGTCAAGAATGACGTGAACTCCATGAACCCATGTGGTAGAGAAAGAGCTGACTTCCACAACTTTGCTTCCCACCTCCACATGGGTGTTGTACTATGGCGTGTGTGTGTGTGTGTGTATGTGTGTGTGTGTGTGTTCGTGAGAGTACATGCGTGTGTGCGCATGCGCAGGCATACACACGAAAATAAATATTTTATTTTAAAAGTTTGAATAAATCACTCTGAAAAATTAAAAGCACCATACTGAGTGTAAGCTATTGTTGCCTTTCCTATTTGTGATTGTACACTGGCAGCCCCAGGCCCCACCACCAGGTGACAAAGGGCTTTCATCACAAACGACTTGCTGAGACTGTTCTCTTAACAGCCCTGTTTGCTAATGCTTCCCCATCTCCCGCCTCCACGTAAGCCCTCCCCACAGCTGCGCACTCAAATCCTCAGCCATCAGCGCTTGACGGGGTGCAGAGACACAAAATGGAAGAGGGGACATGAATTAGCAGTTTAAGGCAGGAGTGAGCTCATGATAAAATCCTCTCTCCATCCATCACGACGTTATAAGCATACAGCACAAATATGAGAATATCAACATGACCTACGACGCTGAGCTCCTTGCCACCGTTCTTTACGACCCAACCCTGTGAGGCAGGAGCATCTCATTTTACCGCAGGCATCACGGGGATGTTGCCAGGGGACAGAAGGCATGTCCGAGGCAGGCTGTCCACTTGAGGGAAGCAGGGAGGGACCAAATACTACACGATGCCCTGGCTTTGCCAGTCAAAGAGAAAAATAAATAGGGGGTTGGAGCCAAGGGAAGTTGTTTTGGATTTTGATGCTCTCTACGGGTAAGGAAGCCACAGGCCTGTCGAGGGCCTTGGGAAGTCCTGGGGAAAAAATTTCTTTCTTTAATTTTTAAAAAAATTAGTGTGCATGTGTGTGTGTGTGTGTGTGTGTGTGTGTGTGTGTGTGCACGTATGTATGAGTGTGTATGTGTGTGTGCAGGGGTGTGTGTGTGTGTGTGTGTGAGAGAGAGAGAGAGAGAGAGAGAGAGGGAGGGAGGGAGGGAGGGAGGGAGGGAGAGAGAGAGAGAGAGAGAGAGAGAGAGAGAGAGAGAGAGAGAGAGAGAGGGGCAGGAAGGAGACAAGTGCTATGAGATGAATGTGGAGGTCAGGGGACAACTTTCTGGAGTCAGGTCTCTCCTTCCCCTTTATGTTGGTTCCAGAGATTGAACTCAGATCTCTAGGCTTTCGAGGCAAGCTCCTCTGCCTGCAGAGCCCTCTTGACAGCCCCAGAGAGGATATTTCTGTACTTCCCCAGAAATCTCTAACCCTCATTTCAGCAGCCATTGTGACCTCAAGGGCCAACCTGGCACCATTCAGAGTATGTACCCAGAGCTCTGAAGTGGCGATGTCACATGGACTGCAGGAGCAGGTGAGGGGCCATGGCACAGAAGCACAGGACAAACAGGGGTTAGACTGCAGGCTCATCAGCCTCCTGGTCCACGGTGGGTGTTCACAGGGTACCATGTGGCTAGCGCTATGCTGGCACCAAGCTTGATCTAGAGGTGCACAAAGCCCCTTTGCATCAGGGTGAACTCCTGCACAGGACATCAGAAGACATTTGTCCTGTGTGACCTTGGGAGAATCTATGTCCCTCTCTGGGCTCTGCCTCCCAGCAGAGACATGCCAAGGTCAGACCTGACTCACTGCTGCTGCCAACCCTCTTGCTTTGCTTCGGTGGACCAAGGGAGAGGAATCAGATTTGCCTACTGTGTGCAGCACGTCCTGATAGGAAGAGACCAGAAGAGGGAGCTGAAGCCACCCTAGGAGCACTCTGGAGCACTGCAGAGCTGGGAGCATGGAGCCACCGACTGCAGTGCCAGGGGCTGGGGATCCCAGCCAAGCTCCTGCGCACGAATCACTCGCAGCATATGCTCCTCATTTCATACATCATTTGCAAGGAGCTCTTCCTGCTCCAAGAGCAACTGGGCTTTGGCTTTTGTCTTTTCTGCTCCAGCTCCTACCCTCTGCATTGTCCCCCAAACCATCATTAGCAGACACTGGCAATGTCTTCCCATAGGCTTGTGACATCGCTCAGGGTTGGAATAAGTGTAGCCACTTTCTCAGGGTAGGCTCCAAGTCATAGAGAGCATGTATGGTCAAAGCTGGGGTGATGAACTCACCCAGGGAGGGACAGGGACAGGCCAGCAGAAGTACCTACAATAAGATATATAATGACATCCGGAGATTCATAGAGAGTACCTTGCACACCATCAGAGGTGGGTCTGCACAAGAAAATGCTAGCTGAACAAAATGGGGATGCCCACAGAAAGACCTGGTTCAGAGCACCACTGTGAAGTCTGATATCTCTATATCTGAAGGACTCAGGACAGACACGATGCTACTGTTGGGCTTTATATAGATACGGGCCATGTGCAGATTGGCAGGCCCACACCTTGCATGGTTATTTCCAGGGCTGAGCACATAGTAGGTGCTTAATGAGTATTTCGCTAAAAGGAGTGAAGGACACTTGATGTACCAAACAAAACGAATTGATAGGTTCAGCACTGTTATTGATTCCTGCTAGAGCTTCCCCTCACGACAGTGGACATTAAGGATATGATGAAGATGACTCAGATAAAGCCCCAATTCTTCTTATTGATCCTCCGACTCCTGCCACCTTGCCAAGTCCACCTTCTCTCAACTCTACTGCTCACTTTTCTCTCTCCCAAAAACTGAACCCAGAGCTCAGATCACCATGCAATGAGGTCATCTAAAAGCCCTGACTTCCACCCTGTTTCACTACAGTGCACTCTTGTTAGGACAAACATGGGGCTCCAGTCTAGAGAGGCCAAGCCTGGCACCCTCCTGTCCTGGGGTGCCTACCTGCAGCCCCTTCCAACCTAAGCCCAAAGGAAAACGTTGATGGTTCCAAGAGTCCCCTGCAGGAAGTAGCAGACTTGCACCCAGAGCCAGGGCTATTCCATTCCATGGAGCATGAAGATCTGACCTGTTGTCAGCCCACATTTACCACTAGAGACAGCAAGGGACCAAACCACCAAGGTCCCACCCTGATGGCACTGATAGTCTAGTAAAGAAGAAAGCCAAGAAATGGCCTAGCCAGCAGATAATTTGGGTTGTTTTTGAAAAGGGGATAAAACAAACAAACAAACAACCACTACAACACAAAATTGGGACTTTCCGTTTCCACCTTTGATAGCACAAGCCCATTCTTTTACCTGTTCTATCCTGTATCAATTGAGCCATGGAGCATGCCTCAGAGATGTCCTGCCAGACAGCCTCTAGCAAATATTAACCATGGGAGACCCAAGAGCACAGGACCTGAGAGATGCAGGCGCTCTCTCTTCCCCTGCTCCCTCCTGACTCTGTCTCCCAGGTTCCAGGCCTGTTGAGACTACAGCTCCAGTCTCACTGGGCTCTCGAAATCCCTTCCCCGCTGTGTCCCTCAGGCCTAGGTCTCACAGCTTCCTAAGGTCACCAGCCACTGCATCCTTTAGATGGATCCATGACTCTTCAAGTTGCCAGCTGCCTGTCCTGCCTTCCTGCTAAACCCTTGAAAGACAGACATGTCAATAGGGCATAATGTGCCAGGGACAGGGCATGGACAGACAAGGAAAGTACATTGTATTCAAGGACTAGAAAGATGGCCTGTGTGACTGGAGGGGGAGCGGAAGCAGGGGAGAGGATGAAGTCAGGATGATGGCTAGACTATTCAATGACTGACTCAGCACAGGTCTGAGGGGAGCTCAGCTGTAGCTCTGCATAGAACCCTAAGACTTGAACAATTCCTACAAGGGAGTTGAGGCACACCGGCTGCTACAAAGCACAGGCTATGTAGTGAGAGCTGCCAGAAAAAAAGCTGGAACCTCCTGCCAAGGACAGCGCCATGAGGGGGGACCTGGGAACCACACCCAGCCAAGCCGGAGAACTTCACATGGACAACTTCATGTCTTAGCTACTTTCCTATTGCTGTAATAAAAGACCCTAAGGAAAGCAACTTAAGAGAGGAAGGCTTTGTTTAGCCTCATAGCTCCAGAGAAATTCAGTCCATTGTGGTGGGAAAAGAGCAGTGCGGGATAGGGGAGGCATAGCAGCAGAAGCAGGGAGCTGGACTATTACATCCACACTCAGGAAACAAAAAACAGAAAGCAAGGGTTGCTTGCTTTCGCTCAATTTACTTTCTCCATCTTATGTCATCCAAGATCTCCTGCCCAGGGAGCAGACCTGTCCACAATTAAAACAGCACCCCCCGCACTCCCCCCCACCTAGCATATCAGTTAAGGCAATCAAGATAATCTTCCAAAAGCAAGCCTGGAGGCCCATCTTGCATGTGACTATAGATGCTGGCAAGCTGACAATCAGCTCTACCCATCGCACCTCCCAAAACCTGGAGCAGAGTGAGCGGTAGGACCCAGATGCTTTGAGGAATGTGGAAGTGGTCCAGCCCTTGGGACACAGTGAGGGCCATGGACCTGCCATCAAGCACCGTGGAACAAGAGTGATGGAGTCTTTACCTCTGCTCAAGGCAGGGAGATGGTAGGCACAGCCCAGAACATCTTGAATCAGACTCCTTCCCCCAAAGCATTCTGTGAGGTTGCCTGGTAGGCAACAGAAAGTGGAGGGCACACCGTGGCAACCAGCTGCCTGGCACTAACAAGTTCAGGGCACCAAGTACCTCTGCCAAGGGAGAGGAACAAACCTACCAAAGCAGGATGCCACAGGTATGGTCACAAAACCGTCCCAATTTGAGGCAGAGTTTGTATCTCTTTATGGGCACAGCGATGCTGCTTAAAGCAAGAGGGAGAATGGCCTCCTGGGCTGACAGTTAACCCAGGCACAGGCTCTGTACACTGGCCTGCCATCCTCTTTCCCAGGCATCTTGCATTAGCCTGAGTCAGATTTTGTCCCCTTCATGGAAGAAGAAACTGAGGCTCACAGAAGCACAGTTAAAAACCCCAGCCTTGCCCTGATCACAGAGTCAGGAGGCAAGCTCAGGATTCTAGGGCCATCTACCCGCTAGGCCTACAAAGCTTGAGTTCCCTGTGTAGCCCGGGAGGCCCTCCAAAGAGCTCAGGTCACTTTGAGCCCCACAGCTGCCAGCCTCCGTGGTCACTCCTTGCTCGCCTCTTAGCCTCACTAGGCGGAGGCCAGACCCCACCTACTGCATCCTCTAAACAGAATGGAGTGGCATTCCAGCTGAACAGAGAACATGCATGCCCTCATTAGAATTAAATTATTACTTTAATAACCGTGGTGAGGAGGCGGTGCTTCCAGGGACCAGCCTGTTAGCATCCCTAGTGAGCTCTGAGCTAAGCAGCGCCTCAGAACACCAGACACTCTTGTCCAAAACTCCACGTCCTGGCGCCTTTGTTCTTCCTTTACCCAGGGGGTAGCTGGCCTGGAAGTTTCATCTTCCAACTATGAGCTATGTGGGCCAACCCTGAGCCCTAGGGCTCTTCTAGGTTCTGGCTTCCTCCTCAGAGGGAAAGCCAAGCTAAACTGAGGGCAGGGGAGCATACCTCAGAGAATTTACAGGACCCCCTGAGAGCTATGTAGCCAGCTAGAGAACTCAAATTCCACTCCATCCAAAGCTTATACCCAACTCTGTACTATGACCACTTCATCACGTGGCCTTGGTGTCTTTTGTGGGTCCTGTGCACAGGGCCAGGTGTAATCTCACCTGGAAGGAAGTAGCTGTCATTGTCACTCGCTCGCTCTGCAATTTGAGCCAAATTACCCCTCATCTGTGCCTCAGAGTCTCCTGTTAGGTCATTGTGAACTTTGAGTGAGATGACAAAGGTCTGTAGACAATACTCTGTAGATCACAAAGTATGGAGCGCCTCAAAGGACTCAGAAGCCAAGAGGAAGGCGGGTTCCAGAAGCTGCGAGGCAGACCTCAGCTGGGGAGAAGCAAAAATGGGGGAGGATCAGGGGCTGGGAATCTGGGAAGGAGTCCTTGCAAATTCCAGGTGGGAGGAGCTAGGACCCAGAGGAAGGGTAGTGATTCAGGAGGCTGGGCTAGGACATCAGGATCCCACAGCTCCTCAGGATAAAGCAGGAAGTAGCCAGGCTCTCTGTGACTGGGCTGTGTGACACACTGGCCACCTCTGGAACTCTCTCAGCCTCAGTTTCCTCTCTGTACAACAGAACTGATAAATATCTACTTTACAAAGTCACCATGAGACAAGGCAATGACATTTGTAAAGTGCTCAGCCTGTAGTCGGTGTTCAATAAACACCTTCCAAGCCAGTTTTTTTAGGCAGACATCATCAGATCCATGACACAGTGTTCTTAGGAATCTAAAAGGTTGCCCATAGTCAGTATGAGACTGCTACACACAGGGCCTTACTCCAGAGGGGCACAACTATTCGCACCTCCTCCTTCTGATTCGATGAATAGATGTGGCACCTCAGACAAGCACAGTAAACCAGTTCCTTCCTAGATCATTCTGGTGTGATTGAAGTGCCCACTCCTAGCCAGAAGTAGACATAAACTGGAATGAGAAGGCTGTGAGACAGACCCACTTCAGATCTTCTGTTTCCTCGGGAAGTGAGAGCAAAAACTTCACAGGACACCTCCTGAAGCAGCTGTTCTCCTCCAAAGGCCCTGAGTACCAACAACCCTAGGAATGGCACAGCCCTCCAGTGGGAGTTGACCAAATTAGGAAGAGAGCAGAAGCTCCTCCCACAGCAGGCACAAACCCCTCCCACAACAGGCAAGGCTCCTCCCACAGAAGATGCAGGCTCCTCCCACAGCAGGCACAGACCCCTCCTACAGCAGACACAGGCTCCTCCCACAGCAGGCATAGACCCCTCCCACTGCACACCAATGTCAGCCTAGTCCTTCCAGCTAAGGGGCCTGGGCACCCTCAACCCCATGCCCTCCCAGCAGCCCCAGCAGGTGTGTTTGAAGATGAGCCTCCCAAGCTTCACCCTCTATGTTCCCTGGCTCAATTACAGGCTCAATTTTCTTTTCTGTTTAATCCCCAAATCAATATGTGTTCATACATATTTAATCGGGAGACTGTTTTTATTAGAGTGGGGATTAGTTTTACATCTTTCTCCCCACCGATTAGAAGCCATGCTCCATTCATGAGGGAGACAGGGAGAAGAATGAAAAGGAAGGGCACTTGCGAGCTGGGTCCATACCCCAGCCAGGCTGAAGACACAGCTCTCTTGAGCCCCACTCTCAAGCCTGCATCTCTCCTGCACAGACAGGGGTCCTGCTGCCTCTGGCTTTCTCTCCGGGGGCTGTATACGTAGCCCACTTCCCATGCCCGGTTCCTCTAAAGGTCCTGGCCCAAGGAAGCTCCCAGCCTTGCAGACCTGTTCTCTATGAGACAGAACGAAAACCAATCCTTTGCTGGAGATCAGAAGAGGGAGGCCCCCAACCCCAGCCTTGCCTTCTAAAAGTAATACATACCTCCTTCCAACCCTCAGCCACGGCTGAGCAGCATAAATTATCACCCTTCCGCAGTGTAAGCACCATCACACTCAGGCCCCCCATGCCATCTGCTCCTTTACTGAATCCCACCTAGGCAAGCAGGAAGGAAGCAGAGGACACAGGACATGGAGGTCATTGCGTTGGCCCGAGACAGGCAAGGACAGGCAGTCACTGGAGCCATAGCTGAAAGGGCCTAGTCGTTCTGTAGCTGCCCGTGGGAGCAGGCACCTCAGGCAGATGTGCATCCAGTGCTGGCTACCCCGTCATTCAATCTTCTCCTCTCTCTAAAAGACCATTCCTTATCATATAATCTTACGGGGGTGGGGGGCGGCGGGGACTGAGACTATGTAGAATCAGGAATATGTCACAGACAGGAGTGGTGACACCTAGCACTGTCTGTCAGGGTCACAGGGCTACAGATATGTGCACTTTACCTGTTTGGCTGCCACCTCCCCTGTCATACAGTGCCTTTCTTATGCCCTGTACTGGCTGGGGTCTGCTCAAGATGACATTTGAAGACAGTAATCTCTTGGGAGCATCCATTACAGCAAGCAGTTGCCATTTCAAAGTCTGGGGACTCCTGATGTGGCCCATGCTCTCTGTCCTTTGCCTCATCACCCAGCTGTGTCTCACACTAGTCCGAATTGGCTATCTCCAACAAATCTGCAGTCAGAGCTAGATCCCCAGTTGGAACCCAGCCCGGCCTGGTTCCTGTCACTCATTACTCTGTCTCTGGACAAAGGGTGCCAGCAGACAGAGCTGAGGTCCTACGACAGTGCACCCCTGCCTGGGCTCACTTCACAGCTCAAGGTTTGCCCTGTCCATCACCAGTTTTCTGAAGCTTGCCCTGCCGTTGGAGCACCTGCCTGTTATACCATCTGTATAAGCCCAGCTTCTCCCATAGAGAATTCAGCCCATTTTCTGACTGACTTACAGCAGCCAGGCCTGTCTCAGACCTTACTGCATGCCGTGAATGAAGCAGAGAACAAAAACGGGGGAGGGAAGGAAGACAAGGATGGAGGGAAAGGCAGAAAAGGAAGGAGGGTAACCTGGGAGAGGGGGAGAGAATAAGAAAGAGAGAAAGAGGGAAGATGAGTGGCCACTTTAGAAACATCAAGTGCCCCGCCCGCCCGCAGCCTCTGTACTACTGCTGTGGGGTGGGTTTGTCCTTGGTCCATGGGCCCAATCTAGATGATAAAACACAGGTGCTTACTCCCAGCGGGTTTGGTGCTCCCAGCATGTAACTTCCAGAGTTAGAGGTCAAGGCCTATCTTTTCCAGAGGCAGAGAGAGGGCCAGAACAACCTCACAGCCAGTGACCCCAGGAACTCGGTCAGGCAACCAGCTGGACTAGCCCAGAGCAACTAGTGAAGGAGCCTGGAGCACCATGCTTATACTCAAGGCGTGTCAAATGCCTCTGCATCCCAGGGTCCCCAGGGAGGTGACCAGCTAGAGGGCCCCTCAGACCCTGCTCAAACTTTCTGGGGGCCTACGCAGCCTGTCTCTGCTCACACAAACTACTTGGCAGTTGGTGTTTAAGGACAGATTAATTCTTGAACAAAACAGGTAACGTAGGCTGTGTGATTCCTCATTTAGCTGTCAGATTGGAATAAAAAATGTGTGCAAGAGAAAACCCAAGGGGGGAAAAATTGGATAATGATGAATTGTGACTGAATGTTCCAAAGAAACACACACCGTCTCCCCCCACCCTGTGCCCGCTGCCACTCAATTTTAAAATATCCTAAGTATGCGAGGCCTTCTCCTTGGCTCTTCTCAATCTTGGACGAGCCTGGTGTGCCTTGTCTGGATATGCAGGCAGAGCATCACACCCCCTGGGGGACTGCCTCCTCAGGTCACCCTCCTGCCTCAGGTCTTTCATACCCCCAGAAGGCTCCTCTGCACAACTTCACGGGGTTGATATGAGTCTTGCTTGGAAAGACCAGGGAAGAAGAGGTGCAAACTTTGGACAAGTGTCAACTCTGCCTGCATCTGAAACCGTTTTTGCGGAGCAGAGCAGCATCAGAAGGTAGAGGAGACAGACTGAAAGAGTTTCAGAGATCTGCAGTTGTTTAGCTGAAGCAGGCAGGATGAGAAGCAACACACACCTCTCTGGTTTTTCCTTTAGCCACGTAGGGCTAGAAGTAAACCTAGCAACTCAGAAACCTCTTTGGGGCCTAGGTCAGAGAGAGACCTTTGCCCTAGAAGATCCCAGGACCACAGGGTGTGGTCAAGTGAGCATCGTGGTTCTGATGACTCCTACGAATAGATAAGCTGCCTGACGAACCAAGAGCCCGAAGACTGGAGCGGATCCAGGATGATCTGTGGTCTCACGCAGTAGCAAAAGTAGGAGACGTGCCAGGCAACCTCAGGAATGACCTTTCCCTCCCCGTGCAACAGGGAGTGAGTCTGGACTGCCTCTAGGTGTCCCTCAGGGACTAAAAGTAGCTGGCTTCTGGAACATTCCCCAAAACTTAAACTCAGGTCTGCCCCAAAATGCCCAGAAAACAGATCTGGAGGTAGCCCATCCTCTATGGGAGAGAGGAACACCCCCCATACCCCAGGCAGACTCAGGGTGGTCAAATATGAGAAGCAAACTGTTTATTATTTATGATTTTATTTCTTGTGGAAAAAAACCTGGGAGATAGAATCCTGTCCCTTATGCTTGCTAGAAAAGCTGTTTATCACTGAATGGCACCAGGACACAGCATTCAATGTCAGAGATGGAAACAGAGGCTCAGCAAGGTCGTATGCCCAGAAACCATGTCATGATGGCATGCTCACTACAGCATCCAGAGCACTACACCAGGGCCACCATCGGAAACTAAGCCACCACTGTCCCTCCCTGGAACTGCTGTGCTGCTCTCTGACCTGGGTCTCTATTCAGGCTGGATTCAGGCCACTAAAGAACAAGGTAAAATGCAAGCATTATCCTGTGGCCTTCATTAAAGCCTCCTGCGGATCCCCTTTGACATCGACTGAAATCCAGGTCCTGTGACTGAAAAGCAGCTTCCTCCACTCCCTGCTGTCTCTCCCCCTTCCTCCTGCACAGCCCTTCCTTGAGTGAGACTTTTCTTGGCATCTTGGCCTGTCTACATTGTTCCCTTTGCCTGGTGATGCCTTCCTGTTCAGCGCTGTCACTTTAGCTCCACCTCCAGCCCCAGCTCCCACTCCCCCCACCCCACTCCGTGTCTTCCCCTCTTCTGGAGGCTCTAGTGACTCACTCCCTTCCAGCCACATTCATTTCCCACCCATCTCAATTCTTGCCAAGCCCGTGGCACCTCCTACCTGACATTCCACCAAAAATGGCCAACTCGCTGTGCAGCCCTCACGCAAAGTAAAAGGCTTGCAGCTGCCTGTTCTTCATCTAATTCTGAGCACGCAGCCCCATCCGGCACACAGTAGGCAGTCAAGAGCCACATGCTAGACAAACGCTGAAATGAATGGATGAACCAATGAGAGGGAGCTTTCCTTCTTCGCATTCCAAATGTAGAAAAAGCAGCCACAAGTCCATCAATAAGGCAGGCGCGCTCCTCACCGCCTGTCCTTGGCTGGGAGCCGGTGATGGATTTTCGGAGGTGATGCATAGGAGCGTGAGAAGGGCGGAGTGGACGCATGGAAGAATAGAATATAGATTTCTATAGATTAATCATTTGTCATGCCTGCCACTGGGCACGCTTTCACCCTCCCTCCCTCCCTCCCTAAGTTCACCACACACACACACACTCACTCACTTCCCTAGAAGCACTACTCATACTGCCCTTGGAGTGTGCACCAGGGCCAGACACCAAACACACAGGGGCATCGTCACAGACGCATGCAGAGACAGCCCCAGCAAGTCTGCACGTCACAGGAGTCACAAACACGCAGATATGGATTCAAAGTCATCAAGTCTTTATCCTCAGTTTTCTTAACACACACATACACACAGAGGGGGTGGGGTGTGCACTTACTTCTGATCCTCCCACATACTCACAGATCTCTTCTTGCCTTAAGCCATCCCTAATTGTCAAGTCCATCCAGAACTGAGAAAGGATACCCAAGCACTCACCCATCTCTCTAGGGAGAAAACTACGGCCTCTGTCTTCTCAGTCATGGTGAGTCTCCTTTCAGTAAACTAAGAAATGGTCCCCTAACCCAGGGGTGTCTTTGTTCCTTGCCTGTGCAGAGTCCCCACATCCCAGGTGTCCCCACAGAGACAGTCCAGTGAGCTCAGAGGCAGGCTGCTGGTTGTCTCTGCTGGCCCCAGCAGCTGGGCATACATGATGGTGCATATAAGTGAACTTAGGTGTGACGGAATTGTCAAGGAGGCAAGAACCATAGGCAGAGCCTCTTCTCCCCAGAAGAAACAAGAACCCCACAGCCTCTGCCACTTCCTGGCTAGCTGCTAGCCGCTCCAGCCAGAGCTGGGAAGGTAAGAGTCTAGAGAGACCTCTTTCCTCCTAATCCCCTAAACACCACACCTACCCTCCCGGAGGTACCCACTCTGCCTCCCAGGTACCTGAGACAGCTCCTACCTCTTCGATTCATACCCTTTATCCCAACCTTTGGTAGTACTGACTGTCCAAAGACTTCCCTATCACATACACACAAATGCCTACTGGGGCCCAGGTCCCAGAGTCTTCATGCAGCTCTGACAGTTATAGATCTGGGATCCAAACACACACACACACACACACGTTCGTGCATATGTGTATATACACACACTCACACATGCACTTGTACAGTCTTCTATCTGCATGCGTGAGGCCATGTGTGTGCCCTGTATTTTGTGAATCAATTGGGGGTACTTGGGGCTGCTACTCTCTACCCCTTTATGACCTCAGTTGACCCTGTTTGTTGTCTCCTATACTTGCCATCCAGTCATCTACAAAAACCCTGACATTTTGCTTCATATTGTAAATAACAAGACCTTCTGCTCCCCACCTCAGAGTCTCCACCCTGACTTCCAGGCTTTGAAAACTATACTCAAATATGCCACCAGAACCTGGGCATCCATGTCCCCGCCCAGTCCCTCTCCTGAGTTGTACATACCTGATCAGGTGAGTCATTGTCCACTAAGTAATGGTCGACCTTTCCGGGCTATCTCCAAAAAGGACTTGCCCTGTGGAGTTGGCCATCCATGAAGACCCAGATATTCACCGAAGAAGTGAATCCAAGGGCTGATAGGCAGTTCCAAACAGGAACAGTATATTGCTGGCTGCAAGCTAACAGGCAATGACCCTGACCAGACCTCAATCCCATCAAGGGTTATAAAGAACTTGCCACAGGAAGTATTCTGGTTTGTGCCCTGTTCCCAAGCAAAGCAGATCTCTGAAGTGTAGACAGAGGGTAGCTTCTGTCAGCACAGGGACACAGCTTAAGAGCCGGGACTTCAACTCTCCACTCAGATGCTACAAACCAACTCCCACACTAAAGAGCTGTAAATTAACCTCGGGGTGCACTGAGCCTGGGGGAGCCATGACTTCTTTGCAGAAGCCTTTGATTATCTGCCTTGGTAGTTTCAGGTACACTGGAAGAAAGGGACCCCGAACATCTCAGCTTTACCCAGAAGAATCGAAGCTGGTAGGGAACGGGATTCTTGTGTTCTACCGGACTCTGATCCCACCCTGGACAGCCCCTCCACACTAGCATCCATGAATATGAGGATCTGGGGAAAGCGTGAGCCAAGAAGCCACATTCCTTTTCCTTTGATCTCATCTGCACTCAAGTTGCTCCAGCATCCAGATATGTCGGTCCTTCCCATCTCCCTTTGAAGTCTGTGAATAGAGATGACTGTAGATTACAGCCATTTCAGCCGCCTGGAATGGAGTGGGGGCTTTCTCAGGCCCCTCCCCCTTTTCCTTTAGCCTGTGGACTCCATCTGTAGATCCCTGAAGCCCACACCAAACCTCTCCCTCTCACAGGCCCTGATATTCTGTTCAGGAGAGTCCCAGAATCTCTGTGTGCCCTGCTCTCAGGAGATGGCTCTGGAGTCACTTTACTGGCCCTAAAGAATGGAGCTGAGCATGTTTGGAGATGCAACTGAGAGACATTTGTCCTGTGTAACAAAGGGGGAATTAGGACCAGTGTGTGGGGAACTCCCCGTGGTGCTGAAGTCAGTTGCTGCTCCACATCACCTGAGAGCTCCCAATCTCCCAGCCCCGCCCCACCCCACGCACCCCGCACAAATGACGCTCTGTCCACTCTGCAGCACTGAATGGGAAGGCAGTCAGTGTCAATCCTCACTTCCTAATACAACTCATCCCTCCTCCTCCTCCTCCTCCTCCTCCTCCTCCTCTCCCTTCCCCTCCTCCTCTACCTCCTCTACCTCCCCCTCTCCTCCCCCTCTTCCTCCTCTCTCTCCTCCTCCTCATCCTCCTCCTCGTCCTCCTCCTCCTCATCCTCCTCCTCCTCCTCTTCCTCCTCCTCTTCCTCTTCCTCTTCCTCTTCCTCTTCCTCTTCCTCTTCCTCCTCCTCCTGGCAAATCATCTCTCCCCTTCTTCCTCATCTCTGCTCTCCAGGCTCTGCCATCCATCTCCACAGCTTCAGCCTACAAGCACTATCTCTTAGCGTACTGCTGGCAACCTGAAGGATTATTTCAAAACACAAATCAGGACATAGAGACCTTAGGTCCCTCCCTCCCCAAAAAAACCAGCACAGCTATTGTTCTTGGCCCCACCCTAACAGGATGGTAAAACCTGGTTGCTGAACACACAGCCAACTTTGACTGCAGAGAAATCAAGTTGAAACTGACCGAAAAACTTCCTTCCTTCTAGCTAACTTTCAAAGTGCTGAAGGTGCTATGCAGGCCATAGTGGGGGAGAGTAGCCATCTCTGGGTATTAACCAATAGTGAACACTAAATGCTATAATCCTGCCCTACTGGCCAAGATGTGCCCGCTAATGACATGACCATTATGGTGATAGTCAGCCACTTTCTAACTGGGCTTGAGGCCTCTGATACAGGAAGGAATTTGTGCCTGATGCTGCACACCTAGTCAAAATCCCGTGGATAAGGAGGTCATAAACCCCTGGGGGGAATCTACTACTATTGTTTTTGCTGCATGGATATGTTGACAAACTGTCTTCTAAATATTTATATCTGTACTCAAAGATCAATGCTGCTCTCAACACTGGCTAGAGGTGCTTATTCTGCAGTGAGCAGTGGTTAGTACAGACTCATAATCAGACAGCATGCTAAAATAAGTGACTTGATTCTCAGTCCAAATGGAGCATCTATATCATGCCTCTTAAGGCTCAAGGCTCAAAGGAGAAACATTAAAAAATGCAAGAGCCAATGAATAAGGGCAGGTGCTGTGAAGGGCTGTCTTCTAGACATGATGTGGTTGCTACACTGTGCAGTTATGATGCTCTGCTCAAAAGCAAGCCACGAGATCAGTCAACAGTCCCACAGGCAGTACCAACTGGACTCAGCGGGTTACAAAGCCAATACAGAAGAGGACATAAGAACAGGAAGAGGACATGTTAGAGAATGGCAAAGGGAGATAGGGTGGGACAGTTAAGGGTGAACAGGACCAAGAAATATGAAACTGACAAGAGTAAACAAAAAATGATCAAAAAGAATAAATACGCAAATTAGTGCAATGCATGTCACTTCTTGCCATGTATAAAGTCTCCAGTAGCTCCAATGGCATCCGCAGACATTGAATACCATACTGTTGTGAGACACCAGAGCCTGCAGGAGCTGGGTGAACCCCATCTGGCTTCCCAGACTCATTGCATTAATGTTCTCTTCTGTCCTACCCTGTTTGTTGTTCTGTACCTGGCCCAGGCTGCCACTCATAGCTCCCCCTGTTGCTTCCTTGTATTGTGTGTTTTCTTCCACAGTAATGACATTTCCTCAGACTGAGTGACATCATCATCATCATCATCATCACCATCACCATCAGCAGCAGCATCACAATAAAAAGGTAGGGGGAGGGAGCTCTTTTGCTTCACAATTCCTAGGATCCAGAATCAAGACACCACATCTAGTGATGATCTTCTTGCTCACAGAGTTCCCACATGGTTCACATGGCAAGAGTCAGCCCCAAGCACGGTGGTTCATAGCCTGTAATCTCAGCATTTGGGAGGTTGAAGCGAGGAAATCACCAACAATTTGGTAGACTACAAAGTAAAAGCTTGTTTCAAAAAGGGTTAGGGAGCTGGAGACATAGCTCAATTGCAAAGTATCTTGCCCAGCATCTAGGTTTAATCCTCAGCACTGAGTAAGCCAGCTGTGGCATTGCGCACCTGTAATTGAGCACTTGGAAAGTGAAAGCAGGAAGTCACCCTTGGCTAAATATCATTTAAGATGAGCCTGGACCACATGACGCCCTGTCTCCAACAACAACAACAACAAAAAGCCCAATTCAGAGTTGAGAAACTGAAGGCATCCGTGTGTTTCTTCTATTCTCTGTCTCTCATCACCAGGACTCCATCCAAGAGTTCCACCCTGATGACCTTTCCAGTCCTAACCACCTCCAAGTGACTCTGTAAATCCTATTACCCGACAAGTCCCACCTTACAGCTCATGAACGAAATTACATCTAGCATCTGAAGCACTAGGTGGAGGGCAAAGCATACCCGATGCCAGCACCTGCTGGTCAGCACTGGTCAGCTCTGCCTGACCACTCAGCTCGCCTGACACATCAGCACCAGCGGGGCCGGGACTGCTGGGCCAGGACTGCTGGGATGTCCTTTCCTCTGTAGCACTGGCTTTGGCTTCTGTTAGCCCCTATATTACTACTGTCCACCTCATACTACCATGAACTGAGAGAAAAAGTCTGCATGTTCCCACATGGAATCTTCTCTAGGGCCACACACACCATTTTGACATTGTAGACACTTGAGTTGATTGGTTGGTTGGTTGATTGATTGATGATTAATGATTGATCAGATCAGAAGGAAATCACTGACATACATTTGGAGAGCTGCAGTGGTGTCCCCCGCCCCCAGTTCACTCCTGTCAGAGATTGGTTCTAATGCTTTGATTCAATCAGGTATCTGTGGGTCCAAATGCTAAAGGTCCTTGTCTCCATTTGATTTTTGATCGATCAATAAAGATGCCAATGGCTGGACAAAGAGAGACAGGGTGAGACCCTTAGAGTTGCTAGGGCTAGGACACAGGGGAGAGGAGCAGGGGAAATTGCCATAAAGTGGTGAGATACGGATGGACATAGGAGCTGCAGAAAAAAAGCCAATGCACCATGGAAGAATTCAGGTAAGTGGACCACTGGCCATTTCCCCGATTGGGCCTTGGGTAGCAGGGGAAGGTTTAGGAGTGCCCAGCCTTTGATGTAGCTAAAGCATTTTAAAATTAACTGGCATGTGTATGTGTATCTTCCATTCACAAATCCAGATAGCTCCTGAGTGGGTGCTCACATGCAATCCACTGGGAGACAAAATGATGTAGCCCAAACTCTCTGCTACACACTCCTACATTTAGTTTAGCAGTTGAAGTTTATTTACTTGGGGAATGGGGATGTACCTGTCCCGGCGTACATGTGTTCTTTCCTTCCACCATGTGGGTCCCTGGGGTCAAACACAAGTCTTCAGTCTTTACAGCAAGTGTCTTTACCCACTGAACCATCTTGCTGGCCCTACCTCAACTCCTAATTCACTGAGTAGACCAAAAGTGAAGGTGGCCATAAGAAAGAGACAAGAGTCAGGTTCCTCCTCTCTGTCCCCTACTCCCAAGTGCTCAGCATGCCACTGAGGGTTCTCACTTGGTTGTGACACTTCCTGAGGCATCCTGGGGTTCTCACTTGGTTGTGACACTTCCTGAGGCATCCTGGGGTTCTCACTTGGTTGTGACACTTCCTGAGGCATCTTGATCTCAGAGGGCCTGAACCATCATGGGACTCCGCAGGGCCACACTCTTGGAAGACCCCAGCTTAAACAAGAAGGCTTCAGGTTTAGAACCAGGGCATTGGCTAGATCTGAAAGATCCTGGAAAGCCCACAGAGGTGTTGTGCTAGAAGAAATCCAAGCCTGGAAGCAGGCCTCTCACCCCCAGCTCAGCCCCAACTCCCTCTCCTGAGGCATAGCCTGCGCTATCTACTCTCTGCCTGGTTCCTGCTTGGAGACCCAAAGCCTGTGGTGGCCTTCATTTTCCCCTCTTTGTAATCACCACATCCTCCGGTCCTCTCAGGAGCATTGAACACAGCCTCGAGGTCTCTGCTTCTCTCTCCTGCTGAGGGAGGCAGTGGCTGTCACCGTCAGTCCTGCTCCCCTCTGCCAGGCCCTGGGTTCTCTTCTCAAGAGCCCTGATCTTCCGCTTCCATTAGATTTAAGCTCTCTTTTCTCTATTAGTCATCCCTGCCTCAATAAAACCAGGGGGAGGACCCCGCTTCTTGCCTCCAGCCCCTTCACTGAGCACCTTGTGAAGGGGAGAGAAGAAGCACAAAGCCGCACCCCCTTGCAGCTCCAGGCTCTTTAATGAATTCCAGCCTTCAGGGACAACGACATCATGTTAACAGTGCCTGTGAAAAATGAGGGGAGGAACAGTGAAGCAAATTTCTTTTTATTGACTTTTAGTGAGCTATTTAATCCAAACAGCTCATTATCTGCAATATAAATATACTATATAATGGATTTTGCAATAAGAACAATTAGTTTTGCAATTAGCATGAGAATACGCTCTCCCCAAGTGCAGAGGAGGTAAGGCCCAGGCACTGGGGGCTGGGGTAGCTGTGAGGGGTGGAGGTAGGAGGGATCAAAGTCAGAAAGCTACCCTGGGGCAGAGAGGGCAGGGGTACATTCTGCTCCCTGCTCCCACACCCCAGTGTGACCCCAGATCTGCAGGGCATTCCCAGTAAAGAAGACATCAGAGCCCTGCTGAGTAGCACACAGGCTCACACAGATCCGGGTTCAGGCTCAGAGGCATCTCTTCCCAGCTGTGCAGCTTCAGGCAAATGATGGAAGCTCTCTGAGCCTCTGCCTCATCATTGGAAATGAGCCTCCCCGCGATGCTTCTTTGTGGAGTTGTCATTGTCATGACAGTGACATGAAGGGACAAACCAGTCCAGCCAGAGCATGTCCTCAGTCAGCATATTCCACAGTGCCACTCAGATTTATTTGTCTCCTGGGCTAGCCACAATGTCTGTCTTGATTACCACAGAATCCTTAGTGCCTGGTCCTGCCCATATCAGACAGTGAATACTGTCTGTTGAATAAATATGATCAGATGAGTGAAACTCAGTGGTGGCTTGGCCCAGGCCCGGTACACAGTCACTTAATCGATGTTTAGGGAAAGTGTGCTGCCGAGTAATTAAAACCTGAGCCACCTCCCTCCCTACTACCAAAAGCAGCATCTGTGCCATGGGGAGCCTTGCAGTTAAGCAGAGTGACAGAGGTCAGTCTGCAAAACCCAGCATGTCCAGAATGCCCTGCAGGTCCCCATCTTTGCTGGGCTTTCCCACCCCAGCACTCTTTGCTACCCCCTTCCGTGGGCTTCCATAGACCTAGGGCCTCCTACCAATGTCCCTCTTCTCTGAGGCCTTCCTGGAGTGGGACAGGCTCAAAGACTGTCCTCATGGCCCCAGTTCCTATCCAGAGCTAGAACACTGTGACCTAGGAACCACAAACAGACATGTGTGGTTGTTAGGACAGCAGCCTGTGTTTGGGTCTAAGAATCCCACTTTCTAGCTAGATAGCATGAGCAGGATCCTGGGACCTACCTCCAGGACTGCTAAGAGTGTTTCACCTCTGAGTGCCAACCAGGTATGAGCTCTCTTGTGCCCTTCACCCCAGGCCATCTTGACCTCACATTGATTAGGAAGGAGCAGAGCAGCATCAAGAGAGGAATCTCCAGGTACTGGGAGGTTCAAGTATGTCTGAGGCTACTCTGCTAGATGACAGTGAACTAGGACTCCACCCACCTCTTCCTGGGGTCCATGTCAGATGCTTGTAGTGGTTTGAATAGGTTTGGCCCCCATAGATTTATGTGCTTGAATGCTTGGGCCACAGGGAGTGACACTATTAGGAGGTGTGGTCTTGTTGGAATTGGGGCTGTCTTGTTGGAAGACGTGTGTACTGTGTGGGGATACAGCTTTGAGATCCTATGCTCAAGCTCCACCCAGTGCAGAAGGGACAATCTCCTCCCGCCTGCCATTGTATCAAGATGTAGAACTCTCAGCTCCTCCAGCATATTGCCTACCTGGATGCTGCTATGATTCCTACCATGATGATAATGGACTGAACCTCTGAAACTGTAAGACAGCCCCAACCAAATGTTCTTTTAAAGAGTTACCTTGGTCATGCTGTCTCTTCACAGCAATGGGAACCCTATAACAAAAGTTGGTACCAGGGACTTAGGTATTGCTGTGATAGGCCTGACCATGCTTTTGTTTGGAAGAATGTGGGTTTGGAAACTTTAGTTTTGGAAAGCAGTGGAATGCTTAAGTGGGGCTTAATGGGCTATCCTAGTAGGGATATGGAAGACATTGTCCCTGAGGATAATTTGAACTGTGGGGTCCTGGCTCTAGATATTTTGGTGAAGAATGTGGCTGCTTTTTGCCCTTATTCAAAGAGTCTGCCTGAGGCTAAGGTGAAGAGATTCAAATTAATTGCATTGACAAAGGAAGTCTCAGATTGAGTTTAGACTCTGTCCTGTGGGTCACTCTTATGATGAGTGTTTTGATCAAGTATAGCAAGCTGAGAAAGGAAAAATACATAATGTATGGTTCAAGATTTAAAGGGACCAAGAAGTGGAATAGAGCTGAATCCCGTGTTCAAGAAGGTAAACAGATTAAGGGAGAAGTGGCCTCAGGGCAGGATCCCACCCAGCTAAGCTTATTTGTTTGCAATTGAACAAGGGATAGTTATATCATGTTAGGTGGTTTTTTGGTGGACCAGTCTGGTACAGAGAAAGTCCCAAGTAGAGAAAAGCTTAAGTCCAGGCATGGTGACCCACACCTTTAATCCCAGCATTCAGGAGGCTTAGCCATGCAGATCTCTGAGCTCAAGATCAATCTACAGAGCAAGTTAAGGACAGCCAAGCTTAGGTAGTAAAGGAGTTAGAAAACAGAAAGCTGGTAAAGATGAAATAGAACAAGGGAGGGCAAGTTTCTGATCCAGCAAGCAGCAGAACATGGAAGCTTCAGCCATGTGGCTCTGGCTTTAGAATCAAGAATAGAAGAGGTTAGTGGGCAATTGATGCTGGTTAGCTAGAGCTAAGAAATTAGCAGTAATTAAGAAGATACCAGCATCACTGGGGTGAAATCTTCTGGGAAGTGTTTTCTGAGAGCACAAAGAAGCTGTATTCCAGAGATAGCCAAGGTTGTACCTTGTGCTGCAGCTGGACTTGGTAATGTGTAAGAGTCACCCAGATGGTATTGGTTTTGAAAGCATGAAGGGGTCATGAAAAGCGGCTTAGTCCCTGTGAGAGGCCAGGAAACGCTCTTGGTAAAGATGTAGCCTCAGTTGCAGTTGATGGCCCATAACTGAAGGATTCATACAAAGAAGTTGAGGCTTGGTACCATGAAGGGAGCCTATGAGAGGCTATTGGCAAAGCCTAGTTATAGCAGAAGACCCCAGCATATTGGTGATGTCAGTACCATGAGATGACCACCAAGAACAGCAACAGCAATGGAGTAGAATCAACCAGAGCCCAGCATGCTACAGAAGACATATCTGGAGAAGTCTGGAAGATCATGTGTGGATCCTAGACATTGGACTAAGAAGCTGTGAAGCTGAAGTTGCCTTGGATACCCCAAGATGTTAGAGATGCCAGAGCCACAGGCTACCTGCTAAGGAAAGCAGCTAACAGGGAGTGGAAACAGCCCAAGGGAAAGAAGTTTGCTGCAGTCAACAAAGATGAAAAGAGTTGGAGATCTGAAGACCACTTTGACATCAGACATGGAGATGCAGAGTTTGGAGTTTGCCCAGCTGGTTTCCAGTCTTGCTTTGGTCCAGTATTTCCCCACTATGACATTTTGGAACAGTAATGTACAGCCTCTGATTTTGGAAGTATGTGATCTTCTTTTTAATTTGATTTTATAGGAGATTACAGTTAAGTGATTGGATGAATCTCAGTAGAGACTTTGAACTTTGGACTTTTAACATTTTTGAGACTGCTATAGACTATGGGGACTTTTGAAGTTAGACTAAATGTATTTTTCATTATGCTATAGCTAGGTATGGCCCCCACAGACTGATGTTTGAACAAACCTATGGGGGCCAGGAAGTACAATGTAGTGGTTTGAATAGGTTTGGCCCCCATGTAGACTCGTGTTTGAATGCTTGGCCCACAGGGAGTGACACTATTAGGAGGTGTGAACTTATTGGAATAGGTATTGACTTGTTGGAAGAAGTGTGTCACTGTCAAAATGGGCTTTAAGGTCTCCTATGCTCAAATTCTACCAAGTGTGGAAGGGACAGTCTCCTTCTGCTTGCTATTGGATCAAGATGTAGAACACTCAGCTCCTTCTCCAGCACCATATCTTCCTGTATGCTATCATGCTTGGTACCATGATGATAACGGACTGAACCTCTGAACTGTAAGCCAGCCCCAATTAAATGTTGTCCTTTCTAAGAATTGCTGTGGTCATGGTGTCTCTTCACAGCAATGGAAACCCTAACTGAGAGTGCTGAAGGAAGGAGAAAGGCAGAGAAGAAAGAATCCTATTCCCTCCTAAACCTCCAGTGTCCCTCCCAGGCCCAGCAGTGGGAACAAGTCAGCATGGAAAAAGTGGACAGTGCTATTAACTCAGAGCCCAGGATCCCCACCGTCAGCCACAGGGACACATGGACTGGGTAGCAGTACACAGGATTCCTGTTTTATCTAGGCACTCCCAATCTTGAGCTGAGGCTGAGATGACCTCTGTCCCTCCCAGGGGCTGCCATACCCAGATGCTACAATTTGTGGCATACACAGAATTGTGCCTGCCGAGGGACACACTCTGGAGGAATCTTGGCCATGGTCTGCTTAGAAAAGAGGGAAGGGCTGATAAGAATATTTCTGGACAAAAAGGCATAGACGCTGAGTTCAGAGGTTTCCATGCTGGAAGGTCACGACCTAGTGTTGTATCGGATCTATTACATGTCCTGGGTCCTTAAGCCTCTGAATTACAGTCTCCTCCGAGGTAGCATAAGGATACTGAAGCCCTAGTGCCAGAGCCGGCATGATATGAAAATGGGAAAAGCCAAACATCACCCCTAAACACACACACACACACACACACACACACACACACACACACACACACACCTTTAGTCCAACCAAGCTCTGTGTAAAGGTGTGGTAACTCCATAGGACATAGGACTTCCTGCCCTCTCCAGCCTGAGGTTCCCTGCTGGACAGATGGCTAGTCAGGGGTGTACCTGGGCTCTTCCTCCTCTGGCTGCCCTTGCCCTGGGTCCTACTCACGGCAGCCTCCCCCAAGCTATCTGATTCCTGTTCTGGTGGCCCATGGACCTTTCTCGGGAGAAGAGAGGAGAACCAGCGCTGTTAGTCACAGTGAGGAGAGGTGTGATCCATCCGAGGAGGCCAGCGGGACTCAGAGAGGTCATCTCCATTACAAACTGGCTGTGATTAAGCCATTACTTACCGTAATGGGATCCTTTCAGTTGGAGGTGATGCCTGCCACAGCCGATAAGCCGGTGAGGGCTGCAGCAGCCCGGCAGGCTGCAATAACACAGACTCTCCCCTCTGTGACAGGTTCAAACTCTCACGCTCATCGAAAAGTCCATTTTCCTGCACAACTGGGTACACTTCCCCGTGACAAATGCCTGTTCACCTTAATCTGTTACAAGCCGAGGAGGCCCGAAGGAAGCGCTCCATCACAGCCAAGACTGTTTTCCAAAACCTGTCTCTGAAGCTCCTAGGCGAGGGGCCGGCAAGTGTGGACGGGATGACAGAGTGTTAAGAGAGACCCAGACGGGTCCAGAGCTGCAGTCAGGAGGATGTGCTGTGGGGGTGTGCGTTTGAGAGACTGTGGGGTTCACCTTCCTAAGCCTGTCCTTGGAAAGGCTTAAAGGGGGATCTGTGTACCCGGGTAGAACGAGAGCAGGAAGGGGTGTAGCACCCGGGGAGTGTGGAGGCAGAGGCTGAGCAGGAGGCTGTGTTCAGATGCCTCACTGTGATGACTGCACCAGGGTAGCTGTGGAAGGCAGATGTTGGGGGGAATGGGCAGATATCTGCATGCCTCTGTGTATGGGGAGGTGAGTGTGTGTGTGCCTGCACCTGAGCATGTGTCCCTGGATGTAGGTGGACTTGAATAAACACAAGCATATAGGAGCAAAGGCCTGGCTGCAGGGCATGCTTGAATTCTTGAGTATGGAGACACACAGGCAGGGAGAAACCTGGACAACAGCGTGCTCACAAATATGGCTGAGACGGGACAGGGTGGGTGGGGTCTCCCACAATTCCTCAAGACCTCTTGGAAGATGAATGGAGGAGGCCTGAGCACAGATCTATATCACTTCAGTTGACACTATTGTGACCCCAACTCCTCGGAGGCACATGGGTGCTTGATAGAAGCTAGGAATGGGAAAGATAGCATTTGTATGTGAATTTTTAAAGTGTTTGTTTTCTTTTTAATTATATGTGTGCATCTGAGTATAGAGGTCAAAGGCTAAGAGAAGATGTCAGATCCCCAGGAACTGGAGTTACAAGCAGTTGTGAGCTGTTAAAAGTGGATACCGAACACTGAACTTGGGTTGTCAGCAAGAACACCATGGGCTTTTATCTGCTGGGCCACCTCTTCAGCCCCCGTGTGAGCATTTTTATCATGATTATCACCATGATTATGGGAAACTGCTGCCAGATATCAATAGATCCCTTGCTGTGAGTAAGGTCTGTATATGTGATTCACACATGATCTCATTTATAGTCATCATGATAAGCTGCTATTTCCCGAACCCCTATGAAACCTTTAGTGGCATCGAATCCTCCACAGAGAAAGGGAGTCAGGCCTGGGCCGCCAAATGCCCTGGGTCCTTCAACCAATAAGCAGAAGACCTGCCATGGGAGCTGTGGCTGTGAGGCCCTGGACAGAAGGTTGTGCTAAGATTGTCTCCTGTAACTACTTCTAACCCTGGCGCCTCAAGCCTACTGAGCCAAAGGCAGCTCTTTGCTCACTGATGGATGGAGACCACACTAAATTAATTAAACAGCCAGACTGGCGCAAACTGCCAAATCCTCCACTTACACAGGGTGTGGAGTGTGAATGGGTAGTAGCCAGAAAAGACCCTGCTGCCCCAAAACATTCAACAAAATAAAAATAGTAGCATCTGTGAATTCTCTGGCTCCCATCTATCTGTATTGTCACATTCAAGGTCACACAGTAAGAAGGTCTCAGAGCCAGCATCCAACCCAAGTCCCGAGCATCAGACACGTACCTTAAAGATTCAGTGCAGGGGCTGACAGTGACTTATTTTTCTCAGCCCCCCGGAGGATGTGCTGGAAAATGTGCGGTTGTGTCTTCTGTCAGATATTTAGGGGCTTCTTTTTAAAGAGAGTTGTGCAAACCTGCAGCCAGCATTAGGCCCAGTCAAGACAGGAGTTGAAGGAAGTGGCCACCAACAAGGTCCTGTGACCTCCTTAAGCAAAGGCGAGGCACCCTGGGGTTGACAGGTGGGAGCACAGCCTGAGAAGGAGTGGGCAGCAGAAGGGAGCACGGATGGACTGAGCACCAGAGGGCACAGCAGAAGGGAGCACTGCCAGTGGGCGGGCCAGGCAGCGTGCTGGGCTCCTAGTCTCAGGCCACTGCTTGATCACCTGACTCCATCAGGCAAACCCAGAATTTCTAGTTCATGAGGATGCCCAGGCTCAGGGCTAAGCTGTGCATGAAGATCACGTAGCTCCTCTTCTCAGGGGTGGAGGCAGGAGGAATATGGAACAGACCTGGGGGCTTTGCCCCTACTGATCAGACACTGAGAAACTGTGGTCTTGACTCCTAAGTCCTCTGTCCTAATTAGGGTTTCTATTGCTATGATGAAACACCATGACCAAAAAGCAAGCCGGAGAGGAAAGGGTTCATTAGGCTTATACTTCCACATTGTAGTCCATCACTGAAGAAGGCCAGCACAGGAATTCAAACAGGGCAGGAACCTGGAGGTAGGAGCTGATACAGAGGACAGGGAGGGGTGCTGCTTACTGGCTTGCTCTCGATGGCTTGCTCAGCTTGCTTTTTTTTACAGAACCCAAGACCATCAGCCCAAGGATGGCCCCACCCATAATAAGCTAGGTCCTCCCCCATCAGTAACTAATTAAGAAAATGTCCTACAAGCTTGCCTCCAGCCAGACCTCATGAAGGGATTTTCTCAACTGAGGTTCCCTCTTCTCAGGTGACTTTGGCTTAAGTCAAGTTGGCATTAAACTAGCCCGCACAGACTCCTGGTTTAACCCTGGTCCCTGATCCCTTTCTTTGTTCTTGGGGACTCTGGCTTTCAATTCCATCTTGTGCCTCGCTCCTCATCCTGAGATGTCACACCCTGAATGGGCCGGGGATGTAGCTCAGTTGGTAAAGTGTTTGTCTATCAAGCACAAGGTCCTGGATTTGATCCCCCAGCCCAGAACAAACTAATTGTGGTAGTGCATTCTTGTAATTTCAGACTTTCAAAGGCAGAGGCAGGAAGATCAGGTGTTCAAGGTCGTCAGCAGAGGCCACCCGGGATCCATGAGACTCTGTCTCAAGATCAACAAGCAATCAAAAACTTTTTTTTTAAAGATTTATTTATTTATTATATGTAAGTACACTGTAGCTGTCCTCAGATACTCCAGAAGAGGGCATCAGATTTTGTTACGGATGGTTGTGAGCCACCATGTGGTTGTTGGGATTTGAACTCAGGACCTTCAGAAGAGCAGTCGGTGCTCTTAACCACTGAGCCATCTCGCCAGCCCCAAAACTTTTTTTTTTTTTTTTTGTTTCGAGACAGGGTTTCTCTGTATAGCCCTGGCTGTCCTGGAACTCACTTTGTAAACCAGGCTGGCCTCGAACTCAGAAATCCACCTGCCTCTGCCTCCCAAGAGCTAGGATTAAAGGCGTGAGCCACCACCGCCCGGCAATCAAAAACTTTTAATGGGACCTAAGAACCAGACATTCAAGAAGTCAAAACAGGAAAATCACATGTTCAAGGCCAATAATAATAATAATAATAATAATAAAAGGAAACTGGGCTCTCTTGGCCAGGGGAGAACCAAGGGTCTGTGCCATCCTCTACCCAAAGCATCTTTCCCAAAATGCTGGCTGGGACTCTACCATCTGAGGCATCCATTTGTCCCTCCCTGGCTCTTCCCAAGGCCTCGAGGGCCTTTGCTAGCCTGGACAATGCTGCAGCTCATACACACGGCCCTCTGGAGACCAGAGAAGCACTGGATGAAGGACTCCAACCCTTGGGGCTCCATCCTGACCACCAATAACTCCTTCTCTGGCTCATGACCTTGTCTGGGCTAGACCTTCCCCACTGGGCACCCAGTGACCTCTAGAAAAGGGGTGGATGGCCTGGCAAGTGGGTGAGTTAAACTACCATTAACCCTTCAGACCCCAGGCCGATCACAGCTTCCTTGAGAAAGCCCTCTCTGACCCACATCTCAAAGGCACTGAGCACCTATCTGTCAGGTACTCGATAACCCACAACCAAACTCTTATGCCACAGATCACGGCGGCATCTGTCTCTCTGGTTAGGCTGCACAGCAATCCGTGGAGCTGGGAGCTGTTTACCACCTACAGATCCCCAGCAGTCAGCACAGAACTCTGCCCAGCAGGAGTAGAGTGAATATTTACTGAGTGGATGATGATTGAGGGATTTATCTGTCAGAGTGGCGGGGGGTGGGGTGGGGGGGGGGCTCCTCTGGGCTCCCACAGTTGTGGACACAGCCCTCTGTCCTGCATATCCACTAAGCCCTTTCCTGCCTACCCCTCTTTCACAAACCTCAAACTCATTCAGAGCTAAATCTGGTCCAGAATTTTCAAGTCAGGGTGTGTGTGTGTGTGTGTGTGTGTGTGTGTGTGTGTGTGTGTGTGTTTAATCTACATATCTAATGTATCTTAAAGAATAGAAAGACTTGCCAATGCCAGGTCACATGACCCAATAAACTCCACAACTGTGATCTCTCTAGGTAAAGGCCTAAGTCTTCAGATTCCCCAGTCCCTCTCCAAGTTCCTTCCCAGCCGGGTCCATGCATCCCCATGACCCTGTCTTTTGGCTCTGGGACCCATTGCTGTTTCCAGAACGCCACCTTTCTCCTCTCTGGCTGAGAACATCCCCAGTTTAGGGCTGCCCCAGAGCGCAGGCACCATACTCGGGACTGAATGAGCGCCTGTGCATTGAGCAGAAGGAAGCTCTAGGGAGCGGGGAGACACAGGAGAGGGGGGCTTCCCTGGGGAAGGAGCACGGATTAGCCGTTCTTTAGGGATTACTTAAGAAGAGATAATTGGGTGCACCAAACACTTTGTATTTTGTCTCATTAGCTGCCGCGACGCTTGCCATGCTTAAAGTTGGGGTGGTAAGTAGGTTAATCTCATTGAACTGGTTTAATAAATAGAAATCCATTTTCAACTGTTTCCCAGGAAAGGGAATACCTCTGCTATGGCCAAGCTCCCCGAAGAGGTCTGGGAATCTATTGCCACCTGGTGGCAATGTGTATGTATTGCAGGAGGAATATTCTAAACAGGTAGAAGTGCTCGCTCAGAGAGGTGGGAGAGTTGGATCCTGCCCCAGGGGAAGCAGCCCCGACACAAAGGGAAGCCACCAGTGGCACAAATAACTGACTTGTGGAAAAAACTGAGTGTGGTGAAATTTAAAGCACAAATATTTAGTTTTTGAGAAATCTGATCTGGGCTGAAAATCTTTCTGAAAGCTTTTAACTACAATCATGACATTTGGGGGACTTAGGTGGATAGTTCAGTGGTAAGGCAATTGTACCTCTGTGAGGCCCTAGGTTCAATCCTCAGCACTGTTCTCCAAGCAAAAGACAATGAGAACTGGCTCTAATGTAAGGCAGACCAAGAGTGAGCCTAGCCCCACCAAACCCTGTGACACTATCTGAACCATTTCTAGCTGGCAAGGTTTTCTATATATGCATATACATGCAGTGGCTTTCTAAATATGCATTTCTCTTCCCTCTGGCAGATCTTCACACCAATCTTTCAAAGTAAATCCTATTATTATCCCATTTTACAGATGGAAAAACTAAGGCTCAGAGAGGCACCATCCCATGCCTGGGAGTGACTGGCTCTGGCTTGGCTCTGGCCCTTCACTGTTTCTTTGCATCCCTATGCAAGAAAGCTACTGTGAGTCCAGAACTGACAGTGATGGCTAGCGTTACAAACTTGATAGAATCTAGACTCACCAAGGAGACAGGGCTCTGAGCATGCCTTAGGGGCCTATCTTGATTAGGTCAGTTGAGGGAAAAGACACGCCCACTGTGGGTGACAGCATTCCTTCGGCACAAGTCCCAGACTGCATAAAAAGGTGAAAGCTGGCTGAGTACAAGTTCTCCTTGTTCCCTGTTTCTAGACTGCAAATGCAATGTGACCAGCTCCCTACCAGCTCCCTTAAGTCCACGCCATGGTAAATTCCATGACCTGGAACTGTAAGCCAAAATAAGCCCTTTCTCCCTGGAATTGCTTCTGTCCTGGTATTTCATCACAGCAGAAAAGTAACAGAGCAAGCAACAGAGTCAGCCAGCAATTGGCCCTCACTATCATCTCTGTGGGCTTCTGGGAAAGACACAGAAACACCAAGAGAACCCATAGAAGCTGGTCTTAGATTTTGGCTTGACCTCTTCTTGTAGGACCCTGTCCCAGAAGAGATTGACTGGCTGCGGTCCTGAGCCTGAACAGACCCTCAGACACCTGCCCACAATGTCCGCAGCCACTGCCAGGCAGTAGAAAGCCTTAGCTGCTGACTCGTAGATTCACAGTATGTTATGCACTCCCTAGAGAGAAATACAAAAAAACAAAGACAAAACCACAACTCTCCCCAGACTGCCTTGTGGTCTCTATGAAAGGAAACAATACGGGCAGTCTTTGTGTTTAAAAGAAAAATTACTGAAACAAGCAAAAAAGATTCCAGTTTGCACTCTTTTGAATTGAGAGAAATAAGCAAACACTATTTCCTAAATCTATATTCGCTGGGAAGCATCCTTTTATTATATTTATGCGAAAACATGAGTCAAATCTCATCCCAGGCCGAGAGAAGACACATTCAATAATAAAATGCAAACGCTGTTTGCGGGGAATTACAGAGGATCAAGTTTCTGGCCTATTGTGAGGAGTGGTTTAAAATTAAGACTTTTAAGCTTCATGTATCCCAATTTTATTTTGCAATAATCTATGCCTTTAACTTACCCTGTTTATATTTGCTCCCAATAATGTAGCCAAAAATCCAGCAAGCACTGATTGTGAAAAGGGTAACTCATTATCTGCTTCCGCCCAGGAATAACAAAGGGGAAAAAAAGAGGGTGTTTGCTCGCGCCCCCACAGTTCTTGGGAAATATTTGCTCTCAGACATTTGGTAATATCACGGAGAGCTCGCCTTTCTGCATGGGAGCTTTGCAATTTTAAAGAGATACTTAAGAAGAGCAGAAAGGAGATGACAAAGGTTTGTGCCTACAGCTCCGGTCCCAGTGGAGTCCCGTCTGCAAACTCACCTGAGGCATTCTGGGATACTTACAGAAGCTTCCAGCAAGCGTGGATGGCTCAAAAAAACGCCTCAAAAAGGCAAGGAGGGCTATGGGAGAAAAGACCCCGTGCAGTACTGGGAGCTACCCTGAGCAAAAGGACTCAGTGCACATGGCTCACAGGCACTCGGTGGCACTGAGCTGGGGTCACTAGGTAGAAGGGAAGTTGCTTTGAGAGCTGGATTCTGGGAGGCCTGGAATTTGCGTCCCCTCCCTCTCCCCACACCCCCTCTCCTATCCCTATTGCCTCCCCATTCCCAAGTGCCTTCTTTCCTTCTCTTCCCTCCTCCATACCGACATCTTGCTCTCTGATGAATGTGTTCCCATCGCTGCCAAGGCTCACACCCAGACTTCCTGACCTTTATCTAATGTGTTTTGCTCCTTCCAGAGCGCTGTACCTACACGAATCTTTCTTAAACTGGATACACACATCCCTGGAGACTCCCATCGGTGCGCTGAAGAATATATGAGCTACATGACAAACATGGCCGGTCCTGCTGGCATTGAGATTACCCGACGGCGAGCAACTTGAAACGCTGTCTTCGCGTTAAAAGAAACAGCGCAGATGCATTATGGAGCTGAATGCAAAATTCCCATGAATTTTTAAGCTGCGGTGAGACTTCAATGAATGCTGAGTTTGTGGCGGGTTGTTTTAAGCTACGCCCCCGTCCCGCCCCCACCCCCCAGGGCACCTGTTTACTCTCTTCTGCAGTCAGGTTTTGCTTTGGTGGGAAACTTTGAGAAGCTCTGACTTACTTTGTCGCATAGAATCCTTACCTTTGAAAAGAAAGACGATTGGAAAGCTGAAGGGAGATACAGGGCTACAGAGACACAGGGCCACCTGCCCTGAGTCAGCTAACAAGCCCAGCCAAAATGTCTGTGCAGGTATTCTAGCCCATTGCATGGCAAGGTACTGCCAGGTGTTTGGAGCCACCAGGGACAAGGACCAGAGATGGGAACTAGAGGTGGTGGGCCAGTTAAAGAGGATGTTTCAAGATACATACCTGGAACTAACTGGCAGTCTCTAAACTCTTGAGCGAGCAGGTGCTTCAAGTCTGGAGCCTTAGACCCAGGCATCTGCCATTCTGGTGTTTCTTAGATTAGCCACTATTAGCTGCCATTTCCCAGACCCAGAAAAGCAGAGAGGCTGGAATCAGGGCCTCTAGCACTTTTGAAAAGATTCAAGGGGTAAAGGGTGATCACAGGGAATATGGTGGCCCTGTTGCTTCCTCTGAACCTCCTGTTGTCACATGTGGTGGGTGTGGTGGTTTGAAAATGCCTGGCCCAGGGAGTAGCATTATTAGGAGGTGTGTCTTTGTTGGAGTAGGTGTGGCCTTGTTGGAAAAAGTGTGTCACTGTGGATGTGGGCTTTAAGACCCTCATCCTAGCTGCCTGGAAGCCAGTCTTCTCCTGTTTGCCTTTGGAACAAAATATAGAACTCTCCACTCCTCCTGCAACATGTCTGCCTGCATGTTCCCTCCTTGATGATCATGGACTGAACCTCTGAACCTGTAAGCCAGCCTCAATTAAATGTTGTCCTTTATAAGAGTTGCCTTGGTCATGGTGCCTCTTCTCAGCAGTAAAACTCTGACTAATACACCAGGTCAAGTGCTGCAGCTGCCAGGTCTCTGAGGCCAGCAGGGTTCTAGAGTCAGTGGCTAAATGGTCATTGGAAGAGAAGACTGGAGTCTAGATTGGAATTGTAGAATCCAGATCCTGTTTTAAGCCAGGCAAGGAATCCTGTCCCATTATTCCAAGAGGGTTGGTTTCTTGCTCCCTCTGGTTGTAACAGGGGTTAAGGCCAAGGGCTCCACAGTCAGAACTATCTGGGTTCAAATCCCAATTGTACCATCAACTAGCTACATGCTTTATAGGTCTGTGATTTGGTTCACTCCTCTGTGAATGGAGATACTCTTTGTACTTGGCTCAGAGGGTCACTGGGAGGATTAAGTGGGTTAATCCACACAGTGCAGTGCCAAGAGCCTGGAACAATTGTTCTCAATGAAGACGAGACTCGTTATATAAATGAGGATAAGGGAAGGCAGAGCTGCCAGCCAAAAGACCAGCTTTACAAAGGCCATAGCATCTAAGATCAGTGGATGGAAACAGAAGGGAGGGAGCTCACACCCAGACCTCCCTTCAGCTGATTCTTGTCATGTCTGGCTTCCACAGCAACCCTTGTGTTTCATCTATCACAAAGAAGTCATCTACTGCCTCCCCATCTTTCCAGGGCCTGGGGATTAGATAGGAGAAACTAAGGAAACCCTAGGTCCTAAGCATTTCTCATTGAGCCCAGGCAGCTCTGGGCATAGCAGATTGCACAGTGGCCCAGATAACAGTAAAAAGCCCTATATTCAGGGCTGGAGATGACTTAGAGGTTAAGTCCCAACACCCATGTTGGACAATTCACAATGGCCTATAATCCCAACTCCAGGGGATCTAGCGCCCTCTTCTGGCCTCTTCAGGAACTTGCACTCTTGGGCACATACCCACACACAGGCACACACAAGAACAAACGGGAAATAATAAAAATAAATATTTTTGAAGTTCTATTATCATTGTCAGAAAGAAAAAAGTACCAATGAGTGCCGCCTCTCCTGACACCGAGCTGCTAATGTAGAGATCACAGAGGCAGGTATCCGTACACGGTTAGCAGCAAGCCGAGAAATCAAACCGAAATGAGCTGAAAAAGAGACACAGCGAGGGAATTTCCTTCCTAAATGAGCCTTTCAAACTGCTTCAGGGCGCCCCAGAGGGTCTTCAAAATGCCAGGCTCAGAGTTTGATAATGTTTTCCAGGCAGGTATGTCCCCACCAAGGGCACCCCAGGGCCTGTGAGGCTTCCTGGGGGGTCATGCTGTCACCATCAGAGAAGACTGCCACTCACAAAGCACGGACCAGCCGGGTGAATGGCTGGGGCCTTCCCTGGGACTTCTTGGTCTCAGTGCTGGGGTGTGGGTGATACTTTCTCTATTTTAAGTATTAAAATGTAGAAACCTAAAGAAGGAAAAATTTGTGTGCAGTTTTAATAACTGGAAATCTGGTTGTTTCTAAAAGGTCAGATGCTCTTGACTAAGGTGAGAAGCTAGGTACCTCATGGCTGAGCTTTGCAGCCAGGAGACAGCCTTAATGAAGCACCTACTGTGAGCCTGGTACACAGTAGGCAGCTCTCAAACCTTATCCTGTTCAGGCCCTATCAACATGCTGTCAAAGTGTTGAACTGCCTACCCCTGGAAGATAAGGATATAAGCTCACAGGGTTTGGGGCGCTTGTCCAAGGTGGACAACCATTAAACACCAGGGCTCAGGGTCCTAGTGGTCCTTCCAGCTCTGGAATCCACAGCTGTCACTGCACCTGGTCATGATGCCTAGTGTGCTAGAGCCCACCCATCGTGGGAATCACAGCACCCCCACTGTAACCCAAGCCTCTGCATTGACTTGCTGTGTGACCTCAGGCTCGTGGCTTCCCTCCCTGGGTCTGTTTCCTCATCCATTAAATGAGGGAGTAGGCAGAAAGACCCATACGTCCCCACCATCAGCACCACCAGCACCACTATGAGAAACAAAGATCAAACATCCAGGCAGGTGTGGAGGCACACACCTGTCATCCCAAGCATGCAAGAGTTGATGCAGGAGAATTGTGAGTTCAAAGCCAGCCTGGGCTACAAAGTAAGATCCTATTTCAAGGGGGAAACAAAAGGAGGGGGTGGGGAAAGAAGGGGAGGGAAGGAAAGGGAACAGAATGGAGGAAAGGGGAGGAAAGGAAATGAGAAGGGGAAAGGGGAGGGAAAGAAAAGATCAGGCTAAGGCTGGTTGTCTGTTGCCCTCATTCCTGGTGTTGACCTCACTCCTGGTGCTGGAGATGAAGTAGCAGGTCCCTGGTACTTTGTCTGTGTCCTTCTTGATGTCCCTTACTCTCCACTCCCACATGCCCACATGTCCCAGCCACTAGATGAATGGCTCTCAACCTGTGTGTTGGGACCCCTTTGGGGGTTGAATGACCCTTTCATGGGTATTTGCATTATGATTCATAACAGTAGCAAAATTAGTTATGAAATATCAATGAAAATAATTTTCTGGTTGGGGGTCACCTCGACATGAGGAACTGTATTAAAGGGTTGCAGGATTAGGATGGTTGGGAACCCCAGCTCTGGAGCCTCTATTGTTAGACAGCCAACCATCTTCCCTTCTCTCCAACACCCTTCTGTCTGCCTTCAAGTCCCCAAAGTCAGACTCTAGCTCAGTAGCTCCTTATATTCTGTCCTTCACTGTCTCCATGCAAGGGCTGGGCCTTGGCTCTGACCCCTCCCACAACTCTTTGGGGCTTGGGTGGGGCCTTCAGTTTCTTCTCCCTGGCCACTTTCCACATTCATAATCAAAGGGTTTCCTGGAGGGCGGCATCTTCTTCCTACCCTAGACCTTGAAAAGCTGGTTGGGATCAGCTGGCCTGGCACACAAGGTAGACACAGATTCAGATTAGATGGGTAGATGAAAGTCAGCTGTCTCCTCTCGGGATTAGGGAGTTGTTTCAGCTGCAGTGTCCAGTCATCAGACAAGCTCTGCCCATTGTCCCGATCCCAGCACTGCTACCTGCATAAGCAGTGCCCCTCAGGATCCCACAGCAAGGCACAGACCCCCTGCGCAGGGGACCTAGCACATTCAGAGGGTGCTGAGTCTCTGCATCCATCTAGAACTTGGATTCTCTGTCCAGAAGTGGGGCCGAGAGGCAGGGATGCATTGAAGTGGCTGTACCCAGGGCCTGAAGATGCACATCTGGGCTTCAGAGAAGAAACTGTATTAGTGGAAACTAAATTAACAATAGACACCAGTACAGCCCAAAGAAGTCAATACAGAGTGGATCACAGACCGAGGAGGGAGGGATGAAGAAGAGGGATTGCTGCAGGCAGGAGGTGCCTGGGTGAGAGTCAAGCTTCAAATCTGAGTCCCTTCTGCATCCACAAAAGGTCTGAGGGCTTCCACCAATGGTCCTGGGGTGCTTTTCTGCACAGTCTCAGACTATTTAATCTTGTTTTTAAACGATTGTATGGCCTGATTTCTTTTTACAAACAGCATGAGTTTCTACATTCAGAAAAACAATAGCCCTATTTCCATATGAAAGAAAAGGAAGAAGAGAAGAAGGAAGGGAAAGGAAAACTAAATCGGAAGAGGAAGACAAGTGTGCCCCTAGCCTGTGTGCATGGAAGCAGGGGGGTTGCTCCACTGGCGACAAGGAAGGAACACTAGTGTCCCCTCCCAGCCCTGATGAGATGTCTGTGGCTCAGGCTAGACCCCTGATTGTCATCTCAGGCTCTTAGCCTTGTATTCTGCCTCCAGCTCAACCTCCACTAGCATCTGACCACTGTCACACTTCCAGGTTCCAAGCCAACCCTCCTGTGGTTAGGGGTCAGATCTCTCGGCTGCCTTCCCATCCCATACTCATCCCTGTGTTGATAGAGAGGCAGGCAAGCACACAGCTGTCCCCTACCCCCGATGGGAACCCGCCACCCCTAACCCCGCATCCTCAGAGGAAGCCTCATGCAGAAACACTGCTCCTCCAGTGGCTAGTGTGGGGCCATCTGCAAACAGCTCTTTAAGACCCCCCAAATGGGAACCCACAGTGGAGGTTGTAGTTCTTGGTGTGACTCTTGGGGACATGTTGCCTTTGTGCAAAGCAAGCACCATTTTCCCATTGCTGATGCTGCTCCAAGCAACTCCCCAGCCTCAGGATCTCAGTGGCCTCCTTGTGAACCAGATCTCAAAGGGAAGCACTCAGCATGGAGCCTGGTGTAGGGAGGACCTCAAGGGAACCAGCTCACACTGCTACACACAGAATCCTGCTTCTGTGGCCAGTGAGCTAGTGACATGGCTGAGAGCACGGGCAAACAGGACACTCCCCCCCCCCCCCTGTGGCTCTTAGGTGACCATTAGGCAACTGGCAATGCCTGAGGGATTTTGACAGAGGGGAAATCGATGGAGTTCACAAGAAAGGGAAAGGGCCCTATTTGTCATGGGAGGATTTCTGCACAAGTGAAGTAGGGAGGGAGAGGGAGAGAAAAAGAGAGGTGCATCTGGTATATATACATGTGTGTGTTCAGAAGCTAGAAGAGGGTCTCTCTCTCTACCTTATTTTCTTGAGACAAAGTCTCTTGCTGACCCTGGAGTGAGGCTAGCAGGCAACAAGCCCTTATGCTCCTACGGTCTCTGCCTCCTACAGCACCAGGGCTAGAGCTGTGTGTGATGACAGCTGACTTTTTACATGGGTGTTGGGGATTTGAACACAGGACTTCACGCTTGCACTGCATGGACTCTTACCCATTGAGCCATCTTCCCAGTTCCTCTCCAGCCTTCTCAAAACCACAAGAAGAGGCACGGTGCTCACTCCCATCAAGGCTGCTCCAGATGCCAGGCCAAGAGCCACCGTTTGGGCATGCCATTATATCCATAAGGAACCAAGCAATGAAGCAGCAGGCACCCATCTGGGCTTGACTGTGAGGGACCACATGAAGCCTGGACCTCTGGAGAGGGACATGCCTGTGCCTGTCTTTTATACTAGGACACTTTCTGGCCTCCAGAATCCATGTGTCCATAACCACACCACATCTTCAGCACACAGTGGCCAGCCGCAGGCAGAGCAGGGATCTGATTCTCTATCCAGTCCACAGCTCTGTCAAAGCTGGTCCATGCCAGGGAGACAGATGAATGCAATGTGGGAGGCATTAGAACATGGTATGTGCACAAATAAACACAAGCCCCGCCAATCTGCCATGTCCCTCTTCCAGAGAAAAACCCTCAAGGTCCTGTCACCTGTATGATGGCATTCAGACTCCTGAGCACGGCATCTGTGTCCCCTCGTGAGGGGCCGGAGCTCCAGCTTTATGGCAGTCTACTTCCCCTCAGCTTTACGGCAGTCTATTTCCCCTCTCCCAGGACTCTGCTTGCTCTGGTCTGGTTTTGCTGAATGCTGCTCTGCTCGTGCCATATCCTCCCACATTGGACAGGCTCCTACATCTTTAATGCCCACTGCTCCATGCATTTCCTCAAGCTACCCTGGGAAATGCTGGTCACTGTGTTCTCAAAACACTGGGTACGAGTGTTTATTCCAGTGATTGCCATGCTGTTTCTTTCTTTCTTTCTTTCTTTATTTGTTGTTCACTAAACTGTGAACTGATTTCTTTCTTCTCTTTACAGTGCTGAAGACCAAACCCAGAGCATCGTACATGCTAGGCAAGAGCTCTAACCACTGGGCTACATCCCCAGCCCAGGCTTCGCACTCTCCAAGGCAAAAACTGTACTCAATCAGTGTCTGTCTAATAAAATGTAAGAGAAATATTTGTAAATTATTTATTGTTCTACAAATGGAAGAAATCTGGAAATAAATGTAGAAAAGCCGTTGTCCCTCAGTCAAGGCAAACTCCCTGCAGGAAGAAGACGGAGAGCCATGACAAAATGAGATACATGGATACGGGGGTGCATACCTGTGAGCCCAGAACTCAGGAGTCTTGGTCATCCTCAGCTACAGAGTGAGGCCAGCCTGGGCTACATGAGGCTCTGTCTCAAAAGGAGGAGGAGGAGGAGGAGTAAAAGAAGGGAAGAGGAGGAAGAGAGATGACTCAGCAGGGAAAGGCACTGGAAGCCTGCTGCCCTCCCTGAGTTTGAGCCCCAAGACCCACATGCTAGAAAGAGAACCAACTCCCACAAGCGTCGTCTGACCTCCACATATGTGCTGTATAAAACCCATTACAGCAAACAGATTGAAATGCAGTCTAAAATTCTAAACCTCATTTGTCAAAAGAAGAAATCGTTTTTCTATGTGGCCAGTACTGATGGACATTCACTTCAAAGCCAGGCGAAACTGTCCCTCCCTTCCCTCTCCACCATCCCTCTCTTCTACAAGAGCCTACAAGGTTTGCCCTGGCAAGACAGGGGACAGACCCCAGAGCCTGGAAGAGCTATCAGGCTGTCCTTGTGAAGGAGACTCCAAGGTCACCCAGAACACCAGCACACACAGGGGTGTGTGCACACATGCATGCATGTGCATGTATGCACTTCCATCCATACATGTACCCTTCCTCTTGTCATTGACCCTCAAGTAGGCAGGCTTTGGGCTTCTGGGGGTGATAGGCGTTTACACAAGTTAGTATTTCTCTCCAAGAACCGAGGGTCATCTGGGGATGGTTTTTTTTTCCTGAAGCTTGTCAAGATCTCCTTCCAAATGCAGAGCTGCACCTGCACATTAGACAGGGCATCCTTTCCTCTGCTCTCTGGAACCCCTGGAGAGGGACTGAAGGAATGGATCAAATTCTTAATTTGAGCAAACCTCTCCGGCTGTGAGCGGGGTGTGTGTGTGTTGGGGAGCGGGGGGTGTATGTGTATGAAGGGGCCATTGGGTATGTCGGAGGCATTTGGAAGAGAGCTGCTAGGAAGACATCTGACTGCAGTTCTGCAGGCTGGGCCTCCTTCTAAGGGCAATGGGCCCCAATCCAGTTCTGGTACTTAAAAGACCTGTCAGGCCCAGGGCTGTCCATCACCTGGCAGTGGTGTGAGATGACCCACGCCTATGGTGTATTATCAGATGTGCTAGCTCCATTCCATGCTTGGTGGCTAGAACAGCACCCAGACCCTACAAGCAGCTGGAAAGCCATCTGTCTTCCAGAGTGAGCACTGCCTCCCCGCCCCACCCCAGCTGCCATCTCTTTCCTAAGAGAAGGGTCCACGGAAACTCTGGAAGGAGACAAGCCCTGATCTTTCCTGGCTCTGTGTCTGTGGATTTGTCATCTAACATCTCTGAGCTCTCGATTCCTCCCTGGAAACAGTCGGTCAGTGAACAGTGATGTGCTGTGGTGAGATGACACGGGTCAGAGTCAGGAAGCAGTGGCTAGACACCAGCAGTGGTTAGGTGAGGTTCGCCCCTGAAGAGCCAGAGATATGCTGATGAATTCAGTCACTCTAACACCTCAATGTCCAGATAAAAGCCTGAAGCTCAGGGTGTTAGGGATGGGGGTTAGGGAAATGGCACTTGCCTGAAACCGCACAGCAACTGGAAAATCTGAGAGCTGAATCCATGTCCCTGTTTCTCTGAGCACCCACTCATCACACCCTTCCCTCAGAAGGTAGGGAAGGTTCCGGTAGCCAAGTGAATCAAACAAAAGAAGCAAGCCTGGAAGAATCAAAGTCCCAGATGTCTGGGACTTTTCTGTCAGCCAACCTGCAGATCCTGTCCAGCCTCCTAAGGCCTCCCCTGCCTCTGCCCCTACAGGAGTAAGTGGGGAGTAAGGGATAAGCAAGCAGAGGGCGCTCTTCCAGGCATCTCTGCTCCTGCAGAAGACAGCAGGAGGAGGTGGGTGGGGCTTGGGTGCTGAGCCACTGTCCCGGGAGGTTACCGCCATCCCAGGCTCCACCTAGAGGCCAGTGCTTCCCTCTCAGGCACGTCTATGGGCATCCATGGTTCTCATGCCTCAACCAAGCTGCAGGTAGAGACGCTCTACATACGGGCTTCGGCACAAGACTAACAGAAAGCACCTGGGCAGGCCTGAAAGATGCCAAGACTCCCCAAGATCTCTCCTCCATGGCCCCACCATGCCGAAGAGGGTTTCCTCCTGATCCTTCCCAAAGTTGGATTCTCAGCCCTATAAATCTCCCACCGACAGAAACAGGACCCAGGCATGCTCTCTGGGGAGCCATCTCACCTTCACTACTTGGTATTTATTCCTTTATTTAAAGACACCGTGGTGGGAGCTGGAGAGACGGGTCAGTGGTTAAGAGCACTGTCTGTTTTTCCAAAGGCACTGAGTTCAATTCCCAAGCACCAACATGGTGGCACACAAGCATCTGTAATTCCTGTTACAGGGGATCCAACACCCTCCTCTGACCTCTCCAGGCACTATGTGCCTGCCTGGTACCCACACGCATTCATGTAAAACAAACAAACAAAACAAGACAAAACAAAAACACACATAAAAGAAAAGAAAACATTTTAAGACACTGTGATGCAGTTAACATTGCCAACTTGACAGGATCTGGAATCATCTAGTAGACAAATCTCTGAGCATGAATGTGAGTTTCTAAATTACATTAATTAAGATGAGAAGACCCACCCTGAGGTGAGCATCACCGTTCCATGGGCTGGGGAGCTGGACTGAATAAGAACGTGAGCTTGTCAACGTACAGATCTCTCTGCTTCCCGACTAAGGATGCGATGAGACCAGCTCCTCCTCCAGCTCTCGTTGCCATGACTGTATCCTGAACCTGTAAGCCAAAATAGACACTTCTTCTCTTCAGTAGCTTCTTGTCTGGCATTTTATTCTAGCAAAGAGACAAGTAACTAACTCACACGCCCATCATTATTGATGCTCACAAACCCCACTGAGTGGGATCATACAGCTGTACTGTATGACCTCAGTCAACAGCTGATTGGTCAAGGAGAGAACACCTGACCCTCAGAGAGCCCACTCATTGGCCAATCAGACGTCCTGCGTCTGCCTTAGTCAGCCCCAGAACAGGGCAGGAAATAACATCACCTGTGCTCAACAGCTAAGCTACAGTGTCCAACACAGATACTGGGGGAACTGTCCAGGAACTACAAACTCCATAGTCAACGCGGGGAGAGGGAAGGTGCCCAGAAGGCCACTGATGAAGAACATATCCTACTGGTAGCTTGCATACTTGTCCCAGTTCCCCCTTCCCCCGTCCACCATGCTCGATGAGGAGACCAGAGTAGAAATGAGGCTAGGCTTAGAGACAGAGAAGAGCAGCATATGACCTGGTGACTGACCACCCTTTATCATCCTTCCCCTGCTGTCTTCCTTCTACATGGGTCTGGCAGACACAAGAGAAGGATGAACCCAGCTGCCAATAGCCAGCAGGACTCACTGGCAAGCTGGAGACACAGAGGACGGCTCTTCAGGCCCAGAGCAGGTGCCCACACTCTACAATCACACCCTCCCCCGGGAGGCGGGGGGCGGGAACAGGATGCTCAGTCTAGCTGTAAAGGATCACCTGCCTGTGCTAAATGAGAGGCAGAGCTTGATGCCGCAGCCAATGCTGAGGGGGGAAGCAGTTGTCTTGTGGGGATGGGTCTTGACCTCAAACCTTCCAGTTTTTAGCTATTTGGGTAGGGAGCTGTCCATCTCGGGAGGTATGCAAGGCCTCTGGGAAGTTGGTTGGGCCAGGTGAGCTCTGGCGACTCCACACAAAGCTCTAATCTATGAGTTCCAGAGAAGCATTTCCCCATGATTTCAGAGACACACCCCAGTTTACTGTAACAGTTCACCACCACTCACAATGGGTTGGAAGTTGGCACACCCGTCTCTGAAGGAGAGTTTAACAGGATCTATCCAGATTTTTCCAGGAATGTTAAACCTTATCACATCGTGACATGTCATCCTTGGCAGTGTTCACCCAGCCCCCCTCCCACCACCACCACCACAATTAAAAAAAAAAAAAGTGTCATAATGTGTCAAGCAAAACTACAATTTTATGTCAGGCCACCTTTATGACAACCCTTGTCCTTACATCACCTATGGTGGACCAGAAGGAGACACAATCTGACCGTAGGTTATCCCTAGGGAAGAGTCTGTAAAGTGCCAGCAAGCTCCTGGAGGTGCTCTGTTATTTATACCTGGGGAAACGTATAATTGAACTGTCCAATAACACAGAAATGATTAAATAAATTAGTTCGCAGCCGGCAGACAGAAAGCCAGGCTTCTATTAATCTAGTCTAAAAAAAAAAAAAAAAATCCTGAGGATTTTCCCACAATTATCCTTCTGAAAAGAGAAAAAGCTCTTTAAATTCAAGTTGTTAGAAAGACTTTCCTATTAAGCACACTCTCTCTTAGTTACTTTATTTTAAACAACAAAGTGTCGTCTGGGGAAATCGCATTAGCCCTCTCTGACCTCAATCATTGCTCGTTTGGGATGTTTATAGAGGTCATCTGCCGGAATTGGCAAAAAAGGAGGCCAAGAAATTTACAGGGATCTGGTAATTGTTCTCCGGGTTGCGACCTAACAATTGCCTAGTGCTGGCTGTCACTGTAAACAAGGTTTAAAAGATCACTTTTAAAAGCAAGCTGCACTCTGAAGCCTGAGATACACACTTCCAGGACAAAAAAAAAAAAAGGCCCGCCTGATGTTATGCAAATAGATACTTGTGCCTCGGAATGCAATTTCCAGAAACAACAAGGTACACAGATTTGAAAAGGGTCTCACCTCAGTCTCCAGCAAGTTACACCACAAACGAGCCACACCACACACAAATGCAAACGGAGCCAATTGCCTCCATGCTGAGGTGGCACCCTCCCAGGATCCCAGAGAGGGGAGGGAAACCCGCCAAGAGCTGAGGCCAGCCTGGGCTATTAGGTGACTTCAAGATCAGCCTTCCTCTCTATCTCCTTTTCTTTTCTTCCCTCCCTGCTTTTCCCCCTTGTCTCTACTTTCCAAGACATCACAGCGCGCACAGTCTGACATTGTTCGGTAATCTCGCCTCTCTTGTTACTGTGACAGACACATCTTCCTGTTTCTACATCTATATCTGTTGCTATGTCTCTCACCTCTACCATACATTGCAGTTCCCGGAAGACTTATAGGATAAAAAAGATAAAATGATCTTTTCACAGCCTCTGGGGATATCACTGAGAAAAGAAGCCCTTTCGCAGAAGACTTTTAAAATGATGATTTTGGGGCCAGCAAGATGGTTCAGCCAGTACAGTTTTTTATGGCCAAGATGGATTAACTTGAGTTTGACTTCTGAAGCCCATGGCAGAAGGGAGAATATGGCAAGTTCTCCTCCAACTGCCAAGCCCCCCACTCCTCCTCCCCCTCTCCCCCTCCCCCCCCCCACACACATTAAAAAATATTATTTTCTCTAGCTAAAGCATGAATACACATTAAAAGCAATCTTTGCACAATCTACCACCATCACCACCTCATAATCTCACCACCCTGACATGATCATTATTAGCATTTAGCACAATTATTTCAGGAGTGTGTGTGTGTGTGTGTGTGTGTGTTTGCGTGTGCATGTGTGTCTTTAAAAGTTGCAACCACACTGTATCACTTTCACTTACACTTGAGTAATTTTGTTATTTTGTTAAGTTTTGATACAGGATCTCACTAAAGGGGTACACCACCGTGCCCAGCCTGACTTTTGACTTTTTTATATTGCCCTCTAGGATTAAGAAGTTTTCTGTTAATTGTGTCTTTGTATAAGCTTTCTAACCACTTGCCATTTAAAGCCCTTCCTGCATCCTAACCACCCTCTCAACTACCACCCTGACATCTGCTCCTGTCTGGAGATCTATCACTAAGGCCCTGCTGGCCACATAGTGCGTCAGCAGAAACAAGCCACACTCCTGGAGTGTGGTGGCATCTGATACCCTCCAGCAATATGGGAGCCAAATGAACACTCAAGACACAATCTACAGCCAACTGAAAATCCTTATTCCAGCCATCTGAGACCACACTCAGGTATTTAGGACCCAAGTCTAAAGGGTGTAGAGAAAAGGCTTTTAAAGATCAAAAAACGCATCCTGGTATCTCGCTCAAAAGCCACACAGAGAGGTTTTGTGCAAGCAAGCAGTTTAACAGAAGCTGAGCTAAGTTAGCTGAGTCATCTTGACCTCAGGTTCCTAGAATACAGTCAAGTAATTTTCCATGGACCTTCCCATCAAGGAGATAAAATGCTAGTTAAATTTAAAATGGACTCAGCAAGAATACAAGATAAAGGAACCTCTACACTGTCTTTTCCTGTCTCAATGGTGCCCCTGCAGTTGCTGGTGGAGAACTGTCTGTCATCATCTCTCCATCAATGGAACCAACAGCATGGGCCCTCCACACATCTTCTGCTCTATCACCCTTAATAAGCTGGGCACAGTCCCAGCCCTTTGTGCTGCACTGTCCAACAACAGTGTACAATCTGGAGCCTCTTGAACCTTGGCGTGAGTTCTCCAAACACCCCCTCCTTGCTGCTTCTTGCATACCTTCCCATCTCCACTCTCCTACAATTCACTCCCACAATTAATGAGGACCCCAAATCACCCTCTCCTGAGACCAAGTAGGAGCAAACTCCACATTGCTCTCTTCTGGCTCCTTTTCCACTCTGGCCTCCTCTCCTGGTCCCCTACAACTATCTCTCCATACCCTGTATAGGCCCAGCACTTGCCTGGATATATCCTATCCCAGGTAAACTCTAGATAGAACAAGCCCCCAAGACACAACACCATTCCTTTCTCCATCACTCGTGTGTGTGTGTGTGTGTGTGTGTGTGTGTGTGGTGTGTATCTGTATGTGTATGATGTGTGTGTATGTGTATATGTATGTGTTTATGTTTGTGTATGTATGTGTATGAGTGTGTGTTTGTATGCATGAGTGGTATATGTGCTCTGTGTGTGTGTGTGTTATATGTATATGGGGACAAGAGTTGATGTGAATGTCTTCCTCTGTCTCCCTCCACCTTATTTTTTAGACAGAGTCTCTTGATAACCTGGTAACAGATTTGGCTAGCTGACTGGCCATCACTCTAGGGATCCACCTATCTCTACCCCCAGCCTGGGATTACAGGCACACACTATTATACCTGGGATTACAGGCACACGCTATTACACCTGGGATTACAGGCACACACTATTACACCTGGGATTACAGGCACACGCTATTACACCTGGGATTACAGGCACACACTATTACACCTGGGATTCCAGGCATACATTATTACACCTGGGATTACAGGCACACGCTATTACACCTGGGATTACAGGCACAAACCACTACACCTGGGATTACAGGCACACACTATTACACCTGGGATTACAGGCACACGCTATTACACCTGGGATTACAGGCACACGCTATTACACCTGGGATTACAGGCACACACTATTACACCTGGGATTACAGGCACACACTATTACACCTGGGATTACAGGCACATGCTATTACACCTGGGATTACAGGCACATGCTATTACACCTGGGATTACAGGCACATGCTATTACACCTGGGATTGCAGGCACACGCTATTATACCTGGCTTTTTCCATGGGCACTGGGGCTGTGAACTCAGTTCCTTATTCTTGCATGGCAGGGACATACCATCTGCATGTCTCCTCAGCCCCACTCCACAGTCTTAAAAGGCCGTCACTTTCCCCAACCCCGACTAGACACAAGTTCCATCCTTGCTCTGCCTCTGCCTTCACAGGGACATTAGCAAAGGTCAGAAAATGATGCTGTGACGCTCCTTGCTAAAAGCAGAGTCACCCCCAAGGACAGGCTGGGTAGAAACCAGCCCTTCCTCCCCGCCAATCTGATCTCCCTCTCTGCCCGCTTTTGATCTTGTTTTCCAGCCGCAGCAGTGCCTTCCCACGTGGACTTGGCTTGATTATAACTGACTCGAAACCTATCCAGTGATTAAAGTGGCCGCCAGGCTCTGTTCTCCAGAGAGGCGAGCTGCGGGCTGAATAATTCAAGGCACCCCTTCCTGAAGGCTGGAGAATCTGCAAGAAGAGCTGAGAGCAGAAAAGTGGGCTGTTTTGTGGGTTTGTTTTTGTTTTCCTAAAGAAAAGGGCAATTTTCCCCCATGCTGGCTATGCCATACATACACATTGATATTAGTTAGTTTTGATTGACATGAACAGTCTGACAGAAAACAAATGCAGAGGCTGGTGATATCCCGGTCTGTGTAAAACACTGGGCACTCCTGGGGCTGCTAAGATGCCTCATAGCCAACAGGACCCAAAGAGGAAGGAGACATGGGCCTGCTGAGCATCTCAGCTCTGAACCCCTGCAGGAAAGACAGGAGAGACAGTGAAAGTATTGGGCCAGCTGTCTCTATCAGGGGCCGAGGAAACTATTCACTAAGGCGATTCACTAAGGAGAGCGGCTGCAGTGACCAGGGGGCCACCTTCATTTAGTGAGCAGAGAATTCTCCACGAAGGATGCAGTTGTTGCAAAAGCAAGGATCTGAGAGCCTCCCCTCGCTCCCCTGAGCAGCCTTTAGAGCCAAAAAAAAAAAAAAAAAAAAGACTGGGGAGAGGACGACCCCCAAAAGCAGCTCTTACAATCAAAAGCTGATGATGGGTGGCTGCTTTTCTATCCGTAGGTTGACACGGTCTAGAATAGTCAGGTTCTAGAACTTTCTCCATCAGGTGGACAACACTAGCCCAAGCAGAGGAAACTGAAGCCCAAGGAGCCAGAAGAGTCAGAGCAGAGTCCCTCCCACCAGTGCCCAGGATCTGCACACGCTCCAGAAAGAAGCAGAGACCAGGACTGAGAACAGGACCAGGTCTCACTGGGTAGGGGTGGGCTGGTGGCAATGCCCTGTACTTCCAACATGTGTCCTCCATTGGCATCAGCTGCCACCTCCCCAGGCTACCTGGTCAGCATCCTCAGAGCAAAGCCAGCTGCCTATGTTGTAATGAGCATCAGATGTTACAGTCAAGGACTTGGAGCCCAGCAGATCCCAAATTGAAGCATTCCTTAGAGTCAGTTAGCATCATCACCCCCACCTGAAGACTCCAGCATCCATCCACAGAAGCCCTGTTCAGGATAAGCCCCATCCGAGGACACGGTGCTCCCATGCTCCCACAGTAGACATGGGTCCGGGGAAGCGGGTAAGCAGTTAGAAGACAGGTCTCCTATTGATCTGCAAGGGCATCAGCCCCATGGTTCAGGTGCAAGACAAATCCCTGAGGAGTGGACATGGCCTCTGCTTCTGAGCCTCAACTCTAGGGTCTCCTCAGGCAGGAGAAGGAGCCTCTGAAGATTTAGACAGAGACCAGATAGAGGTTTAAGCGTACTGGCAGATGCACACCTGTGACGTCAGCTGCTTGGGAGTCTGAGACTTGAGGAGTGATACTCAGGGCCCACCTCAATGGACCCCTGCTTCTGAATTTAAAGGTTAAAGGGGCTGGGGATGCAGCTCAGTGGTAGAGGGCTCACCTAGCATATATGAGGCCCTGGGTTCACACACACACACACACACACACACACACACACAGGCCAGGGGGGGGGGGGAGAGATGACAGAAAGACATGGAGAGAAGAAGACAAAGACAGAAAGACAGAGAGGGAGGGAAGGAGAGAGGGAACGAGGGAGGGAGGATGGGATTGGCTACCACAAAAGAATCCTGGCTCTGAGAAAAAAGCAGGCAGCAGAAAGAACCAAAGCCAACAGGAGAGATGGGAGCCCAGCCTTTTCATGGTCCCCTATGGTTCCTTGAATCATCTCTATCTTGTTCAGAGGTGTTTCCATCCTGGCCCAGCAGTATTGGCTTTCTATGTCCCTTTTATGCTGCGGCATGGGCATGGGGAACTCAGTCATACCCTACTCCAGAGCACAGTGCAGCCTTCAGCTAGGGACCAAAGCTTCCATCTCCAAACATGCAGGGCCACTATGTCACCCGAATGCCTGCTGGGACTAACAGCAGAGTCCTACATTCCTCACCCCACTTGTCTTCCTCAGCCGTCCCTCCCCTCCCACTACAAATGGCATTAGGTCACACCACAGGATGTGGACACCTCAATACAGCATGCTGTGGTACATGGACCTTCAGCCCGCAGTGCCTTATTCCTGGACCATGATGAGAACCGAGTCATCAGCCTGAGCTGGGACCTACATTCTGTCAACCTGCGATTCGGGGAGCCCGTGCCCCTGTGAAACTCTGCTGTTGTGTGACTCCCTAGGGAGATGAAAAGCTAGCTTTTCACCCCAGATGGGATAACAATTAGAGACTAAAGATCTGAATCCTCCTGAGTCTAGCAGAGAGGAGCAGTGAGTCACTTAGTGCTTGTTTACTGGAGTTACTTACAGGAGTGTGGGCAACCACAGAACAGCTGCATCAGTAACTCAGCATCAGTGTGGACCAGAAGGCTGCATTGAGAGTCACTGCTTCAGTTCGCCTTTCACACTCTGTGCGCTCTGATGGCTGTGTCAAATACAGAGGCTGAGAGCCACACCCAGGGTAATTATGAAAACAGCCCAATACAAAACCCTAAGCTTACTTAAAACAATTTTAATGGCATTTCAAAAAAAATTTCTATTACACAGTTTTTAAGTATGAACTTGGTAGATCAAGTTACAAAGTCAAAAGTTTGGCCACGCCTGTTAGCACTTCCTGAGGCCCCATGCAGCTGTTACAGAGTTGCAAACAACTGGGAGTAAGCTTCGGGAAGTTGTGAGTGGCTGGAGTCTCTCCAATAAGACCAGGTGACTGTCCCTGCAGAAGGCTGGAGGGACTCATCCTATCAGGACCTTGTGAGCTCCAAAAATCCCAGACATCCTGATTTCAAGATGGCCATATCCCTCCTTGAAGACAGTCCCATGGCAGCTGGCCATAATCCATGGATAAAGCCTCCCCCAGCCCTGTGCAGAGCTGTACAGAGGATGTGTGGTCACTCAAGCACCAAGCACAGATGCCGGGAATGCTGGTTACAGGATTCCTGACCCATGCCTGGAGAGCCACAACATACAAATGTCAAATCCCAATCTAAAAGAAGAAGCCTAAGGCCTTCCACATCCCATCTCCTTCTTGGATTCCCCATGCAACCTCAGACTCAGCTGAGCCCTAACTGTGACTTCACAGCTACCTGACCATGCCTTTAACCAACTCTGCGTCCCCACCATCTGCACTTTCTGGCTCCCAGACAAACATGGGAGTCCTGATTTCTCTCTCCAGGTCCCAGGACAAGACCCGGCCCACAAATGAAATCCATAGACATTCATTTAATTGAATCGCATTGAATTATTCAAAGCTTATTGAATTCTGTCACCCCGAGTATTCCTCAGCCCTCCCAGCTTTTAGAAGCTGCACTTCCACCTTCATCAATAACAATAACACCAGTTAAGCCTATCGACTGCTTCCCTCGGGCCCCACCCCTTATAGGTTCAATGCCAGGGAGGCTCATGAGTCACTGAGCTTTGATGGCCTCAGCCCCACTGATGCCTGGGAGACTCAGAGGTTTGTGCTTCCTACCCAAGGTCACACAGCTGGGGGTTGGGTGGCAGAGTTGAAGCCATGTTCCGGTAAGATCTGTTCGTTTTCTTCTTTAAAACTTTTTAGTTTAGAACAGGTTTTCTTCATAATTATTTTATTATGGGAGTGGTGATGGACAGCCCACAGCCCTCCCGTGGAAGCCAGAGAGGATAACTTCATGGAGTTTGTTCTCTTTCTTCCATGGGTTCTGGGAACCAAACCCAGGTCGCCAGGCTTTTATAGCAAGGACGGTTTACTCACTGAACCACTTTGCCAACCTTTGCTTTTTAGAATAACTTCAGATTATAGAGAAGGTGCAAATGCAATACAGTGCTCCCTGAGACCCTTCCCCTGAGTGCTCCCTGAGACCCTGCTTCCCCTGAGTGCTCCCTGAGACCCTGCTTCCCCTGGGTGCTCCCTGATTCCCTGCTTCCCCTGGGTGCTCCCTGAGACCCTGCTTCCCCTGAGTGCTCCCTGAGACCCTGCTTCCCCTGGGTGCTCCCTGATTCCCTGCTTCCCCTGAGTGCTCCCTGAGACCCTGCTTCCCCTGAGTGCTCTCTGAGACCCTGCTTCCCCTGAGTGCTCCCTGAGACCCTGCTTCCCCTGGGTGCTCCCTGATTCCCTGCTTCCCCTGAGTGCTCCCTGAGACCCTGCTTCCCCTGGGTGCTCCCTGAGACCCTGCTTCCCCTGGGTGCTCCCTGAGACCCTGCTTCCCTTGGGTGCTCCCTGAGACCCTGCTTCCCCTGGGTGCTCCTGAGACCCTGCTTCCTCTGGGTGCTCCCTGAGACTCTGCTTCCCCTGAGTGCTCCCTGAGACCCTGCTTCCCCTGGGTGCTCCCTGATTCCCTGCTTCCCCTGGGTGCTCCCTGAGACCCTGCTTCCCCTGAGTGCTCCCTGAGACCCTGCTTCCCCTGGGTGCTCCCTGATTCCCTGCTTCCCCTGGGTGCTCCCTGACACCCTGCTCCCCCTGGGTGCTCCCTGAGACCCTGCTCCCCCTGGGTGCTCCCTGAGACCCTGCTTCCCCAGAGACGAGGCCCTCCCATGCACATAAAGCCATCAAGTTTTAAAAGTAAGGTGGAAGCCAGGCAGTGGTGGCACACGCCTTTAATCCCAGCACTCGGGAAGTAGAGGCGGGCAGATTTCTGAGTTCGAGGCTAGCCTGGTCTACAGAGTAAGTTCCAGGACAGCCAGGGCTATACAGAGAAACCCTGTCTCAAAACAAACAAACAAACAAACAAAAACAAAAACCAAAAATTAAAAAAAAGTAAGCTGGATTGGGCTGGCTCCACAGATAAAAGCATTCACAACCAAGCTACATGACCTGAGTTTGATGGCCAGGACCCACATGATGGAAAGAAAGAACCAATTCCCTCAAGTTGTCACCTGACCTCCACATACACACTGTGGTATGTACATACCCAAACACACACAAATGAATGTTTTTTTTTAATGTGCCTGAGTGTGTGCTTGTGTGTATGTGTGTGTGTGTCTGAGTGTGTGCTTGCACGTATGCATGTGCACCGTGGGCATGCCTAGTACCCAGCAGAAGTCGGAAGAGGCTGTAACTGGAGCTGCAGACTCTTGTGCAGAGCCATGAACCCAGGTATTCAATGAGAGCAACACGTGCTCTTAAGCACTGAGCCATCTCTGTAGCCACAAATAAAATGGAAGGAATGAGCCAGTTATAGTGACTGCTATCCCAGAATATGAGAGGCTGAGAAAGGAGAATCTCAAGTCTGAGGCTAGCCTTGGCTACATAGTGAGTGCTGGGCCAGCTTGCATTGTACAGGAAGACATGATGATGACGACGACGACGACGACGACGACGACGATGGTGATGATGGCGGCTGGAGATGTAGCTCAGCTTGTAGAATGTTTGCCTATCATGCATGAAGCCCTGGGTTAGAGCCCAGCGACAAATAAAATTGGGTGTGCAGACACATGCTCTAACTCCAGAATCAGGAGTCAGGGTCATCCTCAGCCGCATAGCAAGTTTGCCTGTGCCCTTAACAGATAGAAGAACCACAAAGGAAGCCAAGACATCTTTCTTCTGGAAAAATGCACTTTACAAAATCCTTTCCCAAGCTGCCAAGCCCAGAGGGAACTGACCTCCAGCAGCAGGGCACAGCCTGTGCCCGTGGGAGAGGGAAGCGGCAGGCATTAGCTAACACTCTCCATCTCCGTGGGTCCTTACCCAAGGCTGGGCTGAGACAGAGAGGAGAGCTACCCCAGGGACGTGTGCTAAAATTAAACCACTGTGAGAGCCAGGACAATGAAAGTGGCCTCCCTCCCGAGAAATTTAGGACTCGATACGCTGGCTGCCTTAGCCCAGAAATCTGGGAAGCCTTTAGGGAGAGGAGCTGCAGGTTGTACAATCACACACTTGAGCTGCTCAGCCACCTTGAGCCTAGAGCCAGGTTACAGTCGTTGCACCAGCTCTCTAGTTATGGTCTAAAGTTCAGCAGGTCCAGCAAGGCTGAGAATGGGATCCTATGAGATGTCCATTTACCCCACAGTGGGCCCGGGAAGGGGAGGGCACAGCCAGTATCGCCTAGGGAAGAAAGCCAGAGCCATTTAGAACAGCTAATTGATGGGGTCAAGGGGAGGAGGCTTGGCCTCTGAAGGGCATGCGTGTCTCGCCACCCAGATGGCAGCCGACTCATCGCTCAGCCTAAGTCACCCAGATTTATTTATATTTTACACGAAAGAGGGAAATGACTTAGCCGTAGGGATCAATTCTTCAATCCAATGTTTCTAACATGGTCATAAATCTATTTCACCGTCTCCCTTTTTCTTTTTTTCTTCCTCCCGAGTTTAAAGAAATCAGTTACCTCTGAGGAGGTAAGTCTTAGAGAGGACAGTCCCAGGGAGTCAGGATCCTGCTTTGTGGGCCAGGCCTGGAGTTCCAGCCAGGACACCTAGGATTCAGAGGGGGGTCTCCGTCTGCTTTCCATAGACCAAGTTGAAATTTCCCAACTTCTGGGAAAGGTGGTTGTTACTGTCTCAGCCCCAATGATAGAGAAATGAGATCAAGGGCACACAGGCTCCAGTTCAGCTCAGTTCACCAAAGGAGTGCTTTAATACATTTCATGGTACGGCTCAAGCCTCTATACCAAGTCACCTTGGCTGTGACATACACAGATATAATAGTGAGGGGTTCCCAGGGTAGGCATTCCCCAGAGTCCTCCTCCCCGCTATAGTCAGGAATACTGGAGACAGCTCTAGTTAAAGTGACCTCTGCCCAGAATGACCTCTGTCCAGCAGCAGGCCAGGTATGGCAACTGGCAGCCTCCCCACAGGAGACAGGCTGGGCTGGTGCATGGCGTGGGAAACTGTAGATGTTAAGGTGAGAAACTCTAGGGTGGTGGGTGGTTAACCCTGGGGCTAGAAGGACAGGGGTAAGTCATGTTGTGGGCAGGAAGGCCAAAGGGCATTGTCTTTCTGTGAGGAGAGTCTAGGTAAAGGAGACAGCCCAACATAAGCCAAAGAGGTAAACATAGGTTTGCTGGGGACACAGGAGGAAAGATAGTCCTTTAAGGCCCAGACCAAGTATCTCTTCTTCCAGGAAGATCTTTCTGACCTTTGACCTTTGGTTGTGACCTGCACCTGGTCATACTTCTAGAAGGTTCTTTGATGGTAGCATTTATGACTATCATCCGTCATTGGCTATGATCCCATAAACCTGTCCCCCTGTCCCTCTGCAGGTTTCCCCCGACTCTGTCACCCATCACCCATCACCCATCACCCATCACCCATCATCCATCTGTCTCCCTTCTCCACCAGGCTATCCAACCAAAGTGCTCCCTTTCTGGGGATGCTGACCTAGACCATCTGTCATCCTTTCTAATTCTGGTCATCTTCCTGCCCTTGTCTTTTTAGAGTAGGGGATGGGGGTGTGTCTCATGCCCCAACCCACATCACACTGATACTCAAAACCAAGTGTTTATCCAGCACACACATGCACAGAGCGCCTCGGTGTGCTATACAGTGCCACTCAGCAAGGGATTAGGGATGAAGAGATGGCTTAGTCCACAAAGTGCTTGCCGTGAACGCTCAGGGGACCTGAGTCTGGATCCTCTGCAGCCACTCAAAAGCCAGGCACTGGAGTGAGTCTGCAAACCTAGCACTGGAAGGAGGCCTTGGAGACAAGCGGCTCCCACTGCTTACTGAGCAGCCAACCAAGCTTAGCCCAATCAGTGAGACACCCTATCTCAAAACCCAAAGTGGAGACTGAGAAAGATACGGGACATCAACCTCTGACCTCACACATACATGGGTGCACAAAGGCACAAAAAACTAACACGCAGACGGGACTTCAAAGACTGCATGGAGTGAAAGAACCCTAAGAGGAACTTTCCTTCACATGAAGCTCTAGAGAGTCAAGATGGGTGAGCCATGGTGACAGGAGTCGGAGCATGGCTGAATCCGGGTGCGTGGTGATGCATGGGGCAAGCAGGACGCGTCTTCCTAGCTGAGTGTATTGTGCTGTGGAGTTCCGCACCAGAGCCTCCAGCCTCAGTGGCTATTCCTATATGGCTGGCCTAAACCAAAATGTGGCTTTAAGTATAAAATATAAGCCTGTTGCAAAGACTCTTGATAACCAAAGAATATTAATTCATTCATAAATGCCATATTGACTGCATATTTAATAATAGTAATAATAATAGTTCGGATATACATGAGAGGATAAGCAGATGCGCTACTGCAAATTGTGGGTGTGGCTCAGTTTGTAGACCACGGGAAGCCCTGGGTTCAACGCCAGCACCACATAAACCAGGCTCCGTGGTACACAGCTACAATTCCAGCACTTGGGAGGTGGAGGCAGGAAGATCAGAAGTTCAATATCATCCTTGGCCACACAGCAAATTCAAGGTCAGCCTGTGTTACATGAGATCTTAGCACTTGCAGACAGACGTGCACATGCCCGTGCACACACACACACACACACACACACACACACACACACAGGGGCAACACTGCAGTGGATCTCCATAAAGGTGTTAGTTACACGGAGCACCTGTGTTAAAACTCATCCGAACCTGCCTTTTACTATGTTAATTAGACCTCACTGTAAAACATATTACACTGAGCTCTTCCACTCAAATGGCCAGACTCTACCAACAGATCAAGGCGTGCTGCAGGGAACACAGCCTACAGTCAGCCCAGCCATAGAAGCTGACTTATCCAGTAATTACTCTCAGCGTTGATTTTACCACATTCCCAATCTTCAGGCAGTGGACTGAGTAAGCCGCTCATCAGCGGCTGAGTGGGTGAGCAGAGTGCAGTAGATGCTTGCTGTGGGATCTTATTCAAGCCATAACGAAGAACTAAAATTGTGTCATTTATAGAAAAAAAAATGAATGGAGTCAGAGATCATGATGTTGAAATAAGCCAGACTCAGAAAGACAAATGTTGTATTTTTTTCCTGTATTCTGAGTATAAAGTTTTTTTAAAGACATGAAAATGTGAAGCGCTTATTGGTGGGACCAGAAGCAGCAGAGAGGGGGGGATATGAAAGATCTGTGGAGTAGCTGATCAAAGTACACCACAAATATGTATGAAAATATAATGAGGTCCATCATTTTGTATAATTAATGTGCATTACTATAAAATGAAGCTGGGTGTGGTGGCACACACTTAGCATCCCAGGACTTGGAAAGTGGAGGTAGAAGGATTAGGAATTCAAAGCCAGCTTGGGATGCACTGAGACTCTGTAAAGAAATATATATGTTAGTAAGAAAGGGTTGAGAGGGTCATGAGAGGGCTCAGTGGGTAAAGGGGCTTGCTACCAAGCCTGATGATCCGAGTTCTATCCCTGGGCCCCACATGATGGAGGGAGAGAAAGGACTCCTAAGACTTGCTCTCTGACTGACACACATCATGCAACACTGGCCCCCACCCTAATACACAAATGAATAAACTAATTTAATTTATATTTTTAATGAATGAGAGGAAAGGGCTACTGCAGCAGGCTCCACAATGGTGCTCTGTGCCACCTAGCGCCTCCCAGCCCAGAGCCCAGTGTAGATTTGGTGCCCAGACAATTCTGCTGAACCAGGCTGCTCTATTGAATTGGTTCAAATTTGTTTCCTGAAGCGGGCCGCTCTCTGGAGGCTGGCTGGGGAGCCGTTGCCCGTTTTCCCCCTTCCCTTTCTGTGACATTTCCAGGGACTAAAGAACCCAGACTCTAGCCCAGTTTAGGGCCTGCTCCTCTGGGACAGAATCACAGTATCTGTTATGAAATGTTTTGGTTATATGTCCCGAGTCTCTTGGGTAAATACCATGGGCACCAGGGCAGACAAAATTAACCCAAACACATCAATTTCCTGATTTAAATTGGATTGTGTACATACAGACGGATTTTCTTCTCCCCAGAGATGTGGAGGTAAATGTGTTTGGAATCATCTGCACACAGAGAGAGTATCGCCTGGTGGGAGCCATGGGTCACCTCATTCATTTCTGGGAAAGGTCTGTCAGCAGCTACTGTCCCTGCCCAGCTCCTTGGGTTTGTCCTAAGAGTCTCCTCAGTCCCTTGGCACAGCTGGCTCTGTGGCCTCCTCTTCAGGACACTGGGACCAGAGGGGAATCTCTCATGTGGTCCCTGTTTGCTGAGAAGGCTCTGAAGACAGTCAGTCCGCGACCTGGCAGAAGTCACTTCAGAGTGTGGGTCTGTATGTGGCTGCGGAGGCGAAAACCCAGCTCACAGCAGCCATAGAGCTTCATAAACCACTGCGCTAACCTGGCTCTACACAGGATGAGGAGAACCAGAGGACATAGAGAAGGTCACGGCAAGTCCCTGACTTTGGAAATCCTCTCGTCTAGGGATAAGGATTACCGGCCCTGACACATCAAGGTCAGGAGGATGTTAAGAGGATGCTGGGAGCGTGGGAAGGGTAACTCCATTCCACGTGTGACAAACGGTGCCATTGCTCTGTGCGCACGCTCACCATTAGTGCACACAGCCCAGAAGAAGCTCCACTTTCTCCACACCCCTCCCTCTCCTTACAGCAGCTAGGGAGATCACCGACAACCTCTACGCTTTCCTGGTGAACCCCTTCCATGACATCCGATTGCGCTTCAAATCCAGCTCAGAGTTCTTAACACAGCTGTCTGAGTCAGTTCCTGCTGTATAACAAACTGCCCGGAAACTCAGTGGGCCAGCAGCAAGAGGAATGCTTGCCCGTGTGTTTTCAGGTCAGCTCGGCCAGATGATTCAGGCTGATACAGCCTCAGTGACTTCCACGTGCCTTAGAACTAGCAGGTCAGTCTCAGTGTGTTTCCTTTGTAGGGTTCAAAGGGACAAGCAGGGATATGGGGATACTCTTAAGGTCTGGCCTTGAAACTACAGCCTAAGGCCAAAAACAAGAGGTAGGAAGGCCACTCAGGTCACCAGGCCACTAAGACAGGTGTCTGAGGCTAAAGATTAACACTTCCACACCCACCCCTCCCCCACATCTCCAGACTCTCCTTGACTCATGAATTTTTGTTCCAATCACCCTGACTTTCCCTTGTTGAGTTGCAGTAAGCGCCTTCTCTCTCCAGCCACCTGCCTAGAGGAATCCTCCCTGTTCTCCTGAGGCAGCCTCCTCTCGACCTCTGGTTTCAAATTCAATGTCCTGTCCTTGGAGAGGCCCGTCGGAACCTCCAGCAGGAGTCCACTGCCCCCTTCCCACCAGGGTGTCACATAGTGTTAACATCTGTACCTTTGTATTCACTGTTCACTCTACTCCCCCCACAGCTCCACTCTGGTCCGAACCCCAACTAGACAGTGAGTCACACAGGGGCAGCTATCTTTTTTGTTTATGACGTTGAGTGCCCAGTGTGTCCCACTGCCTTCTGGTTCACAGAAGGCACCCGGTTTTTACAGTGTCGTGGAGGCTGCCTTTGCACTAATCTTTCACGGAGAGTGGAATTCACCCTTGGGTCAAAGCTGGTAAGAAAAAACATTGTAGAATCTCAAGCTAAGGTTCACCGAACCACAGCACCCAGCAAGCGACAGTGCCATGTGCCAGTAATCGAAATATTAGATAAAGAAGTGAAGATAAGATCAGGAGTTCAGGGCCAGCCTCAGCTACACAGTGTATTCAAGGACAGCCTGGGCTACATGAGACACTGTCTAAAAAAACAAAGCACAGTGAAACAACAACAGCATCTTTGTCACCCAGGAACTTGCTAGAAATGCCCAGCCCCAGACTCTGCCACAGCCTGGGTTCAACAAGACTTTCCTAACACAGGGCTCAGCAACCTGGATTTGACACCCTTTAGATAATTCTCATTCTGGCAAAAGTCTGAACACCACTAACCTAAGCCAGAAGTCAGCCATCTTTTTTCCTAAAGATTTATTACTATTATACTATTATTATTATTATTATTATTATTATTATTTTAAGAATGCATGTGCATGTCTGTCCCTTTATGGGTATATGCCCATGGGATCACAAGTACCTGCAGAGCCCAGAAGAGGGCATAAGATTCCCTGGAGTTGGAATTACAGTCCTTTGTGAGCCACTGGATGTGGGTATAAGGAAGAGAAACCCTGGTCCCCTGTAATAGTAGATTGAGCTCTTAACCACTGAACCATCCCTCCAGCCCCCGTCTTTTTTTCTATAAAGGATAAGATAGTAAATATGTCATGATCTGCAGCCTTGTTCTGCTGCAATCTCTGTCAGCACTGCTCCAGATACCGGGAGGAGGTGGATCAGCTACAAACAATACATGCATATGCAAATGTTGGCTATGGCCAAGATCCAACACAAACATTGCTAACCACAGCAGGCAGGCTAGACTTGCAGACTCTTCTTGCTGGCTCTGGCCCAGGCGAAAGGTCCCCGTGTCCCCATGTTTAGTTTTTCAAGTTCGAAAGTTCCAGGTAGAGCCAAGGGAAGTAAAATTTCAAGGCTATGTATAAATTTCTTTTCTCATAAAAATTTCATCTATTCAAATGTGTAAATACCTCATCTGCACCAGGCGCTCGATATGCAGAAATGATAATGTACTCACAACCTTCCAAAAGTGGAAGTCAGTCAGCTGAGTCTCCTGGCAGGAAGGAGGTGGCTCTTGCACGTGAGGCTTCCCTCTTGTTCCCCAAAGCAATCTGATGTCACGGATACACAGTGGACACCTCCAGAGGGCTGCTGGATCCTTGTATCCTGAAACAGAGAATTGGACAGAGATGCGCGTACACGGATAGAAACAAATAAAGCAAGAGAATCTACTAAAGTAGTTCCATGGGAGGCAGTGAGCTGGAGCAGAACACGGGCTTAGTTGGAACGGCCACACAGTACAAAGGAGCAGGGGTTCTGTTACACGGCAAAGGTTTGTTTCAGTTATGGGTTTGCAGCAGGGATTTGGGGGAGAGGGTTGGGGGGCTTGGTTGTTGTTCTTGTTTTCTATAGATAAAGTTTGTTTTGTAGATGAGAAAAGTAAGGCTCAGAGAGGAATGCAAACTCATATAAGATGGTTATAGCCTGCTCAACATGGAACACGGCTCAGCATGGACAAGAAGGGGTACATAGCAGCCCCAGATCGGATAGTGTGTTCCACTTCACACCCTCCCACCACAGAGACCCTGGTAGCAGAAAGCAGATGTCATCCGTGTTCCAGCCACCTCATATCCACACGCAAGTGCTGTGTCAGTGAACCTTGTCATATAAAGTTTCAGAAGCCAGCCCCCTACTGACCGTCAGGCCAGTAGACAGGATTCTGACAGCATCCACGGAGTCAACAAGGAAGTATCGAGTGTGTTTTGAGGAGATGCAGCCCATCATGGTAAAGAGGCAGGGCAGCAGGTAGGTGCTTGCAGCAGCAGTTTGCTCTCATCCCTTGTGGATCCAGAAGCAAAAAGAGGGGGAGGGAGGATGCTCATGGTCCTGCTAGGGCTTTGGAGCTCATTTGCATAGTGTAGGCTCTGCATACCGTTTGCCTAGTGCAGGCTTCCCAGCATGCTTTGCTTCGTGTAGCTCCAGACACAGCTCTGCACATCACCTGCATGTCTCCTTAGCATCTTTAGTCCCCACTCCAGAGCGTTCCCCCGCCTCAGCACAAGGTGTTCTGTGACTTCTCCACACTACTCTTTGTCTTGACTCACCCCACCAGGCTGCTCTTCTTCTCCCCATTGGACAGTACAGAAAACTGAAAGCTCCGCGGACAAAGTGACTCCGTGTCAGCCACCATCGCCAGACATCAGCAGTGCCAACGCTCAGACCCAGCTGTGACAGATTCCAAGGCCAGAGCTGTGTCTCCCCAGAGGAAGATTCCCGCAGGCGGTCTAGAGCGATGGGACTTGTTTCCATAAAGTATCTATTAAGGAAGAAATACAGCATCACACTACCGGATCTGACCAGCGTTTCCCCCAGCTGCCTCCAGGACCTCCTCCTTCTGCCACCTGCAAAGTCAAGTGTCACTTGTCCTTCTGCTAACTGAGCTGCAAAGAGTATCTGAAAGAAACTGACAAGATAAATCACAGCTTTGTGATGTGTTGTGTGCCTCTTCTCAGAGCGCACCCTGGGGCTCCCAGTGAGTTGGGGAGCATTGCTATTATTTAATAACATGCAAAGTGCTTTTGAGGAAGGACATCCTCTCCCCACACACACCCCTACATGCACTTTTTTTCTCGGATGAACAGTGATTGAAACCCATTGTCCTGACTGGAGAGTTAAGCCAAGCCATTCAGACAGGTGATTGAAAGGACAACAGAGCAGTCGATTTGATTTCCGCACAAACCTGAGCTGGTGAAATGGGACTGAGGTGCTTCGTGCTATCTCAAGAAACATCAAATTAAGAGCTGCTGGGCCTGACATTGGGCCTGACAGGGAGTGAAGAGGCTGTCTCAGCCCCAGCCTCTCAGAAGGCTGCTTCAGAAGAGCCTGGTTCTTCTGGAACCAGGAGCAGAGGTTCCGCCTCTTCCAGCCTGAACTCAGTCCTTGTTGCTAAAATGATGTATTTCACTGCAGGACAATGACCATGGCTTTGAGGACAATATAGAGATCTGTGTAAACAGCAAAGCCCAGAAGAAACCCAGACCCAGGAAGGAAACTGGAAACCATGACAGTGTCCTTAGCCACACCTAAGCTGCAAAGCAGACATTTCTATGCATGGAGCCCTGCCCCTGGTCCTCTCTGGGACCCTTCAAGACTGGTTCCCTTGGGAAAGTTCTGGTGTCCCCAAAATTCCAGGAGTGAAGGGCTTTGCAAGATGCTGAGGACACTTCAAAGTATCCTTTGGGAGCAGTGGGTTTCTGGGGACAGCCAGCAGCACACTTCCATCTGTCATTTCTCAGGCGCTACACACACACACACACACACACACACACACACACACACACACACACACAGACATTGCCTGGCCCCTCCCCCTGGGGCCACTTCTTTCTCTTTCCTAAAGACAAAGTCAAAACACTTTAGAGATTAAATGGATACAGTTTGTGTAATCCGCTTAGCTCAGCGGGAAGCCTTCTACCGCTCTTCCTGCCCCTCCACCGAGGACATGTCCTCATTGGAAGCCACTGAGGACAGCATAGCAAGGCTCCAGCAGGGGTGGAGGGTCCTTCCAGGATAGCCAGTGTGCACACTTAGAAGGCAACCCACCTGGTCCAGGTTGACTTCCTAGCAACCAGTTTCTCACGTTGGATGCCTCATCCTGGACTGAGACGTGGTCTGAACCACGAACCAGAGCGGCTTACCTTGCTTCGCCTCAAAACTGGCTAAGCCAGAGATCTGGTGATGGAGAGAAGGCTACAGCAAGGTTAAACATATCTGCCCAGAGTCGGATGGAGCCTTCCTGGTCTTTCAACTTCAGTGACGCCCTTTGTGCCTAGCTCTACACAGATTGGGACAGGGACAGGGGTGGGGGGGATGAACAGGAGGAAGAGGCAGAGGAACTTCCTGAAAAGCACCTTATGTCAGACTAGAAAATGAATTAGTGGTACCCCAATCCTTGTTTGATTCCCAGCACTACCACCCCAAATCAGGGGGGGATGGAATTATGGGATGGTGCAGATTCTTCAGCACGTGACAAAGAAACCCTCAAGCTGGCCAGGGCTCAGGGCACGAGGGGACGAGCTGACAGCCCAGCAGACTGAGAGGAGCAAGATGCTGACTGGACAGCCAAAGAGAGCAAGAACTGAAGTTGAAGCTAGACCCGGAAGGGAAGCCTGTGTTTCTGAGCCTTGGGTGTCTCGTCATTAATCATCAGAGTAGATGACTGCACCAGTGTCTTGTCATAACCTAGGTCTCGAAGAATCATCTCCAACGTCCACCACGGGTTAAAGGCTTGCATGTTGAAGGTGCAGTGCCCAGTGCGGCAGTGTTTAGAAGCAAGTGGGGACCTGGCAGGACCCCGAGGACTCTGACATCATCAGTAGATTCACCCACTGGCAGCTTCGTAATTTGGTGGTCTGCTGGGTGGTGAGGAGTTGAAAGGAGATGTCCTTGAGGGTGTGGCCTTCCGAGCATAAAGTGTCCCCCTATTCTGCGTGTCTCTGTTTCACTATCTACTTATCTCTCTTTTGGCCACCGCAAAGCAAGCTCCCTCCTCATCCAGCTGTGACGATGTCCCGTATTACCTCAGTCCTAAGCAATGAGGGCAACCAGTTGAGTTCTCTGAACCCATAAGCCCAAATTCCTCCTCACATTGTGTCGCTCTGGTACCCTGTCCCAGTAGCAAAAAGCTGATAGGCACATACCGTGAGACAGGTACTCTGTACCTGTCTCACCTGTAGGTGGATGTTGCTTTAACCAAACTGGCCGCCTAGAGCAAAATTTAGATTGACTAGGGGGAGGCATAAGGAAAATACAGGATGAGCATTGTTGTGGGATGACTGGGAAATGTCCGAGTTGGGCTCATACTTGCCCCCCCTCCCCCCCCCCCCGCCCTCCTTCCCCGCCCCCCCCCATATGGTGGCCCTGCTTAGGGAGGTTGGGGCACTTTTAGGAGGGAGCAGATCAGTGGGGCAAGACCTTGAGGTTTTGTATCCGTGTTGCAAATGTTTTGCTCTGTCTCAGCTTCAGGACTTTGGATACAATGTGGCCAGACAATGTGCAGTTCCGCTGAGCTTTCCTAGCCATGATGAACCCCTTCCTTTTAAAACATTGTTTCTTTAAAATTGTTTTCATTACATTTTAGTGTGTGTGCGCGCGTGCATGCACATGTGTGCATGTGTCCATGCGTGTAGATGTGTGTGTGTGTGTGTGTGTGTGTGTGTGTGTGTGTGTGTCACTTCTCTCCTTCCACCATCTGGATCCCAGGCTTCGAGCTCAGATCCTCAGGCTGGGCAGAGGCACCTTCACCCACAGAAGCCACCTCAGCGGCTCTTAAGTTGCATCCTGGTGAACATTTTGTCTCACCAGTGAGACAGTAACGAGTGATGACTTAGGATGCCCCCAGAGGAATGTCAAGGTAAAAGTGGAGCCAACAGCACTCAGAACAGCAGTGATGGGGGGCGGGGGCGCAGAAGCAGCCACTCCAGTCCCACCCTCTACTCTGAACACTAAGTCTGAAACCAGCCCTCCTGGAGAACTCTTGCCTTCCATTCTCCTTCACCCTGTCTTGCTTGTATTTATTTCCATAGCAAATGCTTATTACCAAGCCTTTATATATGCTTGGCACTGTCACACGTGCCTTTTGAATATTCATTCATCCACATAAACCTTCATGCCAGTGACAAGGGCTTTTGTCAATCCCATTTTACAGATGAGAGAAGGAAGACGTAGGGAGCCTACTGCAGCTAGTGAGCTTGGCGTGAGGATTCAAACCTGCATGCTTCCCGAGGGCGGGGCTTGGAACTTTCATTCAGTCTAGAACAAGAGTACTCAATAAATGTGTTGAATGTACAAAGAGAGAAGGCTGGGCTGGTTGACACGGGCTTCAACTGCCACCAAAGACACCCCAGGTAATCACAGGTGACTGGGAGCCATCAACGACAATGTAGTTGCTCTGGGCACAGGCATCCAGCACCAGGGAGGTTCTGGCTTTCCATGAGACCTCAAAGGACTCGGGCAGCAGGCCTGAGCCTTCCTGAGGTGTCTGGGAGCAGGAGACTGCCTTCTTGTGACTTCCCCTGCCCTCCTCCCCCTCTGTGGTTGGAGACTCCAATTAATTATGCTGTGTAATTAGATAAAGAATATTCATTTTTCATTAATGACGTTAAACTCCTGCTCTGTGGCTGAGCTCCTTACGTTTTAATTAAGCAGGACTCCTGAAAGCCACGAGACTGCTCCGAGAGGGCTCCCTCTCACCGTGAACAGTCACTTAGAATTTTAAGAAGTGAAGGATTCCTTCCCCAAGTTAATTACCTCAAAATTAGCTTAATCACAGCTCATTTAAACTTATCTAAACAACAGCGCAATGGGTTCCAGGAAACTGAGGTTCTGGCTCTGCCTGTTTAAAGTTTAAGATTTATTATTAAGTAATAATAACTTTTAAAGTCTGCTCTGATGGATAGCAGTGACCTGGTGGCCTTTGGGCTAAAGCTTGTTTGGTGCTGGAACGTGGACATGGAGGGAAGTTCTTGCTTATTCCCAAACCAGTGACCTAGGGTCTAAGGTGCTAAACCTCTCCTTATTTGGCCACTCCCCGAAGCAGAACAAAGTTCCGGCCCTCAGGTCCCCACCATCCACTCCTTACCAAATAGCAGCTTCCCCATTTGTTCTTAAAGAAGATCATGCCCTGGGGGATGGGAGGTAACCCTTCTCTACTGTGCATTCTCTAACAGAGCATCTAGCCTGAGGATGAGGCAAGGCTCTGAACAAGCCAGGCTCAAGGGGCCAAGAATTCCCTGTGCAATGCTCTGCAGGCATGGCTGTGCCCCATGTAACAGCTGGCATGCTGCAGGCACTGGGTACATACACAGTGAAGAAAGCTCAAGCAGGCGGCCCTAGGAGGCCAAGTCGGGATCCCGGGAGAAGCGTCCTGATTCCAGTTCTCTGCAAGAAAGGGTCATCTTTGCAGAAGATTCATAGGGACTGACCTCAAGGAAAATTTACCTTTGAGGTGGGCACATGGATCCAACACTCCTAAAGCTGAGGCAGGTGGATCACCAGTCTGCATCCTTCCCAGGGCACATAGAGAGAGCACTCTTCAAAAGTGAAGGAAAAAAGACATGTGTGCAGTGTCCTGTGTAATTCTCAGAGCAGTCTGTTTGCACTAGGACAGTTAGGATCCTCTCGCTCCAGGTGGGAAAAACCCAACCGAGGGACAAAGACGTCGGCTCCAAGTTCAAACTGACACTAAATGGCGGGGTTTTATCCCAGACAACTTGGGAGAAGGGGAGGGCATTCAAGGAGAGGCTGAGGTTGGTCCAGAGGGAAGCTCTGAGTCAGAAGCAAACAGGGGAAACTGAGTCACTAGTCATTCTATCATAGACTAGAAAGGACTGGAGTAGCAATCATTTCTATCTGCCTGTCCAACATTCTGCAGTGTTGAGTGGACCAGAGAGGCAGAAGCTGGCACTGTGGATAAGCCACAGCCTGGCCCGCCAGGGGCAGAGACCAGGGCAGGGACAGGGACAGGGACAGGACAGACCAGCAAGAAGCTGAGGCTGTCCCTCCTGCTGATGAGCCAGGGCCCCTGAGCTGGGAGGCTGGGAAATGATTTATCCGCCTCCTCTTTCCACACAATTGGCTTTCCTTTGCCAGCTCCCTGTTGGGGTGAGAATGCTGGAAAAGCCTGGAAGGGGCGGTGAGCCGTCATAAAAGATTTCTAAAAATCAGAGGCCACCTCCCTGGTCTGGAGATGAATAGCTGTGGTACCCCACCGCTCCCCTGTCCCTTCTGCTCAATCCTAGGTCACCCTGGCTCACCAAAGGGCCCTGCCTTCCTGGCAAGGGTCCAGGGCTTCCTAGCCATTACCTGTTCCTGCTCCGACTCCGACTCCTACCCAAGAGAGGTGGCACCGTAGTGGAGACAACTGGGTAATTCTAGCTGTCACTGCCCTAATTACACCCCACGGTCCTCCCGCCAGCACTATACACCCCGTGCTGCCTGCATAATGGGCCTTTTAAAAAAAAAAGAAAAAAAAGACACTCTCTCCTTTCACAGCTGCCTTTTGAAGGGGGAACAATCTTACACAATGTCTCTTAATGACGGCACTGCCTGGCTCTCCTGCAATTCCCGAACAACACCACCCCCCAGTCCCCAGCCCCTTCCCCTCTTCTCTCTTCTCTCTTCTCTCTCTCTCTCTCTCTCTCTCTCTCTCTCTCTCTCTCCTTGATAATCATCATAATTGTCATAATCGCCCTGGCGTTAAGAGAAGGTGCCTGGGACATTTCCATCAATTATGAAGTGACCTAATGAAAGGTCAAGTTGATCTGTGTGAGCAGGAGACTGAGGGAGGAGAAGGAGGCAGACGCACCATCACACATGAGTGAGCAGGAGAATGAGCATGCGCACACCACACACACAAGCACACCCACGTGCGCGCGCGCACACACACACACACACATGCACAGGCACACACGCACGGGCACACACACATGGGTGCCTATGCTACACCTGTGCACACACCAGACTCCAAAGGCTGGCAAGAAGAGAGTCATAGACAAAGGCAGTTTCCTCTCAGTGCTTCCGCACAAAGAGCCAGGTCAGGCCCATGAAGAGCTGCTTCACCACACCCTCAGCCCTGTGAGAGACAGGAAGAATATTTCCCGAACAAAGTCAGCACAGTGAGGCTCAGAGCAAGGATCAAGGTGACAGCTAACCAACGTCATTCCTCTGAATCCAAGTAGCTTGTCCAGTCCTTTCCGGCTCCCTGTTTAACCTCTCAAAGCCTCACTATATTCACCTGGAAAATGGGCTACCCCCATAAGAACTGACTACTATAACTTTGTGGTCTGAGTGTTCTCTCTTCTAGTTAATCTCCGTTCCAGGGTATTTGTGTATTACCGAGACAACCCTTACAGCAAACTAAGACACATTTTATACACATACATATTCAGGGATGTATATATTTGCAAGCAGTATGTATATATGTATATATTTATGTATATATGTAATCAAGTTGGTTTGGGTTTTGGTTTTGGTTTTGGTTTTCGAGACAAGGTCTCGCTCCCAGGCTGGTCTTAAAACTGTAGGACAACCTTGAACTCCTGACCCAATCACCTCCACCTCCCAAGTGCTGGGATTACAGACATGCGCCCCATCCAGTCTGCTCCATGCTGAAGATGTCACGTCGGGCTTTGTGCATGCTAGGCAGGCACTCTGCAAGTTGAGCTACATCCCCTGCCCTGTAGTGGATACACAGTCTCCCTCCACGTAGCTAGTAAGGCTCTCAGGTCAGGTTCATTCATGTGTGCAGCACGTGAGGTTTAAGAATATAAACTCCAGAGCTCCACTTAGGCGAGCAGGTCCAGAAGTGGGTGTCCACCAACTGTTTGACCTTGTGCAAACCACTCAGTCTCTTTGTGTCTCATTCTTTTTGGACACCTATAAAATAAGAAGTAGAATAGTACCCACCTTAAAACTTGTTGTTAGAATTAATTCTTCAGGGACTGGAGAGGTGGCTCAGTGTGGCTCAGTTAAGAGTGTGTTACTCTGGCGGAGGACCCAGGTTCAGTTCCCAGCACCATGTCAGGTAGTTCACAGCTACCTGCAACTCCAGCTCTAGGGGATACATTGCTTCTGGCCTCTATAGGTAAACACACACACACACACACACACACACACACACACACACACAAATAAATCTTTAAATAACTCTTAGTTGATGCTGTTGTGGGTTTTGGTGGTGGTGGTTGGTTTGGGGTTTTTTGTTGTTGGTGGTGGTGGTTTGAGGGTTTTTTTGTTTGTTTGTTTTTTGTCTTTTTGTTTTGTTTTGTTTTTTGACACAGGGTCTCACAGAGACCTGGCTCATCTTAACACTTGCTGTGCCTAGGAGGCCAACCCTGTTTCTGATCTATCCTCGCCTACACAGTCTATGAGCATTAGCAATTTATTCCAAGTCAACAATAATTCATAGGTGTCCCATTTAAGGAGAGAAATTAAAGTGAGTCCAGGTTTGAATTCTCTATGTCATGATCCCTGTGACTTCCATCTTCTTGTCCTGTTTCCCGGGTCTGAACCTGTGCCTGCCTGGAGGCAGTTCTGTGAATCTCCTTCTCCCTGAGTTTGTGTGTGTGTCTATCTGTTGTAGGAGCTATGTCTGCCTATCGTGTGTGTGTGTGTGTGTGTGTGTGTGTGTGTGTGTGTGTAATGTGTCTGTCTGCCTGGTAGATGTGTCTGTGTGTATGTAAGTGGCATCTATCCCTGTCTGTGTGACTGTGTGTGTGTGTGTGATGTGTCTGTCTGCCTAGTAGATGTGTATGTGTGTATGTGAGTGGCATCTGTCTATCTCTGTGTGACTGTGTGTGTGTGTGACTGTGTGTGTGTGTGTTCTGTCTGTTGTATAATCTATATTGTCTATCTGTCTGTTGGTGCTGTGTCTATCTGTGTGAGTGGTGTTTGCCCACGTATCTGTCTGTCTGTCTGTCTGGCATATTTCTGTGTGAATGTGAGTGGTATCTGCCTATCTCTGTCTGTGTAATTGTGTGTGTGTGCTCTGTCTGTTGTGTGAACTGTGTGTGTGTGTCTGTTCCACCTGTGAGTGGTGTGTCTGTCCCTAACAAAGGGCTTTCCTCAGTATTTCTTGAACTGCACAGAAAACATGGGGAAGAAATCAGTACTTTACAGAAGTCTTCATCAGAGTTTTACATGGGATTAAGTCGCTGGCTCCAACTGATCCCAACTGACCCAGAAAACAAACATCATTGTTTACCAACCAATATCCATAATGGATGCTGTCAATTTTTATGGAAGATTGTAGGCAGTTGCTTTCAGCTTCTGTATTTGCCACTTTCAGCAAATAATACACGTGCATCCCTCTAAGTTAGAGACATGGAAGAGTATATCACTTTAAAATTGCAGCTATGCGTTGGCTTGGGTTATAAAAGTTGATTACATGCGAAATCCGAGGCACTCCAGCAAAAGCGCCAGTCTCTGAGAATGTAAGAGATATTTTCAGAGTGCTGCGTCCCCGCTCTCACCCTTCCAAGAGCTGGGATTTCAGGAACGTGCTGCCACACCAGATACCCCATGGAAGCAAAACTGCAGGGAAACCAAGCCATAAAAAGAGAGGACTACTGTATACAGAAAGTGCTTAGAAGAGCTGTTTGGCTTCACACGGCTTTGCTCAAACAGCACTGAACACTGTGTAGACACAATGGGTATCTGTTGAGTGGATAACATGCCCATAGCTCCTACCACTGGACTTCATACTGGCAACCATTAAGTCTTCACTCTTACGCAGAATGGAGTCCAGTTCTCCTTCTCCCACTTCCTCAAAGACTGCTGTTCCCCGTTGTTCAAATGAGGCATTGAGGCCAGAGATGGCTTGCCTCAGAAGTCCCCTTGAGTTGGGGCAGGCAGACCCGACCCTGTTTTAGGCTTCTGTGTTTCCCACTCCTGGGAAGCCAGTGGAGAGGGGTTTAATCAAGTGGAGCCCCACCCACCGACACCTGCCCCTCAGCCTCTGAAACTCAAAGTTTCATCAGCTCCTGATGCTGCAGCACCTCCTCTGCAGTTGAGAAGCCGAGCCATCTGCCGCCAGCCTGGGGCTGTCAGGAGGGAGCCCGAGCCAGGCGAGGCGAGCGGGCGGGCGGTGTGAGCTGGCTTTGAGATCCTCTTTTCAGGAAGCTGCTGCCTCTCCTGGCAGGCAGGGCTGGGAGAATGAGCTGTGTCAGACCCCATCCACCTACCAGGAGGGCCCAGAAGGTCCTGACACCACGTGATTGAAGCTCAACCTGTCAGCTCATGCCAACGCTAGAGGCTGGAGGCCAGGCCCAGGCAGAACGGTGTAAGGCCCTGGCTGGGACCTTGAACCAGGTCAAGAATTTTCTAAGTGCACAGTGAAGGGAGCCAGAGTTAAAATCTTCAGGTCCTTCTAACAAGGGGGGATCCAACACTTTCTTCTGCACACATGTAGCATTTAAACAGACAGGCACACATATATAAATAAAAATGAGGGGAGAAAATGAGTAAGTTCAAGGTAGGATATTTTGATGCCCTCCCCTACAAAACCCCTGAAGCATTCTGTGCTATCTTTCCCCTGTTATGATATCAAAATAACATTTGATTTTTTTTTTAATGACACAAAACGTTCAGGCTAAGAAAGGCCATGTACGGTGGTTTCTAGAGCCAAGCTGTCTGGATTTAAATCTGGCTTTGGGCACATCACCTGTGTGCTGTGCCTCAGTTTTCTCATCTTCAAAATGGACATGAATATGCCAGCGTATGTCTTCACAAGGTGGCTAGGAACAGAGGTAGAATAAATCAAGTACTTAGAACAAAGCCTGGTACAGAGCCAAAGCCCACTGAATGTCAGTGTGTGTGTGTGTGTGTGTGTGTGTGTGTGTGTGTGTGTGTGTGTATGTGTGTGTGTATGTGTGTGTGTATGTGTGTAACAGGGTCTTACTGTGTAGCCCAGGCTAACCTCAAACTCACAAACTCATAGTTCTCCAGCCTCAACCTGACAGATGGGTCTGGAGGTATACACTACCACACCCAACCCATTATCCTTTTGTAAGATTGAAATATCTGCTTCCTGGATTTGGGGCTCAGAAACATCTGGAAGAGGCCATTCACTGAAGGTAAAAGGTTTTACCCTTTCTTAGTCCTAAGTCCATAGTTGGAGCAACCCAGCCTCTGACCAGGGATGTGGGAGGAACCAAGGTCATTCCCTTGTCAGAAGCAATCCCAGCATGCCTCTGTAAGACAACAGCATGAGCCCATGGAGAGGGGAGGAGCATCCACAGAGCTCTAGGGAAAGGAGTTAGTCACTAAGGAGGGGCAGAGCACAGGACCCTCCTGGACATGCTTCCTGCCCCACAGTCTTGCCACCAGGAGCAATGGGAGGATGCTAAGAGCAGGGAGGGGAACACAAAGGTCCCCAGGGGGCCCCAGTTGGGCCAGAGGAGGAGGCTGTGTGGGACACCAGGTTACAGGGCTAAGGTGGAGGATGCTCTGGGCTCTGCCTTCAAGGAAAGGAAAATCGTAGTTTTATCATCGATCTCAGTTTTATCATCGATCTCAGGCTGGCATAGTACTTACGCACTCAAACAAGGAGGGCTATCTCCCTGAACGACCACCAGGTTGCCTGCCTGTGTGGAAACAGCTCTTTGAAGCCTGTCACAATCCAGGCTGGAGCTAGGGACTCCCTGCTTGGAGACCTTGAGCCTGTCCCACCCTCACTTGCCATGGTGACGTTCTTCCAAAACCACAGAACTGGGAAAGGAAGAAGATACATCGCCACTGTTTACTGTTGAATCCCCTAGGGTACAAGAACAAGGGGAGCAGAGAAGGCAAAGACAGGGTAACGAGAGACAGCGACAAGGGACACTGGGGGCTTCCTAGCTGCAACTTCAAGTCTCCCCTCTAAGGAGCACCCCCACAATCTTAGAGTTCTCTTTATGAGCCTGCAGCTTTGAACAGGTTTCTGTCCCTCCAGCCCAGGTGTGAAGCCTGTGTTCCCCTTCTCCCTGACTCTATTAATCTTAAAAGCCATCATTAATTTACTAACAATGTGTGCATCTGTGCCTCGTGTGTCCTGTTTCCAGAAACAAAAGGTAAGGAAGGGGCTGGGGAGCCTTGCTTGAACAACACAAATGAATTCCTCTGCCCATGGGGCCTCGTTTTACCTGATTCTACATTCAAAGATACCATCCAGTGGCCAAAAGCAATTAAAAAGGAGCCCTGATCATCCCTGGAATCTCTCAAAGTTCCCAATCCCTCTCCTCTCCCTCTGCCTTTCCCTAGATTCTCTCCCTAAGCACCTGGCCCAAGTACATTTCTCCTCTGTCCTCCACAGCAGTATGGAGGGAAGTGTGGCTAAAGGCTTTTAGCTTGCTGCTGCTGCTGCTGCTGCTGTATCCTTTTTCCCTTCCCACCATTCATAAAGGAATTCCTACAATTGACAGCAGCTACCAGGCCCATCCAACCTTCTGACATCATTGTGTGATGATCTACAAAGGCCATATTCACTATCCTGGGATACCTGCAGTCCTGGGGGGGGGGGCACAGTTTGAACATATCTATTGGACCATTAGTTCCAGCCCTACCCTTTGGCCATGTCTTTCCTTGGTCTCACAATTTTGGATCTCTGGAGTCCTGAGTAGCAGGCTCGGAAGATAATTCTTAGAGGGTTGTCCAGGGCACAGGGCATGAAGAAGCATCCCAGTCCTGTGGGAGAGGGTCAGAGAGGGCAGGCCAAGTCCCAAAGCAGCAGTTTCAACCTTGCCCTTGACTGTCTTGCTAGGACTCAAAGCCCCATGGAAGCTAACAGAACTGGCCTTTTCATCTAGATGGGGCAATTTTGAGGCACTCAATTCTTCTCTGCCGCACATCCCCAAACACCACTGATCTACAGCCACCAGAGCTATGACCTTGCTACCATCCGTTCAAGGTCAAGTCTTCACAGTTCTGGGTTCTCCTTTTCAGCAGCCAGCTCTCCACAGATCCAGACAGTTCCTCCAGCTCCTTCTGAACCCGCTCTTCTCATCTCCGCCCGGGATTCCTTCACCTTCATGCATCACAGTGTCCCACCTGAACACTGCCTGCCCAAGCCAACCCAACGCTCACCTGCCAGCCTACACACAAGCACACACAGCCCTACGCACCCATCATACCACATACCCCATAGACTGACTTTCTACTTCATTCTTCCAGAGGCTTATACTGCCTGGAGGAGACCTCCAAGTCTCTTTTTGGCATTCAAAGCCTATTCCCTTGGCTTGACCTTTTTGGCTCATCTTCAGATATTGGGCTAAGGGGCTAAGGTAATGAATGGCTTTAGTGGATCTTCTATAGTTTGAATTTGTTATTGTGAGCGGGTATGGCATTCACAGAGCACAAATCTTTCCCATATCAGTCAAGTAGCTCATTCTAACTGTGTGGCCCCTAGAGACCTCCTCACTGAGCAGTATGCCCTTCAAAGGCAGCTGATGTGTGTGGTCCCATTTCTGATCCCTGGTACCAACAACAATCCAAGTTAGTATGTATATGATGCAGCTAGGAGTCTGAGCTCCTGCTAGAGATATGACTCAAAGGTTAAAAGCACTGACTGCTCTTCCAGGAGTCCTGAGTTCAACTCCCAGCAACCACATGGTGACTCACAACCATCTGTAATGGGATCTGATGCCCTCTTCTGGTGTCTGAAGAGAGCAGTGGTGTACTCATAGACATTAAATAAATAAATAAATCTTTAAAAAAAAGAGAGAGTCTGGGCTGGCTTCAAATATAGATGTCACCATTACCCACTATGAGCTTGAGCTAATAACTTTGCCTCTTTGAGCCCCCATTTTCTCAGTTGCTAAACACAGTTAATAATAGTATCTGAGTTTTAAATTTATTGAGAGGATTAATCAAAAGAAATAATATATACAAAACACTTAACATAGTGTTACCCATAGGACCTAATACTTAATACTTTGTTAACTATTATTAAGTACTACCATGAATATCACTCCAGCCCATGTTGGCTTTTGAAGTTTTTAATTTCACAAAACTATGGCTTCTTATATCTGGAACTCCATTTCAAATGGGGAAACTGAGTCTCAGCAAGGTTAAGAGACTTGGCCAAGGTCATATGGCCATAAGACACTTCATGGAGACAATATTGGTACTATAGCCACCTCCTGAGTGCTTTCCTTTTTTTTTTAAGATTATTTATTATTATATGCAAGTAGACTGTAGCTGTCTTCAGACACACCAGAAGAGGGTGTCAGATCTCATTACAGATGGTTGTGAGCCACCATGTGGTTGCTGGGATTTGAACTCAGGACCTCTGGAAGAGCAGTCAGTGCTCTTAACTGCCAAGCCATCTCTCCAGCCCATCCCGGGTGCTTTCTTGCCTGCACATGAATTCTGGTTGTGGATAACACAGTTTTGCTTCACTCTTTGGCTTCTTTACCCCGGGGGTTGTTCATAAATGTGTGTGTGTGCATGTGCACAGGGGTTTGGGTAGACTCAGACTGGAGAGTGGGTAGGACTTGGCCATTGTTCTGTGCATGCTGATTCATGCGCCTACATGTCATGGGTAAGTATGCATCCATGCGTGCTTGTGTGCATGCATGAACACATGCCTGCATGTGTGGGGATGGGTATAGGTGCCAGAGGGAGGCTCCTACCACACACATGGTAATTGATCTTAACATCCTATGGTAAGATTCTGTAGACAGAACTGAAACACCAAATCTCTATATCTACACAGCTCCCAGCACAATGTATGGCCCAAAGGCTGACACAACGGGCCTCGTCTACACTCAAGTGCAAGAAAATAAGATGTCTGTCCCCAAAAGCTCCAGGCGCTTCCACCTCCTCAGCAGACCCATCAGCTGAGCTCAGCAGTGTAGCCAGGGTGCTCCCTGGGGACCCCGTCCAGCTGGGCCACTCTGAGCCTTCCCCAATCAGGCATCAATTGCAGAACAGCTGGCTGAAGTCCTCCCATGGGGGGTGGGATGAGTGGGTGCCCAGAGACATACCCCTCGCCTGAGGGCGGCTGCTTAAGTGGCAATAAAGGAAACAAAAGATGAAATACATCAGCCATTGGCAGCTGTAAAAAGAGCAAAATCGCTCAGCAGAAAACCAGGTACCATCCATCATCGGGCCCTTCTCCACTCCGAACTGCTGGAGCAGGAGGGTTTTTAATGCCCTCCGCTTCGTTTGCATTCTCTCTGCTACTCTCTTATGGTAGTCGAGGTTGCCAAGAAGATCTGAGTGGTTTTTTAAAGACGTTGATGAAACCATTTCCGCCAAAGGAATAAGTTTTTCTGGGCAAGGGCAGGGGAGGGGAGAAAGGGGAAAGAAAGTTTTCCGAAATAATACATTCGGTCTGCAGATGTATTAGCCCCATAAAAGCCAAGCGAGAAGTTTGGCCCGGGTGCGCTCCGAGCCGGTGAGATGAGCAGTTCATTCATTTTGCAGCAGAGTCGAGACCTGGATCTTTACAGAATCACCGGGAAACGCTTCGGAGGCAATCTGCAGCGTGGATGTGACCAGGGCTTGTCACCCTGCAAAATGTACAGTGGTGTCACAGTCTCTCTGAGCCAGAGGGCACCTTCAGAAGTCCCACTATCTTCAGAAGTACAACCCCAGATAGTCCAGGAAAGGACACCTCTTCTTCCTTTCCAAAGGTTGGGGTGAACCCCCTCCTCTTGTAATGGACCCTTGGCTGAGTCCTTCAGCTGAGCCAATTTGTAACCAGACTCCGATTTCTGGAGCTGGGCACATCCCATTGGTGCTGAGGCTAGGAGACTCCCAGAGGAGGAAGGCAGCATGTCCAGGAGCAAACTCCGCTAAGTACCCAACAGGAGTAAAACATGGCTTTCCCCATCCTTGGCCTATGCTGCTCTGTTTTCTCTCCTATCTATAGGACAGGCTATGCTCAGCAAGCACCATGCAACCCTAAAACCTGGGTCAGGAGGGGGTGGAGAAAGAAAACAACGCCAGGCACCCTGCAGACAGACAGACAGACAGACAGACAGACAGACAGACAGACAGATATCTGCGCCCTCTTTTGGACTGAGCTCTACATTGGTTGCTCTTGACCTTGTACAATGGGTCACTCACAAATGTGTCATCCTGACCAGCACTGGAAATTATCCTCTGCCCACACAATAGCGTCCCTGGCTCTAGCGCTCTGTCCAGCATCCACATATCAGGAAGGAAGGCACAGTTAGGACTCACTTGGCAGCTCACTGGGAAGGACAGTCACTTGTGAGGCTCTGTTCCTCCTTGGACCATTGACCAGGGCCTCTGGGAGATGACGAGGTCTTGATTGCTTTTGGTGTGTGTGTGTGTGTGTGTGTGTGTGTGTGAGAGAGAGAGAGAGAGAGAGAGAGAGAGAGAGATCATTACTAAAGACCCATTAAAGATCATTACTAAAGTCTGATAAGGCTCAGGAGGGAAGTGGACAGATGAACAATTAGACAGTTAACAACCTCGACTCCTGGTTACCGATCCTCTGTAATGCACCAGGGGCTTTATGCACATACCTTCCCTAACCCTTTCTATTGAAACTTCCAAGAAGACACACCAATCCTGCTGCCCCAGTCAAAGGCCAAGCATGGCTTTAAGAAGACCACAATCAGAACACCACCACTGTCCTTCTCAAGCTCATGACCTCCCTCCAGTCCTGTTGGCCACTGCTTCCCCATTTACCCAGAGAGATGAGCATAAGGCCATCTCCATGGCCTGTTCTCTCATCTGTGCAGTGGGAATAATAAAGTCACACAGTATCGTGCTGACAACCAAAAGGAGTTCACATGTGGATGGTGTGGGCTCCCTGAGGAACACATTCTCTGACCTGGCATATAAACAGTAGCTGCCTATTGTCTCCCACCGAGCTCAGTCTCAATTTATGCCACCAGCCTCTCCTACCTACTAGAGAGGAACCCAGGGGACCTGGAAGAAGCAGTGGATTCAAGTCCTACAACTCAACCTCTGGGTTTTCCTAGGGTTGGCAGTGGCACTGCTGGCCAGTGCAGACCTGCATAAGCTGCAAGTTGCCTATGAGTCTCAATGAGGGATTCTTCTGCAAGGAGAAAGGGAAGCACTGTGTAAATGGGAAAGGCTGGCTTTTGCTTTGGATGCTACAACCATAAAATACATATGGCTCAAGAGGGACAGAGGTGTGCGGTCCACACCCAGTGAATGTCAGTCACTCAGAAACCATCACAGAGTCAAGGTACCAGGATAGAGATGTGAACACTTGAGAGAGATGGAGACATGAGAGTCCTAACCCCACAAAGGGACACACAGGACATTACAGAGCAGACATCATTTGAGAAAGGTCTGGAAAGAAGCTATACCTGAGGGGCATAACTCAGTGGTAGAATGTTAAGCTAATATGTATGTGTAAGGCCCCTGGTTCAATTCCCAGTACTGCCAAGAAGGATAGTGGTTACCAGACATTGGAAAAACTAGGATGGGGGAAGGCAGGCAGATATAATCGTATGAACTAGGACAGGATGTGTGTGTATATGTGTGTGTGCATGTGTGTATGTGTAACGTGTGTGCATGTGTGTGTATGTGTGCATGTGTGTATGTGTGCATGTGTGTGTATGTGTGTGTGCATGCATGTGTGTGCCAGTGTTAGTAGGTGTGTGTGTGCAAACCTGTGTGTGTTAGTGTGAGCAAGTGTGTGTGTATGCATGTGTGTGCTAGTGTGAGCAGGTATGTGTGTGCTAGTGTGGGCAAGTGTGTGTGTGTGTGCACATATGTAGTATGCATGTGCATGTATGTGTGTGCCAGTGTAAGTAGGTAGGTATGCAAACCTGTGTGTGCTAGTGTGAGCAAATATGTGTGTGTGTGTGTGTGTGTGTGTGTGTGTGTGTGTGTGTGTGTAAGCTCAAAGTGTTGGGAAACAATGAAGTGTTAGAGGACAGGGCATGGTGACAAGGGACACCGGGAAAGAGTTTGGAGATAGGGAATGGTTCAGACTCTTGACTTCCAAACTTCAGATACCGAGCATCTCAGAGGTTCCCAGTGTAAAACACGAGGAAAGCAAAGGGTGATGGAGCTATTCCACCGAAGAGTGGGCAAGTGGATACAGAGAATAGGCAAGAGCCCTGGGGACACACACAGATAGTGGCTAAGGACTCTCCAAGCCTACCAGATGCCTGGGCTCCTGGACCAGCTGAAATATGGGTCCTGAGATCCTAGACTGACAAGAGGTTGTCAGGAACCCAAGGGCCCAATCACGTTCTCGCAACCAGGATAGCAAATATACTCCCTTTACCTGCCAGCTTGATGGATTGGTGATGTCTGCCTAAATTACTATTTGAGAAGGATTATGAGACCATGGCTGGGCCCAATGAGAAAGAGAGCTGTGATTTATTAGCACTGTCTGTCATGGGTGCAGGGCAGGGAGGGATGGTACATGTATCCCCCACTTATTTTGTCTGTGGCTTATATGTAGACTCCCTGTCCAGGATTACTGAGATGTGTGGCCAGTTAGGAGAAACAACAGATGCACAGCGAGGGAGGAGCTCGAGTTCAAGGAAAATCACGAGTTCAAGGCTAGCCTAGGATACATAGGGAAACCCTGTCTCAAAACAAACAAAAAATTAGAGAAGCATCAGATAACATGCCAGTCTCTGGCACTGGGGGGTAGCCCTTTTGTTGGCATCTTAAATGGCATCTTAGAGATGCTGCTGAGAAATCCATGGGACCCAGAGACATTATTCAAGTGCTAGAGTATTAATAATGCCACGTGTATAAAGGCTACATGAAGAGACAGGAGCCATAGGAGTGGGAGGCTCAACGGATAAGGTATCTTTCACACAAGGGTAAGAACCAAAGTTTAGGGCCTCAGAACCCATGTTAAAAGTCAGGTGGGCGTGGGGAGGAGAGCATGGTGGGTGTGGTGGGGCATGGTAGGTGTGGTGGGCGCGGGGTGGGGGGTGGCGCGTGGTGGCCATCCGTAATCTCGGCACCCCAGAGACAGAAACCAGGGATCCTCGGAGCAAGCTGGCTGGTTAGAACATCAGGAAATACCTTCTCAAGACATCCTGCCTCTCAATGAATAGAAAGAACATAAACTCCAATGTGACACTCCATATCCTCCACTCCAAATGCTATCCCAGCTGATCACTGAGTTGGATCGCCTTTGGGTCTGGTTGATCAATTTTAAGGTGTGAGTTTTTTCTTTTATTCGCTACATTTTATAATAAACAGGGGTTTTCGTTGCTTTTAGAAAGAAAGAAAGAAAGAAAAAAGAAAGAAAGAAAAGAAGGAAGGAAGAGAGAGAGAGAGAAAGAAAGAGAGAGAGAGAGAAAGAAAGAAAGAAAGAAAGAAAGAAAGAAAGAAAGAAAGAAAGAAAGAAAGAAGAAAGAGAAAGAAGAAAGCAAAGAAGTTGCCTGATTACACAAACCGATTGTAGGTCTCCACATGTGTGAACATCCATGTCCACAAGTACATACACATGTGTACACACGCCTGCAAACCTGCATTCACACCACACACATAGGCATGCAAAGGAAAAGAGAGAGAAAAGGAAGGCCACAAAGTCTCACAGGGAGGCCGGGAGATAACTTGGCAGTTCAGATCACCTCCTCTTACAGAGAACATGGGTTTGGTTCCCAGCACCCACGCGCTGGCTCAAGACCACCTGTAACTTCAGTTCCTGGGGCTCCAACTCCCACTTCTGACCACCGAGGGCACAAATGCACACAGGGTGTGCATATGTACATAAAAGCAAAACTCCCAAACACATAAAATAAGCTCTTAAAAAGACAACTGTGATGCCGGCGGTGGTGGCAGGGCACCCCTTTGATCCCAGCACTTGGGAAGCAGAGGCGGGGGGGATCTCTGAGTTCAAGGCCACTACAGAGTGAGTTCCAGCACAGCCGGGGACAGATAAAGAAACCCTGTCTCAAAAAAAAAAAAAAAAAAGATACCATGAAAGAGTATCAATGAGGTGGAACATTCTTTGCTTGGGACCAGAGGAATCACAGGCGTGGAAGTCTCTCAGCACGGCACGCACACACTGTTGAAGCATACCATTTTTCTCAAAGGAGGTCTTCAGTTTTCTGCAATCTCTCAGAAAGATCTATAACCCCCAGAAAGGTTTCAATCATCACTTAAGATGAGGGAGAGTAATGAGGTATAATTGAATCCTGCTGGATGAAGGAGCATCGGTAATTCTCAATAGGAGGTGAGTTTCTGGAGCGAACAGCTGACTGCTCCACAGTGCAATCTGCTCAGCCTTTAAAAATGTCCTCCATCCTGGCACGGCCGCACACACCTGTAATCCCAGCCCACAGGAGGCCGAGGCCATCGTAAGTTCCAGTGTGGGGTATATAATGAGACCCTGTCTCAGAAGCTTGCCCTCCAATCTGGAGTGCAAACTTGGGACTACTTAGGAATATTGGAGCCCATGGAAATCCAAGAGGCTTTTTTTTTCCTCTAAGAATGTTCTTGGGGACTAAGGAGAAAGCTAAGTAAAGTACTCACACGTACGAGGCTGGAGATTCTGCTCCCAGAATCCACATTTTAAAAGTCAGATGTGAGCAAGGGATATAGCACTTGCTCTGCAAGCATGAGGACCTGAGTTCAAATCCCCAGCACCTACAGAGAAAGTCAGAGACAGAATGGAGTGATGGTGCATCTGATGAAGTTACGCTGTTCATGTGTCTATTAAAAAATAACAAGAAGCCAGGCCTGTTTATGTGTTCCTGTAAGCCTAGAAGCAGAAGGCAAAGTGGCTTCTGGGAGCTTGCTAGCCAGACAGGTGAGCTCCCAGCTTAATGGAGAAGTCTGTCTCAGACACTAAGGTAGACGGTTATAGAGGATGACACCTGATACTTAGCCATGGCCACCATGTATGCACACATAGGAACATACCCACATTCACACATCCATATGCATTCAGCGCATACATATACACGCACGCACATGCTTTCTCTCTCTCTCTCTCTCTCTCTCTCTCTCTCTCTCTCTCTCACACACACACACACACACACACACACACACACACACGCACACACACACACACGTTCATCCTTGGGCACCAGGCATGAACATTATGCAAATATACTTGCAAGCAAAACACTCACACACTTAAAATATATATTTTAATTTTAAAAAGGAAGGAAGAATGGATGTCTGGATGGATGGGTGGATACGTGATGCATGTATGAATGGGTGCCTGGATGCCTGGATGGATGCACCAGATGGACAGAGAGGGTAGAGATAGCTTCACTTTCGCCTGATGAGGTACTGGAGGCTCTGCCCATGGTTCAGAAGAATCCAGTGAGCACACTAAGCAGATCTACACACCAGTGGTTTGGAGGGCCATGGGGTACAAGGTTGGGGTAATGAACTGGTCTCTAGATATGATTATAGATGTGAACTTCTGTAAGGGACCTAATGTGTGAGCCTGGATGGAGATTGGGTGTAAAGAGAATCTTCCCCATCCTAGAAGACCTCAGGTCCCTCACCCCCACCAAGGCTTCTGAACTCAGGTCCCTGCTGCCCTTCTCATTTCTTTCAAGTCTCAAGGTCACTGACCCTCCTAGGTGAGTCCAGAGAAAGCCCCCAAGACTCCTGGGAGAAGCCTACCCTTTGGTCTTTGGGGTTTATTATGAAGACCAAGAAATTGGATCATAGTCTCAGTGGCTTCTTCAAGTTCAGGACAGTTGGGTTTCTTTATTCCTCCTAGGTTTGATGGTGAGAAGAAAAAGGCTAAGCCAACAAGAAAGGAAGGTCTGAGATCTCAGATGCCAGACTTCCTACCTACTATCTTACACCCTGCTTCTACAGGCCAGGTACTGAGAACAAAATGCTCAGAAGAGCAGAAGCAGACCCCTCAATGGCTCAGTGGCTAAGAGCACATGTTGCTCTTCCAAAGGACTCAGATTTGATTCTCAATATACACCGTGGCTTACAACCATCTGTACCTCCAGTCCCAGAGGATCAGATGCCATCTTATAGCCTCCTTAGACATTCTCATGGTGCAAGCATCCAAGCAGGCAAAACATTTATACACATAAAATATACATTTTAATTTTTAAGAAAAGAAAGGAAGAAAAATGGATGGATGGATGGATGGATGGATGGATGGATGGATGGATGGATGGGTGGGTGGGTGGATGGATGGGTGGGTGGATGGGTGGATGGATGGATGGATGGATGGATGGATGGATGGATGGGTGGATGGGTGGATGGGTGGATGGGTGGTGTCTCGGCAGCCTCTGTTGGTCCTGTCAAGTAGAAGGAGCTCTGTGCCTCACATCAGGAACAATGACTAACACACAGGTCAGCTCAGCTCAGGCAGAGCCCTGATAACTTCTACCCACAAGTCAAATGGCATCAGAATCTGTTCCAACTCAAAGACGGCACATCTGAAAATGTCCACGTCAGCTGCCATTGCGCTTCAAGGTGGCAGCGTGAAGACATCATCAGAGTGGCAATCTTCATCTTTCTGCTAGTCACCAGATGTGCCAAAATAAGTCCATTTCTTCTAAATTTATCAAAGTGTTGGCAGACAGAAAAATGCCAAGCTGTCAAATGAAACAGAGACTTCGCTTCAGTTTCGAAGATAGATGCCTTCTAAAAAAGAGAACCGCACCAGGAATCACAAGGCCCAGGTTCTGTATCTTGGCTTGGTCATCCCTGGCTGTGTGCCCTTGAGAGGCCTTTTGCCCAACAGATGCCATCCTTTTCAGCTCCTCCTACTTTTCTTTTTTTTTTTAAAGATTTATTTATTTTATGTATATATGAGTACACTGTCACTGTCTTCAGACACACTAGAAGAGGGCATTAGATCCAACTACAGATGGTTGTTGCTGGGAATTGAACTCATGACCTTTGGAAGAACAGCCAGTGTTCTTAACTGCTGAGCCATCTTTCCAGCCTTTTGTTGTTGTTGTTGTTGTTTTGTTTTGTTTTGTTTTGTTTTTGAGACAGGGTTTCTCTATGTAGCCCTGGCTGTCCTGGAACTCACTCTGTAGACCAGGCTGGCCTCAAACTCAGAAATCCGCCTGCCTCTGCCTCCCTAAGTGCTGGGATTAAAGGCGTGTGCTGCCGCCGCCGCCGCCACCACCACCACCACTGCCACCACCGCCTGGCTTCCTCCTCCTTTTCAATGTTGACTGAGAATCCTGGCTGCTGACTGACCCCTTTCCTCTGTTAACTTAGAGGATGTTACCATTTGTCACAAACAAGTAATCAGAATAGGGCAGGGCATAAGGAGGGGCTGACTGAGGCCCTGGAGAGCTCATTAGAGGGAAAAGCTCTTGGACTCATGACTCCTGAGCAACAGTTCTGATGCACTAAAGCAGTCACATGCAAAGGGGGGGGGGTGTGAGGGAGATGACTGTGTATGGTGTGTGGGATGGGGGGACACGGGGTGGAGTCATGACCAAGCCGAAAGGAAACAACAAATCCCTCCTCCCACCCACATTAAGCTTTGGTGGCCTGATTATACCGAGCCAGCATCTCCAGGACTGGGGAGATGGCTGTAGCTAAAGCACTTGCCAGGCCTGAGCACCAGCATTCAGGTCCCTGACATCAATATAAATGCAAGGTTGCCATGGTGACCTCAGTAATCCTAAACACCGAAGATAGGCGATCCCTGAAGCAAGGTAGCTAACTAAACAAGCAGCACGGGGAAGCTCTAGATTCCTGTAGATCCTACCTTATTAAGGTAGAAAGTAACCAAGGAAGAAACAATGTCAACCTCTGGACTTCATAAACATGTACACACACACATACACACACACACACACACACACACACACACACACACACATACACACACACATACACACACACACACATACACACACACACACATACACACACACACACATACATACACACACATACACACACACACACACACACACATACACACACACACACATACATACACACACATACACACACACACACACACACACACACACACACACACATACACACACACACACACACACACAACAGTATCTCTTGTGTCAGGTATAGTAGCAGATGCCAGAACTCAGCAGGTTAAGGCAGGATCATTGTCATAAATTCAAGGTCATCCTGGGCTGTCTCTAACCAAGCAAAAAGACCAACGAACTGGACCCTTACCAATGAACTCACTAGGAAGCCCCCAAGCAGATCAAGATCACAGGCACCCTTAGGACTGGAGATACAAGCAGTTGTGAGGACTGTTAAAAACTAAGCCAGAACCACCCACAGGGCTACCAGGCTTGGGTGATTTAGTAAAAGCTTCCGTTTGTAAAAGCTTCCAGACCACCCCAGAAGCCACATCCTGGCCCTGTCCGTAGTTCTAACAGCCTCTGCCAGAGGCTGGCCTGATTGACACCATCCTCCACACCAGCTGTCCACCCAGGCCACATCCTGTGCGACCTCAGCCAACTGCAGAGCCAGATGCCTGTCCATCTCTGCTTCCTGCCCGGCCATGACCACCTTCCAGCCTGCACCAGCTCCCGCCTGGCTCGGCCCAGCTAACATCTTTGCCATCCACCTACCCAAAGCCGTGCTGCTTCGTTTGACCTCTGCCTGCGGGTGTGCTCCATTACCCAGCCTTTCCCAGCTTGGCAGCCACTCGGCTTCTAAAAACACGACTGTGGCTGAAGAATCAGCCCCAGGAAGGGACACTGAGCCTTGACTGGTCACCACCAGATGGCAAGATTAGAGCCAGAAGCACCCAGCCGGGTGCTGAACAGGATGGCCTCATGAAACTTACCAGTCAGGGGAACAAATCTCGAGACAGCAGAAGCCCAGCCCAATTGCACACTCCTCCAGGAGTCTCACTACATCTACACCTTGTCTACTCTGTCCCCCAAACTTCCTGTCTTTAAGGAGATCAGGACAGCTTGCAAGACTTGATTAGGAAAAGAAAGATGAAATAAGACCAAAAAAAAAAAAAAGAGGAAGGGGGAAGCACATCTCTTTCCCCTTTTCTATGTCCCAAGTGACTGTGAGTGTGTTGAATATCTCTAAGCCTTCCCCACCAGAGGCCATTACAGAAATGAGAATGCTTGATAAATCATACAGGGTGGCGAAAGAGGTAGTAGTTACCGTCAGCATCAACACCGTTCAATCTCTGTGTTACTCAAAGGGACTCTGAAAGTTGTCTGGGAAAGGAGATGAGCCTGTGCTGTGAGCCAGATGTTGCTGCAATCGCTCCGCAGAGGTGAAATGGTTTGACTAGTGCCCTGGTTAGGATGACTGTGGCTGTAATGAAACACCATGACCAAAGCAACCTGGGCAGGAAAGGGTTCATTTGGCTTACACTTCCACATCACAGTTCATCATCAAAGGAAGTCAGGACAGGAAATCAAACAGGGATGGAACCTGGAAGCAGGAGCTGATGCAGAGGCCATAGAGGGGTGCTGCTTACTGGCCTGCTCCACATGGCTTGCTCAGCCTTCTTTCTTATAGAACCAGGACTACCAGCCCAGGGATGGCATCCCCCACAGTGGGCTGGGCCCTCCCTCATCAATAACTAATGAAGAAAATTCCCTACAGGTTTGCCTACAGCCCAAGCTTAGGGAGAAATTTTCTCCACTGAGGCTCCTTCTTCTCCAGTGGCTTGTATCAAGTTGACATGAAGCCAAGCTTGGCCCAGAGCCAGACCTGAGCCAAACCGCCTGGAACTTGGCCTTGAATGAGACAGAGAGAGACTTCATGACCACTCTTCCCCAGGTTCATCCCTCAAGACACTCCCCATAGCACATCCCAGTCACTTTCTCCCCAGAAGGAAGAATAATGGGGTTCAGCCTATGCCCTTGGACAGATGGATCTCAAACAATAGCGTGTATGGGTTACTGGGGCAGGGCTAGGGACAGGGCTCCTGGGAAAGCGCTAGTCGGGCATGCTGGAGGCATTGAGTTCTGTCCCTAGCCCTGCAAAAAACAACCAAACAAAACAGAAGAATCTCAAAGGCAGCATCCTGAGAAGGTGGAGTCCTTGCAGGGAGCTGGAGTCTCTCTGGAAGAGTCTAGCAATTTGCATACACAAGGGTATGATTTCAGTGCACAGGCTGTCCGTGCAGCCGCGGATACCAGTCCTGGACTCTTTGCTGTGAGCTGGAAGTAGTCCTCACTGTAGATCCTAAAGAATCCATTATGGAAGGACAGGTGGGATGACCCATGTTCTACCTTACAAAAGTCAAAGGGTACATACCCTTCCACATGCATTTTGCAGATGGGAAAACTGAGGCCTAGGGAGGAAAACTCTGCCAAATCCAGACTTTTCATCCCTAACAGAGTCAGAATAAGGCCAAGACAAGCCGAACAATGCAATGTCCCCAAAGCCCAGGGGAGTATGTGGGAGACAAGGCCATGAGAGACACATGGCCTTTGGACAAGTCAAGAAGCAAGCTAAGCCTTTCACTCTGATTTATGGGATGGCCCCAGTAAGAATTCCTGGGCTGGGACACCATTTGTCACTTCCCCCAAAGAAATCTCCAAAATGATTATGGCAGCACACAGCCCTGGCCCCTGCATGTGCGCACACAGTCTCTCGTTAATCACTCCCAGGCCATCTGGAGCAGCAGCTACGGAGTTGTCAGACCTGAGCACCAGGTGCAGCGGAGTGCAGGGGTGGCTGGGAGCACTAAGGAGAGGACCCCCTCATCAGGCCTCAGCCTCCCTGTCTCCAAAGCTGAGGAGGGGCAGGGCCTCCTTGGAGCTCAATTAATCTCACACTGCAGTCCTATGGCTTCCTGACCCAGCAGAAATCTCTGGAATGATGGAATTTCTCTCTCTACTGTGTCCAAGACTCTAGTCACTAACCACAAGAGTCCATGGGACAATTGTAACATGGCTTATATGGTGACAAATTCACTTACTGTAGTAAATATTAAAAGGAGGGCTGAGGAGTTGGTTAAAATGAAGCACCCCAGAACCTGTGGTGGTGTTGTTGTTGTTGCTGCTGCTGCTGCTTTTGTTGTTTTAAAGAAGCCACATAGCTGTAAGTCCCATTCCAGGGGATTCTGGCTTCCTTGAGCAATGCACACACATGTGCATAAACATATGTGAAGGCAGCATACCCAGACACGTAAAATAAAATTAAATAAATCTTAAACAACGGAACAAACAAAAAATCCAAGGTGGAACAACTCTTGAGAAACACTACCCAAGATTGTCCTCTGGCCACTACACACACATGAATACACATGAATACGCAGGCAAGTATTAAAGTGAGTTATTAATTCACTTTATTAATTAAATATATTACCTCAGTGAAATCTCACAGGAAACCTGTGCGTGAACCTGACCCCTCCAAACAGGAAGACCAGGGAACTGGGCTAAAACACACAGGAAGAAGGTAGTGGACCAGAGAATTGGACCCAAAGAGTCTGGATACAAAGTCTCTTCTTAACCACTGTACTGAGCTGTCTACCAGCATGCAGTATCCCTGACTCGCTGTCTCCAGCATACAGGGAAACAGATGCAGACATGAGATCTGAGCAACTACCAGGGGACGGCAGTGTCACGGTCCTGCTCTAGAGGACACCATAACTGGTGAGCATCCATGGCCTCCATAGGACCTTGAGTTAATGATTGAAAAAGAGCAGGGGCATTGGGACCTTTGACTCAGTGAGACTTTCGAGGAGAGGGGTAGCTGTCTGATGGAGAAAGCACAGTCCTAGCCGCTTAGCACCTCCCAGTCAGATGGAAGAGACAAGGGCTTCCAGAGGTTCAAGCTGGGGGAGTCTGTGAGTTGAGGGGCAGTGTCTTATGGAACCGTTGCTTCCTGCTGTCTTAGGAAACACTTCAGCTGGTCCTGACAAAATCTCGCCGTTCCCTGAAGTTCCCTGATGAGTCTTCAGTGGGCTTCTCTGAAGAGAACATGGCATCAAGGTGGCCACCCGCTCCCACTCTGGGGGGAGGGGGAGGAGCCCCGCTACAGCTAATTAGCAAAACACATTTAGAACATGACTTAACAAATGGCCCCTCAGCTTCCCCACACTTCATTTGCATCGAGCTATACTACCTTATTGATTATATTAAATGAGGGGATAGACACACTGTCTGCAACGGGACAATTACCATCATCCAACCAATTAGCATCAAATGGGATGTGAGCCCCACGCTATGGGCCTGCACTCCATTGCTTCCACCCCTCCACCTCCCCATCCCCACCCCTGTGTGCCTGGCCTTCTGAAGTAATCATGTTTCTAATGAGACAGCCACAATCATCAGAAACCATCCTGGGATACCCACCCCTCTTCCACAGCTACATGTCAGTTTGCCCAGTCACACAGGCACAAGCAAAATGACACCACTGGCGTGTTTACTAAGTTATTGCAAACAAGCCTTTCCTGGCCATGGAAATCCTTGGTTAAGCAGCAACTGAATTTCAGCCACAAACACATTCACACCCAGACCTTCGCACACAATCCGTGTGTACACCCTCATCCGCACCCTCCCACGTGAATCCAGAAGCCACTCGTGAAACATGCTCAAACCTGCAATGCAAACACATATGCATCCTCCCACGAGTCACAGGATAACCCAACCACTGCTCACCCCCAACAATTCACACCCGCGCCCACCACAGGGTCCTAGCGCCCACACGAGCTCACACCAGCATCCGTGTCCAGTCCCACATCCTACTGGTGATCCTAGGATGAACGGTGTGCTCAGTGCATGCCAAATAGCCAGGTCCATGCTCACATTGCAAGCCAACACAGGACATGCTTCATGACCTATCTGTGGACACATGTCAACAAGCGTGTCCAACCTTTTGACACTGGGACAGGGCATGGGTCAGCTAGGAAGTTCTTCAGAACCATGTGATCCAGTTACAAGACAAAAAAAAATCTCACACGGTTTGAAATAAATTTATGATTTTGTGTTGGTCTGCTGTCATGACTCTCAGGCTGCAAGCTGGACATGCCTGAGAGAATCTAGATATCTGACAGGCATACTCCTGTGAGCCCTCTTTCTTTGCCAATATACGAACGCAGGAACTCCTCTTGTGGCACAGCTCCTGCATGGAAGGGTCTGATATCTCAGCCAAGAACCCAGGTAGCCTCCTGTTTCCCCCTCCTGGTGAAGGTGGAAGGATTTCCAAGCAGTGCTTCAGAGGGAGACCATGCTAAACATTCTTTCTGCATTGGTTCCACTTCCCAGAATGCACAGCTTGAGCCTCATTGCTGGAACAGATCCCCTGATCCACACAGCTTCCCCTTCTTTCTATGGGCAAACACTCGAGAGCCCTGTGAGCCAAGAGAGGTGCTCAGTGCTGGAGGGTCCGGGACCAGTGAGACCCAGTCCCTGTCCTGTGACAGTGTCTAGAGACAGAAGCAGATGAGAAAGAAAGGAAATGCCTAAATGTCCTGCAGAAGAGTTTGGGATGAGGATTAAGCAACAAGGAGACAGCATGGGGTGCTGTTCTAGACAAGGGTGTCTCGCAGCAGCTGTGTAAGCCGAGACTTGCGCCCTTGGGGAAACTGGGGCAAGCCGCCCAGACACCTGAGAGAAGAGCAGACCATGTAGAGGAACTTCAGGCTCCTAGGAGGCTTGCTAGAGCAGCAAGTGTCTGCACTGTTGCAGGGAGCATGCAAGGATACATAGGGAGACAGTAGCACCCTCAGTTCATCTCCTTTCACTCTCATGGCCCTGCAGGAGAAAGACCATTAGCATTTGGAAATCATACATGAAAAACCTGGGCTCAGAGAGGCGATGAGACAATGTCAGGTCACACAACCCTGAAGACACCGAGCAGACACGCTTAGGTCTGCCGAATCCAGAACTGCCTCTCAGTCCCAGTCCCCCTCCTGCCCTCGTGCCTTTCTGCCGCCAGGCTGGGCAGGGTTGTTATTAATGACACTAGCCCATGCTGACGCGGTCACGGAGAGTCACGTGTGATGCCTTCAGTCACACTGAGCTGCCTCCGCATACATTTCACAGGGCTGGGGATGCTGCTTGCTTACAGATGTTTCAGGGACTAACTATTAACAGTTTAGAACACTGAATCCCATTCCTAAGATCCTTGACACACACACATGGAGCCCCTGGTGAGGATACTGAGGAAAGAGCTTTTACCAAGAGTTCCTGCCACATGCCACTGCCCAGTCATCCACCCTAGAACAGCCACCTTTCCACCCGCCCAGAACTGCCTCTACCACGTTGGCCCTGCCACATGTAGATAGTCTGAACATCAAGGTCCAGTAGGAATCTAGAAAGATAGAAGCCCCTTACACAAAGAGATGCAAAGAGCCCAAGAGGCGCCAGCCTCACCCTCAAAACCTGGCCGAAAACAGGGAGATAGGAGGATATGAGGTCAGTACAAGAGGCAAACATTTTCTCATTTCATCTTCACAGCCACAGAGAGAAGTTTCCAAATGGTGAGAACTGGTTCAGATGCTGACCAGACTCACTTTCTTCCCATAAGGTTTCCCAGATGAGCCTCTGGATCTGACATCTGGACAGAGCCACCTGTTAGAGCATCACCGTTAACCATCTTCCTCCCGAGAGACGGGATGCTGCTCCAGTTTCTAACTCCTGACTGAACACAGTCACGGGTGAAGGGCCGGGGATGTATGTAGCTCAATTGTAGGGTTCTGGCTTACCATGCATGCAGCCCCAAGTTCCATCTCTAACACTGCCTAAAAGCTAGCTAGGATGGTGGTGCATGGCTGTCATCCTGGCTCTTGGGAAGGGAAGGCAGAAGGATCAGAAGTGTAAGGCCATCTTGAGCTGCGTAGTGAGTTTGAGGCCAGTCTGAGACACCCGTCTCAAAATACAAAATTGTATTTAAAGAGAGGAAAAGTGTCAGGCTGGGGATGGGGGACGGTACTGGGAAGGTAGCTCAGGCATGAGCATCAAACATGGACCTGATCCCCAGGACATATTTTTTTTAAGTCACTTGTGGGGACAGAAGTAGCAGATCCTAGGGGGGTGGGTCACAGACAGCCTACTCCTATCATCAGATTCCAAGCTGGTAACACACACACACACACACACACACACACACACACACACACACACAGAGGACAGCATGTAGAGGAATTACACCTGAGGTTGACCTCAGCCCCTCAACACGCATGAATGCACACACATGTACACACACAAGCACACACAAAAGAAACGGGCTCAATAACTGACAGGCCCCAGACAGAAGAAGGAGCTTTCTTTGTGCTTGGATCCCTGTGTTCTCACAGAGGGACTGCCGACTCACTCATGGGGTGTAGAGGCTTTCAAGCTCATTGGAGGCTGAAAAGATGGCTCTGTGAGGAGACAACTTGGCATGAGAACTTGCGGACTGGAGTTCAAACCCCAGAACCCAGGTAAAGCCAATCACCCTACCCCAGGACTGTAACCCCTGCACTCCTACAGCAAGATGGAAGACAGAGACGGGAGACTCTCTGGAAGCTCATGGGCCAGCAAGCCTGGCATACAGTGGTGAACAAGGTAAAGAGCAAGGACCAATACCAAAGGTGTCCTCTGCCTTCCCCGCGTGTGCCATGGCGTGCATGACACCCCTTCCCTCAGCACGAACACACTGTCTTGTCGTCTTTAGTTCCTTGGTTCTGATGATCTTGATTCCAGTGTCTAACACGCCTCTCACTCCCCAGTGATGTGGGAAACAGCCCACACTCCTCACCATGCCCAGACCTGAGCATAATTTATCTTTTTCATTCTTGTCAATAGATGTGATTGACACTTTGTAGCAGAATTGTCCTCAGAGGTAAATGAGCTTTAAATATAAACTACTGCATCCAGCAGGTAAGTCTGCCGTGAATGCTGGCCCTTCCTTCTCCGGAGTGTGTCTGATGTCTTATCAAACATGTAGAGAAAACCGGGAAGACAGGCTGAAGTCCAGGTTCCAATGACCTCATGACGTCCACAGCCGAAGGTTCCAGCCCAGCCTTCCCTGACTGACTTCACGTGGCTCTCAGCAAGTTACTTAACCCCTCTGTGAAGTGAGGGTGGCCAGAGCTGCACTCCCTCACAAGGGAATAGAAGCTGAGATGAAGCCTGGAGTGACGTCACCTTGAGAAACCAGGGATGCCATGTCGGTGCCATCAGTAAGCAGAATTCCCCCCAAGACCCAGGACCCAGGACAGCTGTCCGGGGAGGAAAAGTCCTGCTCCTGCCAACCAGCCCCAAGCCTGGCTGTGACCCTCAGCCACCCACTTGGAAAGGGGCACCCAGCTCCAAAAAGCTACAGACATCTCCCACCCACAAATTATAATCATGACTCTCCATAATTATTATTTGTGTATTTTGCATAATTGTCATAATTATTATCATCAGCTCATCAGCCTCTTGTCCCAGCATGCTCTCCTCCAGTCCACAGCTCTGAAACCTGATCACATGAGCACCCTCTCCTGACACCCACTTTCTCCCAAGAGCCTGTTTTCAAGGTCCCCTCAAGAAATAGGACAAGGCTTTCGAAAAGGGTTCTTCAGTCCGATTTGTCCTTCTGTAACATTTCTGTCCTGTGTGTTAACTCTATAGAGGACACGAAGACAGAGGGACTCTGGAGAGAAATGTCCTTACTACTTACTGACTGTGTCTAAAAAAGAAAGTTGGGCTGAGTGAGGCACGCGCCTTTAATGCCAGCACTCAGAAGGCAGAGGCAGGTGGATCTCTGCGAGTGTCGGGCTAGTCGTGAACATGTAAGCAAAGACACACATGGGGCGTGGGGGAGTGGGGAGCATGTCAACTGGCCTCCCTTTGATCTGTGTGGTAACCAACCTGTACCAGATCAGGAGAGTTACCGTCAGCCCCTCCCCACAGCTCTGTACTCACCAATGTGACTCAAGGCTGGAGATGGGCATTTACACCAAAGAAATGGATTTTTAAGAACGCTTTGTTCCAGAGCAATAGCGTTTACACACTTGCCATCACACACTCACACTGCAAATAAAAATAAAGGAAGCTCTGCAGGGCTCTGCACCACCGCGGCTGAACAGGGAACGAGCTCTTTCTTTTCATGATGAACTTTTGGTTCACAAACCAAGAAATGGGTTTCGAATGACACATGTGTACCCACATGGTGTCTCCCTTCCTCCCTCCTCTCTGCCCTGCCCTCTCCACACTACCCTCCTCCCTCCTATTTGCCTGTCATATACAATCTGACTCCTCTTCCTCTCCCTCTCCCTCTCCCTCTCCCTCTCCCTCTCCCTCTCCCTCTCCCTCTCCCTCTCTCATCCCCATCATCTCCTCCCTTCTAACCTCTTCCCCTTCAGTCCTTTCTCTACTTTCCTGTCCTATATATACCAGACACCCCACCCCCTTAGATAGGCTCTCAACTACCCTGGACTGGCCTTGAACTTGAAACAGAACCAATGATGAGCTTAAACTTCTCATCCTCCTGCTTCCACATCCAGAGTGTTGGAATTACAGGTATAAACCTTTACACCCGCATAAAAATAGAATAAAATCAAATAAATGGGGTTAGAGAGATGGCTCAGCAACTAAGAGCCCTGGCTGTTCCTCCAGGGGTACTGAGTTCAATTTTCAACAACCACATGGTGGCTCACAGGCATCTGTAATGGGATCTGATGCCCTCTTCTGGCATGCAGGTGTGCATGCAGACAGAACACTCATGTACATAAAATAAATCTTTAAAAATAAAATAAATCAAACACTTAAATTTACCCCAGTTCACCTCTCTCACTTCTTCTGTGACCACAACCTGTGCCCTTCCAGAATCTTCTGTCTTAATCATCTCCAGGTCCCTGGGGTCCAATATCTCCCATCAACCTGGAAGCCCTTGTCTCCCCTTATATCCCCCACCACATATGGACCCCTCATGAGGCCTCACAGACATCCTGGCTTAGTCAAGACATCCTGGCTTAGAATTCCCAGTACTACTAAGGCCTAGAACTATCCACTGTGGCCCCAGCTCCAAAAGGCCAGAGCCATGTATCCTTCCAGATCTCACACAGTCTAACACTGATGGATTGGACAGAACCAGGGAGAGCTGATCCAATAATTTGAGAACACAGCCGCCAAGACACACTGTAGCTGGGATCCTCACAAGAAGCCCCAGGGATCAGAATGAACCTGGAGGTTTATTCTGGAGGGCATATCCATCTGCACAGGCATCCTGGCCACAGATTAGCAGGGACGGATGTTAGGCCCTAGCTCAGGAACTCGGGCCTGCCCAGGGCACTTCCCAGAAACCTTCCATGCACCACCACCCCACCCCACCCCCGGTACCTGTCCACTCCCATCTTCCCACTAACTAGAAGCCCCCACTCACATCAGCCACTTTTACATCCACCCACATGCCTGACAAAGCAAAGGATGGGGGCTCCACAACACAAGTAAAATCGGCAAGAAAGGAGAAAAACAGCGGGGGCCTTCCTGCACACCTCGATCTGTAGGCAGGGGCTCCTGAATCCCAGAGGAGACTCCTTGAGAACTTCCTCGGAGCAGAACAAAGGTCAGCAGGAGCAGGAATAAATGGTATCAGAATAAACAAATCCAACCCTGACAGGCCGGGGGCCTGGCTTCTGCAAAGACACCCACCCACCTCCCAGCCTGAGTAGGGGGAACTCACAGATACCAGTGTCAGAGAGAGGAAAGGCCCGGCCCAGGGCTCCTTCACTGGGCAAAAGCCAGTGTTCTTTGACAAGCCAGTCAGTGCTCATTCAGCTGGCAAGGCACATGCCTTAGTTTCAGCTGAATCCACAGGGAAAGGGGGGTGTGGGGGGGGGTGACCCTCGTGAGGGGGTGTGGCCCTTGTGACAAAGACCTTATATTGTACAAAGTATGTAAATCTCAGCTGGAGGTTTCTACCCCCTCGTTAGCTATTTCAGTTTAAAATAATGGGTTTCGGGGCTGGAGCGATGTTAAGAGGCTAAGTTAAGAGCACTGGCTGTTCTTCCAGAAGTCCTAGTCCTGAGTTCAATTCCCAGCAGTCACATGGTGGCTCATAACCATCTGTAATGAGATAAGGCACCTTCTTCTGGCCTGCAGGCATACATACAGGCAGAACAATGCATACATAATAAATAAATAAATAAATAAATAAATAAATAACTTTTTTAGGACTGGGTTTCTCTACGACATGGGTATGCGTATTCATCATAGTGCCTTGCAGCCCTGTATGCTGTGACCCTCAGCCTCAACCCCACTGTCCCCTCTGTAACCTTGGGCTTTTCCACCCATGCATAAGCTCACTGAAATAACAACTCCGAGAATTATATTTCTGAATAAATGCATGGGCCATAAACTTGGGCCTGTTCCCTGACTAGTGTATAACTTAATTATTTCATTTATCCTAGTCTAAGTCCCATCATGCAGCTATTACCTGGTCCTCAGGCCTTCGTTTTATGTATCTCTCTCCTCCTCAGAGTTCAGGGCAAATCTCCAATGACTCTTTCCCAGAATTCTCTCCCTCTCCCTCTCCCTCTCCCCTCCCCCTCCCCCTCCCCCTCCCTCTCTGCCAGAACTCCTGCCTCAGGTCATTGATGACTTTTTTTTAAGATTTATTTTTATTTAATGTACATGAGTGCTCTATCTGCACGTACACCTGCATGCCAGAAGAGGGCACCAGATCCCATTACACATGGTTGTGAGCCACCATGCGGATGCTGGGAATTGAACTCAGTACCCGTGGAAGAACAGCCAGTGTGCTGAGCCATCATCTCTCCAGCCCAGGCCATAAACTTTTTTATTGACAGGTGAATGCTTTTACACAATGCAGAGATCCTCTCTACAACCTTCCTTTCCCAGAGTCGACCTTCTGCTTTCCAGCATATGTGTGTCTAGTTAAATCCAGATTCTTCAAATGAGAAAAAAACATATTTGGTCTTTCTTCCCCACTTCCTTATCTCATTCCCCTCTCCAATCCTGGCTCAGACCCTTCCCTCCCCGTTTATAGTCAACTCTCTACTTTGATTTCCACATACAGATTTGTATCTGTATTTATCTAGATCCCCCATGCAAGAGAAAACATACAATGTCTGTCTTTCTGAACCTGGCTCGTTTCACTTAACACGGTATTATCTGGTTCCACTTCCCTGAATACTACATAATTACGATTTCTTTACAACAAAGAAGATGCGTGTGTATGCATGAGTGTGTGGGCATTTCCTTTGTCTCATTTGTTGATAGGCATTGAGGGTGCTTCTGGGTCCTGGCTATTGTGAAGTTTTCTGCAATCAACACAATATGTTTTCCTTCCTGACACTGACGTGTCTCGAACTTAGAGGCCTTTAGGAACATACATACCCAGAGGAGGTATAGCTGGGTCACACAGTAGTTCAATATTTAGTTCTTGGGGAGCCTCCATATCAACTTCGACAATTAGCATTCTATTCTGACTCTTCCTAGATGGGCGGTTCCCTTGAGTGCTGTTGACACTTATGCTGTTGAAGTTTAGTCTTTTGCTGTGTATTGTAATGCTAAGTGTGGACCTCCAAGACCTGGTTGCTCCAGAGACTCGAGACTCCTCACGTAGACCCAAGTGACACTATGTGACCTTGCTCCCAAAGTTATTTCTGATTGGTAAATAAAGATGCCAACAGCTATTAGCTGGGTAGAAGAGACATGGGCAGGGTTTAGGGCAATGGGCAAACCCCAGGCATGGGTTTGTTGTGAGGAGGGGAGAACCATGAGAAGAGGAAGGAGAGATAAGCCACCATGACTTAGGTGAGTTCATGAAAACCTGGCCCTGAAGGCCGGGCAATTGGGGTTAAGAGCAGCCCAGATGAAACACGGTGAGTAATAACTCAGGGTTGTCTATAGAAACGTAGATTCTAAGAGCATAGAGGGTAGATACCTGCCCAGCTCTTGTACTGTTTAAGGCTTATTGTAAGTAATAAAAGTTGTGTGTCTTTTATCTGGGAACTGAATGATCAAAGGCGGGGTAGAAACCCTAGTGTGGCATTCTGTTCGGACGCCTCCTAGAAAAATGCTGCTGCTGCTGCTGCAGCTCCCTTGTGTGATGCTAACACTTACTATGCTCTTACTGTCTTCCAAGAACTCAGGGGCCCCCAGCCTCTCACTGTCCCCAAGGACTCTGTCTCCCCGAGCCAGCACCCAGTGCCTGAGCTAAAGCTCAAGTGTCAGGCTTTCTGCCTCCAGTCACCCTAAGACAATGAGCAAGTCCCTGTCTTGCTCACGCCTGGGTCTCTTCTCCCTAAGACAGATGCCAAGGGACGCCTGCTCCCAGGATGTATGGGGACCACAGTTCCACAATGGAACAGGTGGAACCTGTAGAGCCTGGCCGCTAGGATCCAGAGGCATCAAGAGGGTGATGGTCAGATTCCGACCTCAACTATGGCTTTACTGACTGACTTCTTCCCACTACACACACACCCACTGTGCCGGGGTTCAGAGAGCTGACAAAGCAACCTGTGTGTGAGGCCCTGCAGTCCATCCCAGTATCACACATGGGCACATGTGCGTGTGTGTGCACACACATACCACACACACACACACCAAACATGTAAGAAGCTGTGCTCATATGCCCACAGTTCAACATGCACACTACAGGACACCTGCATTCTAAGTCCCAAAGATCCCTTATCAGCATACTAAGCAAGGTTGGGAACCACACAGGCCCTGTCAGAGGGCAAAGTAGCAGTGCCCTCTGCATGGGGTTTCCATCTCTCCTAGGACCTGGAGACCATAAAGATCCTCCTTAAACTGGACATATGGGTACATGCCTGTTACCCCTAAGTAAAGACAACCCCAAGGCCAGCCTGAGTGACAGAGTGAAACCCTGGGGACAGGAAAGCTTTTTTTAAAAAGAGAACTCATCTCTTTTCTTGCAATGTTATTCCTCCTGCCATGACACCCAACCTAATGTCAAGGGTGAACCTCAAAGCTGCGTCGCTTGCAGGCACCCTTTCCTGTCTGTCAAGAGAGACTCCGGCCAGCAGCCTCAGCATCACACAGAGAACATGTTCCCCTCCCCCACTGTTGACCTTCATCAGTGTGAGTGAGCCCTGAGAATCTACCCAGGTAGGTCATAAAGCAGTTGAGTCAAGCGCTCCCGGGAGCTCCCCTGTGACACCTGAAGGAACTACAGTGTGGTGGGTACACATGCACTAGCTAGTCATTGCCTCAGAGGAGGCTGGAAGTAAGTAGAAGGCTGGCCCGGCTAGATGACAAGGGCCAACAGCCAGAGGCACAGGAAAGAGGCAGCCTAGCCTTGGGGTCAAAAGAAGCGATGTCCCTTGACATGGAAGGCAGTTGGCCTCAAGTGCTGAGCTGATCTTCGCAGTACACCTGGACAGAGATCACAAGACAGGCCTGTCACAGGCCAGGAGACTCCCGATGAAGCTCTCTTAGGAGCCACCAACCAACCTTCCTTCTTACTTCCAGGACAAGCTCACAGGCAGAGCCCTGCTAGCCTCTCCTCTCATCCCCCGGGGACAGTATAGTTAAAACAGCATCAGGACCGAGCCCAGCTCACCCCATCCACGCAGCCTGAGACTGGCTGGAGCCTTGGAGAGGGCTACCCTTGAATGCAAAAACTTGATTGTAATGCTGAAGCCTTGAGCCAGCCTTAGGAGTGCCCTACCCAGCAGGCTGCCCGCATGCGCACAGTGGGATGTACCTGATTCACCACGTGACAGAAAACAATGGAGCACCTGACTCACCTACACTGACATTCCCATTAGCCCAGCACACACATGAATGCACCTCCCCCCCTCCAAAAGAAGCGTTTCTCACCCAAATTCATCTAAAACCACCCAACACCCAGGTGCCACATGTTCAGTCCAGCACATGCCCCCACGCCAAGCCACATTTCCTGCACCACCATACAACACAACAAACATCAGATAATGCGTTACACAGACTCAGTGCACCCTCACCCTCACCCCTATAAAGCGGCCTGCCTCAAAGCTTATGGACAGGTGAGCTCAGACCCTCCCCCATGTGGCCTGGTGCTGAGGTCCCATCCCAAGCCACATGTCCAGGGTGTGGGGTCTGCACGTGCCTCACAGAAAGGCACATTGGCTTCTCTCACAGAAAGAACCAACATCCTCAACCCAGACCATGCCCAACAGGGTCCTGTCTGTGGACATGCTGTCTGTGGACATGCTGTCTGTGGACATGGCTGTGTAAGCTACCTCCATTCTAAATGAAGGTCAAAGCTGTGTTAGTTATGTTTCTCCTTGCTAGACTAACACACCTCACCAGCAGCAACTTACAGGACGCAGGGGTTATCCTTGCATACTGTAAGGGGTCATGTCCCATTATGGTGGCTAGGCCATGAAGTGGCTGGTCACATGATATTCAAAATCATGATGCAAAGAGATTTGTGCGGCCCAGATTGCCTTCTCTGTAACTATGTGACCGTGTGATGGCTGGACCATGTGCATATGGTCTCATGGGCCAGAAAAAAAAAAAAATGGTAGTGGGCTCCCCGAAGCTAGGAGTACAGGCTGTTATGGGCTGTTCCGTGTGGGTGCTAGAAAAGAAACCCAGGTTGTCTACAAGAACAGTGTGCTTTCTTAACCAATGGGCCATGTCTCCAGCCCAACTACACACACACACACACACATTCAGGGAGGACCTTCCCTGCTCAGTGAACACCCTTCCAGACACACCCAAAAGTGTGTCTCCTATGTGATTCCACTTCCCACCACGGTGACAATAAAGATGGCTCACTCTTCATCGGGTCTGAACTCTCGTCTCAAAGAGAATCAAATAAAACAACCAACCAGTAAGCACACACACCATTTTCACCAACAGAACTGGTCTGTCCAGGAGTTCTCTGTCCCCATCCAGCGTTAGGACCTCCCATATCCTTTTCAACATGGTGGGCCTGACCTGCTGGGTGGGTATCCAGTGCCCAGTGCCAGCTGCATCCGCTATGAGGAGGTTGCTACTAGCAAGGCCAGCTGCCAACCTGGAGCCTGGCTGAAAGAATCCGGCCCCAAGGGTTGTGGGTTTTTCTAAGCCCACACTTGACTCTGTCCGCACAGATCCAGTCTGTGTGTGTGGTCTGTGGGGAGGCTGCACCAGGGAGGCGTATCGATCAGGCTGGTCGGGAGAAGAAAGGAAAAAGACCTTCAAACAGCAAAGCTTCACGCCTGCAGAGGCTTGAAAAGACCCATGGAAACGGGGCATGCAGGTTTCCACCCCTGAGGTAGCCACACACTGTGGGTCGTGTGAGCCAGGGAAAAAGCACAGCTCTCTCTCTCTCTCTCTCTCTCTCTCTGTGTGTGTGTGTGTGTGTGTGTGTGTGTGTGCACGCGCGCACGTGCGCACACACCCGTATTTGTACAGGAGTTGTTTAGCAGCTCTTGAGTATGAATAACTCTCCTATACCAGCATGCATATGTAGCACCTGTACTGGCCAGAGAAATGTGTGTGCAGGCACGTAGTCACCCTGAACTCTCAAAGCATGCCTGTGCACACATGCTCAAGAACGCATGTATTCTACCTACCTGCCCTCTGAGAACTTCCCCCTCCGAGGGTGGGAGCAAGCACCTTTGTCCACTGTCAATTTTGTCACCTCTCACCCTTGAAACCAACCCTAACCAAAGGAACTCCCAGGACTGTCCCCCCCATCCGGGACTTCCCTCTCAGGAAGAAAAAGGTAGCCAGGACTGTGTTTATTCAATCTCAGATCCTGGCGACCAGATCTGCTAAGTATGTCAGAGGAGATTTTTTTGTAATTGCGGTTCCTGGGCCCCGCCCCCAGAGACTAATTGACAGCAATCTGAGGAAGGCACAGGCTCTGGAGATTTTTAGCACTGCGGGAGTGATTTTAACATGGTCCCAGGACTGAGAATGACTAAAGGCCCCTGCTCTTGTGGGCGTCCTTGCGCTCTAGCGGGACTGTTCCTGAGATGTGACGGTGGCGCTCCAGTCTGAAAACCTGAACACCGGCGTCTGAGCTCTCCTGCCTAGACTCTTCCCTAGGTAGGAGCTCAGCAAAGCTGACACACATCCACGCGCCGCGGCTGCCCCCTTCTGGACGGAGCCTGCAGCGCTCAGCTGCTGCGTGACCTGCAAGCTGGGTGCTACAGTCCCTTAGGGAAGGCCTTAGTAGGGCTTTGGTGGCATGCCCAGCTACTCAGGAGCTGAGACAGGAGGATTACTTGAGCCCAGGAATTGTGAGGCCAACTTGGGTAACATAGGGAGATGTTTTTTGTTTTTTGGTTTTTTTTTTTTTTGAAGAGACCAGCTGGGCACTAGAGCTCCTGCCTGTAACCCCAGCACTTAGGAGAGGAACAGAGAATCCAGGAGTTAAGGGGCCAACAAGGACTTCATAGTGAGTTCCAAGTCACCTAAAAAAAAAAAAACTGTCTTCAAAACAAAGGTCTAGGCCCAGCCTAGTGGCCTACTCAGGAGCAGGGGCAGGCAGACCTCTGTGAATTTGAGGCCAGCCTGTTCTACATAATGAGTTCCAAGACAGCCAAGGCTATAGAGTGAGATCCTGCCTTGCAAAACAAAACTTAAGCTGGGCAGTGGTGGTGCATGCCTTTAATCCCAGCACTTGGGAAGCAGAGGCAGGTGGATCTCGGTGTTCAAGGCCAGCCTGGTCTATAGAGTGAGTTCTAGCCAGGCTATACAGAGAAAGCCTGTCAAAAAAACAAAACAAAACAAAATAACAAAAACAAACAAACAAACACACCCTTTTTAAACAAAGGTAGGGGGGACTTCACACCTCTGCACCCTTCAGCCAATTGTGGTCTCCCCAGCCTTCCAGAAAGTCCTCTCCACCAGCCACCATCCTCCTCATGCCTTCCCTTCCTGATGTACCCAGTCCCTATACTAAGTCTCCCCTGTCACACTGGAAGTCCCCAGGGCAAAGGGAACAGGCCTGGGGTCCGCAGGGGCCTGTAGAATACAGGAAGCCTTCTCCAGTGGCTCCCTACCACTCTGGCTCTGTGTGAGCCAAGGCAGAGCTTCTCGCTCATACTCAAGCCCTGGGGCAAGGGGATCCTCCGTAAACTGCCAGGGGCACTCATCACGCTAGATGCCAGGTACACATTTTGTTCCGAGCATTTCACTAGTAATAAATCCCTTCATTTGTACCTAATTATCCTTATTTTGTTTTAGAATCTAGAAAACCAAGGCCCAGAGAGGTTCAGTGAGACCCAAAGAAACACACAGCGGGGTCAACTCAGAGCTGAGACTCAACCCGAGGGTTGGCTCAGGAAACCATACTTTTAACCACCCTTCCTTCTTAGGGGAGGAGAACCATTGGAGATCTATGTCCCCACTGGCCCAGGCTGGCTCCCCAATCCCTTCCCAGCAGAAATCGGCCTGGAGTCTCTGCCCGGCTGGCAGCTCAGGGGCTGTGTCGTCTCTTGCTTCCTTCTTAATTTTTCTGACAAGAGCAGCTGCCACGGCAGCTGACAGCCAGCCTGTCGGATGGAATGGGAAGGCGGGCCCAGACCTCGTTTGTCTGGTGGAAAAATGGATTTGGACAAGGGGACGGCTGAGCTTCAGGAGACAGGGGAGCACCCATGGGTGACCGGTACAGATGGGATCCCAGAAGGCTGGGGTGGGTACAGGCACGGGGCAGGAAGCCCTGGATGCTGGTGGAGGTCTGCGTAAGCCCCGCCCCCTGGATGCCGGAGAAAGCCTCGCTCCATCAGCTTCCCTTCCCCTCTCCCCATCTCCCTTCCCTCCAGTCTCTAATCAACTTCCTGGCACTGGGCCTGCATCAGTTTCTGGGGACAGAAGGCCGAGACAGGTCCATCACTGTCCTCAAGGACATCCAGGCTAGGGAAACTGCCAGGGAGACTCAACGATCCTGCAATGGTGCAGACACTCAAGGCCATCTGTTGGGGAGTAGCCTTTACCACGGACGATCCATGCCAACCACTCGGGCACCTATATCCTTCCTTCCCCCTTATGGTGTGGTGCTAACGTTCTTGCTTCCACAGTGTTTGAGCGCTTAAATGAATTAACCCGTGTGGTACACTGTAAAGTAGCACCTGGCCTATGACCAGTGCCTTCTCCCATTCACATCACCCAGGAGCAGACAATGCTATCTCCAGGGACCCTGCCCCCACCCGACTCCCCTTATTCATTTGTCCCACCTTAGACTCAGACCCTGAAGAACCCCTGAGGTCTAAGCTCCAGCCTACCTGAAACAAGGCCCTCTTTACCATTCACAGCAGATGAGAGAGTCACCACGTGTGATATGGCCACACTGTTCAGGTCCCTTCTGTCTGAGCTCACCCTAGTAGGGCAAAGGGCTTAGAAGAGGTAAGATTTCTTCTTGGGGTGAGTCAGCTTTTTGCCCCATGCCTGGTGTGTCAGCCTCACCAGTCATTCAAGTCTGGAGTGCAAGAAGCAAGCTCTACCACAGAAAGTTGCTCTAACTATGCTTGGACAGTTCCTCCTTAGAGCAGGCCTCTGTCTCTCCAGCTACTGTGCCAGCTATGGAGCAGAGGCACTCCAGGGGCGATCTGTAAGTATTTCTTTCATTCAGACCCAGGCCTGCAGCCCACAGCTCCAAAAGGGCAAAGGCACAATGCCCAGTGTTGTAGAACAATTTCCACCCGAGACTGAAACATTCCTACCTGCAGGGAAGCTCCTTAAGCCAGAAGGTACACAACTCAAAATAGCTTCAGGAAGACCCTGAAACTTATCAGATTCACTAGGCCCCTCCCTCCCAGCCTGAGTAAGAAACTATAGATTCCCACTCACACACAAGCCAAGCTGTAACAAAGGACAGACCAGACCAGCTGCCTGGAAGAGGCATGTATCAACTGATCCACCTGGAAAGGAAACTGTCTAACCTACCGAGCTGCCTGTAGGCTGTGCAGTGTGCTCTGGGTCCCCAGCTTTGTTAGCTGTCACCCACACTGGGCTGAGCTTTGGTGAATCAGCTGTCTTTTCGTTATTTCTGTTCCTGTGAGTAACCTCTCACCCACATTCCTGTAAGTAACCCCAATAAAGTTTATTGGTGCACCAAGTTGGACTTTGATGGTGTCTGTACTTTGGTGTCTCATGGGCTCCCTATCTGGGGTGAGTAGATGTGTATGCTGTGTTCCCCGGGAAAGGTTTTGTCTCACAATACCCAGCAGTCAGGCATATGTCTAGCCTTAGTAGGTCCTTCAGAGATGAGTTCACATCTGTGGGTTTTATGTATTGAGTGTGAGGTGTAAGGTGGGGAGTAACTGTGTTTGGTTCTCTGTGTTTTGCACAGTTCAGCTCTCATGTCTCCAAAAAACATGGTTGGGCCCTGGACCACGGCAGCTAGCTCAGTACCTTGTGATCATGGTTGGTATCAGCTGGGACAGCCACTTCACAGTGTGCTCTGCCTGCATGCCTGCACTTACTAGCCACATGAGGCGTCTTGACCCTTTCTCAAGCCACACACAGGCGCACACTGAGTCCGGCAGAGAGAAGAAGCAGGAAGCAGGGGAGAGGGCAGAAGGGGTGGAATGGGGGGGTGACTTCTTGCTTCTCTGCCTTTTCAGGCTGTTGCTGGCCCAAGCTCACAGTGACAGTGCAGCCGGCTCTTCCTGAACACCATGATTCGTATTCCCTGAGGGTCAGAAGCTTGAAACATTGCCTACGTGACTTCTAACCATGCTTCTCTTGTGGGGGCTGTTGGGGGTAACTTCGACAGGAGCCAGAGTTCCAGGAACATGAGCGAACTCCTTCCAACCCATGTAGGTGAATTATCACCACCGGGTCCCGGAGTTCAACATCAGCTTGACTGGAGACCAGACTATCTGTGCATTGCCCAATGCCCCACAGGCCAGCTGTGACTCTCCAAACTGAAGAAATGACTGAAGCAATTGCTCTCATTAACACCTACCCTCACCACTGCCTCCTCTGAGAGTGAAAGAGACAGGATGGGCCCCAGTTAGCCCCGGATGACCCAAACATGCCTCTCCCCTCTCCCTCTGCTGTCCCCAGCCCCATACCTACCACCTTCAAAACCAACAGCCTGGACAGCCCAAGCTTCTGCCAAGTCCAAATGGACATGCGCAGAAGGGCCGAGCCAGGGACACCCGCACACTCTCCAAAGTGAAGCTATGTCTTTAAAAGCGTCTGCCACACTATCTCCCTCAGCCCAGGCAGAAGCCACCAGGTCCAGACACTCCTGAGACTCTTCCTTCACCCTCTGAGGAAGGAACCTCAGAAACACCAGCCGAGCCATGACCAGGATGTCCATTGAACTGCACAGGACCAATCTTCACCAGCAACACCAGGCACTGTCAAGGCCACGTGGTCCAGCAACTCTCCTTGCAGGCAGACCCAAAAGAATTGCAGGCAGTTTCAAACTGATCCTTTTGTGCAGCAATATACTTTAGCGGGGTGAGCCATGATCGCCAGGAGGTGGAAGCCAAAGGCATCCGTCAGCAAATGCCTGGGTGAACATAGAACTGTTTCCATGCGGTGGGGGACAGCATGGATTCAAAAGGAAGTTGGCTCCCACTCAAGTACAACACGGGTGAATCTTGAAGGCTAAATGAAAGCACCAGGTACATAAGGACAACCATCGCATGATTCCATCATGAAAGGTACCCAGAGCAGCTGCGCTCACAAGCACAGGAAGAGCATCAGGTCTGGTGGTATTTAATGACTAGTGATGGTTAGGAAACGCCTCTGATAGATGGTATGACAGCCACAGTCAATGTGGATGGACTCCAAGGACTCTGATGTCACTTCTGGCCTCCAAGGGCAACTGCGCACACATGTGAATACACACAGGCAAACGACACAAATACCCACAAACACAAATGAATTCTTTAAAAAAAAATTTTTTTTTGAAATTAAGACAGGTGGAGGCATACACCTTTAGTCCCAGGACTCAGGAGGCAGACAAGCAGATCTCTGAGTTCAAGGCCAGCCTGGTCTACAGAGTGAGTTCCAGGACAGACAGGCTACACAGTGAAACCCTGTCTCTGACTGACAAAAATTTTTTAAATTAAATGAAGCCAGATGTTACAGTGCATAGCTATAATCCCAGCACATAGGAAGTGAGGTAGGAGGGTTACCATGCGTTTGAGGCCAGTGTGAGCTACATAGCAAAAGTCTGCCCAAAAGAAGACAACAGAGGAGGAGAGAGGGGAAAAAAGAAAACTTTCTCTGGCAACTGTATTTGGGACGGGAAGATGTCCTGGTGACCTGAGTTCAATTCTTGGGACCTACATGGTAGAAGGAGAGAGCTGATTCCCTTAAGTTGTGGGTTATGTGCATCGTGGCACATTCAAAGCCATACCCACGCTAGGCGTAGTGGTGCACGCCTTTAATCCCAGCACTTGGGAGGCAGAGGCAGGCAGATTTCTGAGTTCGAGGCCAGCCTGGTCTACAGAGTGAGTTCCAGGACAAGCCAGGGCTACACAGAGAAACCCTGTCTCGAAAAAGACAAAAACAAAATAAAACAAAACAAAACAAAACAAAAAACCAAAGCCATACCCACACTCACAAATAAATAAATGAATAAATAGGGCTCTAAGAGGGATGTTTCAGCCGTTAAGAACATGTGCAGCGCCGGGCGTGGTGGCACACGCCTTTAGTCCCAGCACTTGGGAGGCAGAGACTGGCGGATTTCTGAGTTCGAGGCCAGCCTGGTCTACAAAGTGAGTTCCAGGACAGCCAAGACTATACAGAGAAACCCTGTCTCGAAAAACCAAAAAAAAAAAAAAAAAAAAAAGAACATGTGCAGCTCCTGCTAAGGACCTGAGTTCAGTTCCCAGCATCCACACCAAATGTCTCAAGCTGCTTGTAACTCCAGCTCCAGAGGATCCCACACTCACACGCACACAGAGACGTACACATGGACACACAGTTTAAGAATAAAACTAGGGGCTGAAGAGGTGGCTCAGTGGTTAAGTGCACTGACTGCTCTTCCTAAGGTCCTGAGTTCAATTCCCAACAACCACATGGTGTCTCACAACCATCTGCAATGGGATCTGATGCCCTCTTCTGGTGTGTCTGAAGACAACAACAATGTACCCACATACATGAAATAAATAATAAATCTTTTTTTAAAAAATAAAAATATAATATTTAAATTAATTAGGGTAAAAATAAATTAACAACCTACAGTATTTGTAAACTGATTGCAGCTATTGTTTATCCAAAGCTTTAAACCTTTATTATTTTGGGTGTGACATCTCACTAAGCTCTCTTATCTGCCATAATTAAGTGTTTTAGCCAATTTTATTGGATTTCCTAGTAATAAGATTACATCTCTGGCAAATGACGATAATTTTTCCCATAAATTTTGCTCCGCTGCTTTCTGTCTTGTCTCCTCAGCTGTTTGGAGCTCTTTGCTGTGCCTGGACATGCCAGGCTTCGAGGCAGCAGTGGGGGGTTGGGTAGATATCAGCAAGCAGAAGCAAGCAACTAAGTAAACAGGCAAATGACAGCCTGGAGCAGTGGTGGAGGGGAAGGACTGCCTATGAGGCTCCCCAGAGATGCACAGTGTGATCAGCCAGCTGAGCACACACCCAGGTCTGTGCACTTAAAGCCCATGGTCCAACAGCACCCGTGACTGGGCACCATCATAGCCTCTAAGTACCCACAGCATTTCTGTTACCACGGTGACAGCTGTTATGCTGGGCTTTACCCAGACCTAAACCAAACAGACCCAGGGATTACAATCTGCATGACCCAAGCTAGTTCAATCCAGTCTAAGCCTAAAATGAAGAAAGGGTTCATTTCTGTCTTCACTGGGAGAACTCAATACTGCCCTCTATCCTGTTCTTAGTGTGAGCTCCTGTTCATACCTAAAAGTCCTACCCGGAATGCATCTGACTACAGACAGTCAGAAATGAAGCCCAGACTCTTTAACTGGCCTAGCCAAAGAGATCCCAGGATTTGGAAGAGGATGTCCATCTGGACGCTGCTTCCATTCAACGCAAATGAGGAGACCTCGGCTGAATCTCCTTCAGGGCCTTTAAACTACACGGGTGCAAACTCCTGGACTGGTTAAGAGTGAGTCCCTGCTATTCGTAGAGTCAGGCCACTGCTGTAAAAAACTAAGTGATATTTTTCACAGGGGCTATCATTCCGTTGCAATATAGCCATCTGAGGAGAAGCGTGAGCAAGGAAAGGAATTAGAATTCTCAGTTTATAAACATTTCCCAAAATGTGAATTCAAGAGCGAAATTAACAGGTCTTTTCATTGTCTGCTCCGTATTTACCAAGTCACACATCATCTACCTACTCCTAGCTAAATTAACACTTTCATAAATAAGGCAACTTCACAGGTTTCTACCCCTGCAGCTCCCATAAGGAGAGAGGCTAGTGTTCACAGCGAGGCCTTGGCGTGGGCACACTGCATTTACAAGACTGTGGAGCACACTATTTCACGTGGCACTGGGATGTCGTGACCCAAAAGTTTCACACGCTGATAAAACTGTGCACCGACAGCTCTTGAGCAAGGAGAGCTGTCTCCCGTCCCTGACTTGGCTGCTGTGACTTGGCTGCTGTCATTTAGTCAGGTCTTTCCCTCATCACTGTGACCACCTGCTCCTAAGACGAAATTAAAGGAGGGGTTATTCATCTATTTGTTGATTTGTTTTGTTTTGTTTTTTTTTTTGTTTTTCATCTATTTGTTGATTTGTTTTGTTTTGTTTTTTGTTTTTCGAGATGGGGTTTCTCTGTGTAGCCCTAGCTGTCCTGGAACTCACTCTGTAGACCAGACTGGTCTCGAACTCAGAAATCTGCCTGCCTCTGCCTCCCGAGTGCTGGGATTAAGGGCGTGTGCCACCATGCCCGGCTGGATTTATTTTTGAGACAGAGTTTCGTGTAACCCAGGCTGTCCTCACACTCCCTTTGTAGCTGAGGATGACCTTGAACTCTCGATCCCAAGGGCTGGGATTACAGGTGTGCATCACCACACCCAGTCTGAAGAGTGCTGAGACTGAACCCAGAGCTTCATGTGGGTTTGACAATCACTCTAGTGACTGCCCCATTCCCAGCTCAGAGAATTTGTTCTGCCTTATGGTTGGAGAGGGTGTGGTCTGTCACTTTAGGGAGACCATGGGAGAGGAGCCACTCAAGGCAGCCATGAAAGCCTCAGATTCTCTCCATCTCCGAGAATCAGGAAACAAAACTAGGACCAGAGGTAGGGTCAGCTATAACCCGCACGTTTACCCCTTGAAGTGGAAGTTTCTGGTAGTAGCATATTATGTAGACTTACAGGATGTTTTGCTGAAGCAAGACCCACGGGAGGACATGTGATATTTGGAAAGAATATAAAGACTCAACAAGGTGCTTACATAGCTAGCTGGGCAACTCTTCTTGGTGTCCCATCTTTCCTGATCTTCACTTCCTTGAGAGAGGCATGACTGAGAACTCCTGGCATCCTGGCTGGTCCTGGTCGATCAAGCTGACTCCTGCCGGTTCGGTGAAAATCTGTCTGCTTCTGCTGGATCATGCGACCACTACGGATTCGTGTGTGCTACCCTGACACTACTGAATTGGACTTCTGGGATTCTGGCAGACAGAGATTGGAATAGCCTCAAGGAATTACTTCTAAACAGCTCTAGATCTCTGTGTCCTCTTTACCATCTTTTCTCCTCTGCCTTTGAACGATGAGCTAGAAGGGGGGGTCAAAGCATTTGAGAACCCTTATTAAAGTAGGTTTTGGAAACTCTAAGCCTACAGTCCTGTCCTGTCCTGTCCTACATCTGCCAGCTAGACCTCACGTCCAAAAGGTTCCACAATCCCCCCACTAGCTGGGGACTAAGCACTCACACACATGAGCCCATGAGGAACACTTCCCACTTAAACCATAGCACCATCCTCTCCTGTCTTGCTCATCTCATAAACCTCAATTCATGCTTGAAAACCCACCAAAGGCAGAATGCTACCTCTTTCCCCAGTGAAATGTGAGTAGGTGACTGGCCATGCTGGTCAGGTGTGGCAAAGCTGGTCAGCCTTCTGCACCAATAAACTGCGTTTGAAAGACTCTACCTATCACCAAAGGCAACGTGCCAGCATCCTGACTGTAAGAACCCACTTCAAGCTTCGTGACCTTGACCGTCTCTGTTACATAGAAACAGAAAGTCAGGGGCCATCGGGTTATGTTTTTTTGCTACTGACCCTCAAGCCATCACAGCCCTTCAGCCTTCAAACAGAGACTCACAGGCAAACCTCAGACAGACCTGGAAGGGACTCTCCCATGGGGCTGGGGCTGAGGGCTGTCTCCCTCACAGACCCCTTTTCTCCCCAGAGAGGGGCCCTAAGCACCTAATGTCTATACTGTTAGAGGTCCATCCTCAGTCTGTAGTCTATGACTCATCTGAAGGCCCAGTAGGTGAATGAAAGATGCTGGCTATGGCCATAGGGACCAGCTCGATGACTGACTCAAGGGACTCCCATTTAGCAATCAGAATGGCTTTTTCTGTAGACCCAGAATACAGCAAAAAGTCACGGGGGTGGAGAGGAAGCTACCACAGTGAGGGACAGAAAGTAGCAAGGAGAGATGAGAGGAAGAGGACAGATGACACTGTTTGCCTGGAGACTGCTTGTGGGCGGTGGGACAGAGGCCCCTGCGAGATGACACTCCTGTCATTCTGAGATCTGTTCCCAGTGTCCCCACACAGTCGGACCACACCAACCTCTTCACTCTCCATCTCCCACCTGCCTGTCCTGCTGGCCCCCTGCCCGAGACGATCCCACCTTCCCTGCGTCCTTTCCCTGCAGCCTCCGGCAGCCAGACCTCAGGTCTGTCTGTTGCTGGCTGGGACCTTCCTTGTCCTCCTGCTGGTCCTTCAAACTGATCTCACAGGGGCTTCTGTGACCCGTGTAACGCCAGCCAATGGATACTCCCTGGAGTTCCAGTGGCCTAGCGATAAGAGCAAGGCCCCCTGCTGCAGATCTGCCTGCTCACGGCTCTCTCTTCTGTCCAGTACCCATCCTGACTACCTCTCCTCCAGTACTGGGCACTCTACCCCTGCTAGCGCACAAAACAGTTCTCCCCACCATCCTCCGCACAACCCTCCCTTCCTTGGGTCTCCAGTCTTGGGTCTTCCCTCTTCTTCTCCCGAACGCAACTTTCACTGAGTGACAGGTACCCTGAGGGACTCACAGCGAAGCAGGAGTCCCATTAACCTCACCTGGCCTTTCACTCAGTTTTGAGGCCTGCATGAGGCACCTGCCACCTCCTGGACAGTACGGCCCCTGGAGCATAGCTTTTATGAACATTATACCTCACCTCCTTGGATGGGACCCAAGTGGTTCTAAGCATCCTGTGGATGCTGGCATTGGCACAAGTCTCAGCCCCATTCAGACCCCACTGTTCAGGACCTTCCTCTCGACCCCACGATCACCCACCACCTCTGTGCAAGACAGATGTGCACACCGGAACCTGGGTATAGGGATCTAGTGACAGGGCCTAGCCAGGATGCTGATGCCTGGACCACTGCCCCGCCTCCTCCCACCTCCCAGCCTCCGCACTCCACCCCTCCTGGCGTACTGCGGTCCTGTTGTTTAATTTTGCTGAACACCAAGACCCGACCCCATGTTAATTGGTTTTACTCCAGCCTTTTGTGCCTTCCATTAAATGAGGAAATGCCACCCATAAAATTTTAATTTTAAAAGCCAACTTGTTTGTTTTATATTGAAATTCCCCGGGCAGCTCCAGCAGAGGGAAACAGACACACTTTTTTGTTTCATTAAAGCAACTTGAGTGAAGATAAAAAAGAAGCTGAAAAATTAGATTTAAAAACAGAGAGAGAGAAGCGTTTAAAGAAAATGAATGGAAATGAGCTTCCACAGAGGGCTGTGGGGATCCCAGCTCCATCCCTGCCGCCCTCTGAAACCTCCTGGGAGAGCCAAAACAGAGCTGAGCCAAGCAGGAAGTCGGGACCAGAAGATTTTCTGCTCACTGAAAACTGGCCAGCCACAGATGTTCCAAGAAGAGAGAACAGGGGACCCTGCCCCCCACCCCAGCAGCGTTTTCCCCAGGAGAACTCCTACCTGTCCGGCAAGCCAGGTCCTGCAGCTGGCCTATGTAGGTGGACTCAGCTCTATCACTTACCAGCTCTAACATGGGGGTTGGAGGGAAGCAGCAGCCTCAGTTTTCCCCCGTTTCCAAAACAGGAATAATGATAGTCCTTAGTTAAGGGGATTGCTATAAGGATTAAATAGTTTGAAAATGGGCTGGGGGAGGCAGCCCAATGGGTAATGTGCCTGCTTCGCAAGCATGAAGATCTGAGTTCAAATCCCCAGATCTCATAGAAAGTGGGATACAGCAGGGTCTGCCTTGAATCTCAGCAGTCCTACAGTGAGGTGGGAGGCAAAGATGGAAGAACCCAGAAGCCACGGGATCCCATCTGAAGCCAGGGGAAGTCAAGAAAACCAACTTCCAAGGTTGTCCTCTGACCTCCATATGTCCGAGAGAGAGAGAGAGAGAGAGAGAGAGAGAGAGAGAGAGAGAGAGAGAGAGAGGAAAATTAAATAGATTAAAAACATTTCAAACAACTTTGGAATATTGTTGTTTTAATTAGAGAGAGGGAAGAGTATTTTGTACCTGCTCAGGTACAGGATATGAGTCCCGGCTGGAGAACACCTTTAGGGAGCGTGTTCTCCTTCCACTGTGAGATTCAGGGAACTGAACCCACGTCCTAAGGCTCGTGCGGCAAACACCTTCACCTGCTAAGCCACCTCATTGGCCCTTAAAACAACTTTGTATGCAGTAGGTGCTTAATAACCGTTAGCTTTTGCTACTCTCATTCTGTTGCTACCCTCCCTCCTCATACTCCGAACATGTCCTTCTTCCTGCCTCTCTTCTCCCTGCTCACTCAGGTTTCTAAGCTGAAGGCAGTGGGAGGCCGGGAGAAGGTCTGACAAGCAGTGAGTCTTGGGAGAGTCTCATCCCAAGACATGATTCTGGTGGCTCAGATACAGTCTCTAAGATTCCATTGTAATTTAGCTACAGAGAAGGCTCCACAGTTAAGAGCACTTGCTCTTGCTGGTCTTGCACAGGACCTGAGTTCGGTTCCCAGCACAGCTCAAACCTCCAGTCACTCTAGTTCCAGGGCATCTAGTGCCCTCTTCTGGCCCTAACAGGGACCTGCACTCATGTGCTCAGATACATATAGACACTCATGGATACATATAATTTTTGGTTTTGGTTTTGTTTCAAAGGTAAATCTTTAAAGAAATTGTATCATAAACATTGTAACAGAAAATCGTCTCCCTGAGTTCAAATCCCAGCTCCAATAGTATGCAGCTATGCATTCTTGAGAAAGCCTCTCCATCGATAAATGAAAATCATAAATCAATCAGCCAAAACAACAGGCCTGTGCAGCACTGGGCACAGATAAGCTAGAGTGCCTGGCGGCTGGCATCAGCTGGGAGCAGCAGCAGGCAGAAGCTTTAAGAGTCTGTGCCAAGGGGCAGAGAGAGAGAGAGAAAGTGGCTGCATAGGTTGGAGAGCTCGCAGCCATTGCCATGGGGTAAGTACACAATGCATGCCTTTCCATCCTACAATCTGGGACCCTCCTACCCCAGGCTACCCCAACCCTCAATTCCTAGTGCTTCCTAGTTCTAACCTTGGCCCAGGGTCCTGACTGGCTTTGGTTCAGCCAGGAAGCTCAATACATAAAGGGCAAGGCCTGGGGCGGGGGGTGGGGGGAGAGTGGCTACCACTGACCTTGAGCCCCATGTTCTGGGGTAGGGGGAGTAGGTCTCTCCAGGAACTGCGAAGAACTCTGGTTTGAATATTATGGGAAGTCAGGGCAAGGCGGATTCCCCCAGACCCTTCTTCTGGAGAGACTGTAGAGGGGACAGAGCTGGGGAACCTGATGTTCTAGAAGGAGGATAGACAAGGGTGTTTTCAGAATTCTCTGTTTGTACATTCCAGAACTTCCAGCCATGCCTGGCAGACCCAAGGCTCTGAAAGACATCCCAGCACTTCAGACCCCCAGCCTTCCAAGCCAGGTACCACCTGCCTTCTTGCACTTCCGGTTGAGCATCTATGTGAGCATCTCCCAAGGGATCCCTAGGGCTTAAGTCTGAAGTCTGAGAAGGAGAAAGGAGCCACTCGCCTCTTGTCCCTCCCTCCTCTTCCTCCCCATTTCTTTTCTGTCTCCCTCCTTCCTTCCCCTTTCTCTTTTTTCCCTTCTCCCTCTCTCCCCTCCCCTCCCCTGTCTCCCCCCTCTCCCTCCCTACACTGTCTCCCCCCTCTCCCTCCCTACCCTGTCTCTCCCCGCTCCCCATCCTGTCTCTCCCCCTCCCTCCCCCACCCTGTCTCCCCCTCTCCCACCCTGTCTCTCCCCCCCTCCCTCCCCACCCTGTCTCTCCCCTCTCCCTGCCCACCCTGTCTCCCCCCTCTCCCACCCTGTCTCTCCCCTCTCCTTGCCTACCCTGTCTCTCCCCTCTCCCTGCCCACCCTGTCTCCCCCCTCTCCCACCCTGTCTCCCCCCCTCTCTCCCCACCCTGTCTCTCCCCTCTCCTTGCCTACCCTGTCTCTCCCCTCTCCCTGCCCACCCTGTCTCCCCCCTCCCTCACTACCCCCCTTAGCCCAGCAGCCCTAGTTTACATATTCAGATCTTGATTTTCTTGCACAAACCCTCCAGTGAATCACTCTGCTCTGTCCCTGAGCCCCTGCACCCAGACCACAGATCCTGTGGAGCACATCCAAGCAGGGAGGACAGAGGTGATGATGACAGGAAAGGATCTGAGAAAGATGTCCATGGGGCACAGGAAGGGACACTGGAGGAAGTACAGGGAAGAGAGCACAAGGGGGAGCACGGGAGGAAGTGCAAAGATGAGAGCACAGAGAGAGCACTAAAGGGAGCACAGTGGGAGCACCGTAGGGAGCACAGTAAGGAGGACAGAGGACAGTAGAGTCCAGTGAGGGGAACAGAGAGAGCTCAGAGTGAAGCACATGCATGAGAGCATGGAGACCCCACAAAAAAAAAAAAAAAAACAACAGTGGGAGCACTAAGGGAGCACCGAGAGGGGGCACAGGGATGGGGGAGCACATGGAAGAGAGCAGAGAGCACAGCGAGGAGGACAGAGGGAGCACAGAAGAGAGCTGCATGGTCTGTCACTGGGCCAGGAAGTGTGCAGAGAAAACGAAAGGAGGAAGGCAGTATACCGGTGGGCAGTGCCAGGACGGCAAGGGCTCTGGGCCCCAGATTCTCCCTGTGCCCCTCTCACCTGTCAGGATCATCCCAGCCCAAAGGGTCACAGCTGTCAAGAACCTCGGAGGCCCCCAAATCCTGGACCTCCAGGGACTGTATCCTACATGCTTTCCTCTGACAGTCCACCTGACCTCTCCTCCCAGACCCGGGGCCTCCAGCTGAGTACTTCTGCTTCCCTGGGGCCCTCTCTGCTCTCTCAAGGAAGGGCTGTCTACAGGACCTTCACCTGCTACTGCGCAGAGTAGGTGCTGGACACACCCGCTCTCCCAGGCAACCGCCAGGGGAGAAGAGAGGGCAACCCACGCCAGGCTTGGTTGTAACCCTAAGCCCCAAGGAGAAAACAGGCATCCAGGTCCAGAAATCCCTTTGGGTTCATGCTCCCCACCCTCTACCTGTAACACACACACACACACACACACACACACACACACACACACACACACGCACACACACACCACACACACACACCCGCGCACGGATCGCTCCGCAGGATTCTCGGTCTGCCCACCCCAGGTACATGCTCATCCTCACAGTCTCCGGTCCTTACATGTAGACGTTCCCTCCAGGTTGCTCTCTCCTCCATCTGGCCTCAGGATAGCCAGCCTGAGGATCCCTTGCTGCTTAGGGTCTACGAAATTTCACTTTCTAAGGTGCAGAGGACAACAAGCCACCCTGGATTGACCCCCTTCGTGTATCAAAAGAACACCTAGAAAGGTGATGGTCACACCGTGGGAGGGACTTCCTTTGATTCAAACTATCCATCTCCGGGGTCTCCCTGTGGTCACCAGGAGGGGACACGGCAAGTTATCCATCAGTGGAAGGACAGCTGTATCACCCACCAGTAAAGCCCTTACTGGCTCTGGGCCTCTCCCCACTGTGGATGTGAGGAAATTAGAATGTTGGGGGAAGTCAGAGCGCCTTGCATAAGGCAACACACCCACACAACCAGGAGGCAGGAGCTCGTCCTCAGCGGAGTCACGACCTGCTATGACTGCAGTAACTGTGTCACTTCTGATGTCAAGGATTGGGCTCCAGCCCTCTGCTGCAGGAAAGGCTTCAGGGACCAACCAAAGTTGCACAACTTCCCCTCTGGTCACAGCGGGAGGCACCAGCCGAGCTGTGGGTAGACCCCAGCGCCACTGGCAGCCCCACTCTCCGTGTCTGCAAGTGGGACTCCGCTATCTCCCCCCCCCCCTTTTTTTCACAGAAGCTACTAGGAGGCGAGCTGGCCTTGGCCCGCTCTCCCCTAAAATGCCTTTCATGGTCCTAATTCGTTTGGCAGCTTTTGCAGAAAAACTCACACGGGGATTGCAAATGAATTCAAGCCCCCAGCTCCCAGGAGGAGAAGATGGAGAGAGGAGGCACAGGAAGTTTGAGTAGGAAGGTGACTCTAGCCTGGCCCAGGAGCCCTCCACCCACCTGCAAAGCCCATACTCCTGCCAGCGGGAGCCCGAGCCCTCCCAGCCCCTGGCAGGAGCCAAGTGTTCTCTCCTTTTGAAAAGCTTGCCAGTCCTTGTCCTCAGAGTGTTTGGAGTTAGGTCCATTATGAGGAGTCTCCTTTTGAGTAGAGACACATTCAAATCCAGATGCGGTCCCCTCAGAACAAAAGGCCCTCCAAGTTCTCTTCTCCAGCCCGACTGGCCTCCTTTGAGGAAGAATGGCTCTCCTAAGTGGAATTCATTCCTCCAGCCAAGAACCTGCTGTTCTGAATTTGTTAAACGCAGTTTAATAGCCTTCCTCCATTCCGTTTCAGACGGGAGGGGGGCTCAAGGTGAAAGGCCACCACTGATGGGTTCATTGGATTGGATGGACTTCATGAAGAAGAGAAAGCTGCATTCTTTTTATTTATTTAGATTTTTTCCCCTCCCAACATCCAAGACACATACCCTAACAACACAAGTATGAGAGGAAACACAGATTGCCAAAGGACCTCTCCAGTGGCCTGCTCCATTTTACCCAATCAAAAAAAAACCTTGCAGGAAAGAGGAAGGAGTTACTCAACATGCACATAGACAACAACAGGCGCAATGGCTCATGTCTGCAGCCCCAGCGCTCGGGAAGACAGGGCAGGAGGATTGTGGCGAGTTGGCAACCATAGAGTGAATTCCTGGCCAGCCTAGGCTACAGCGTGAGACCCTGTCAAAGAAGGAGGAAGGGGAGTTAGGGATATGGTTTAGTTGGTAAAGCTCTTGCCTAGCATACACAAAGTCCTGAGTTCGATGCCCAGGACTCCATCAACTAGGCGTGGCAGTGCCTGTCATCCCAGCACATAGAGATGAAGGCAGGAGACTCAGAAGTTCAAAGTCATAATCAGCAACATAGGAAGTTGAGGGGCCAGCCTGAGGTATATGAGGCTCATTAAAAAGGAGGTAAAGAGCTAGCTCGGTGGTTAAGGGCACTCCCACAGAATAAAACTAAAACCTTTCCAAAGGAATGACATGATGTCCTGCTTCCAACCGCTTATTTTCAAAGGGAACCTTAATGTAGAGGAACTGTGGACTCCATATTTGTTTATGCCCCTGTGTATAGTTATCCAACAGGGATTTCTATGAGGAGAGTCTAGTATTTGTGTTAAAGCCACCTGAAAACTGCAGCCAGGAACCCTGTCCTCGTTCTTCTTGCATACCGCTGACATCGGGGAACTCACTACCTCTGCGTGATGAGATTTAACTGCGTGTCAAATGGGCATGCCTTTTGTACCTGGGCTACCTCTGCTGAAGGAAACATGGCATGGTGACTAGGGCGCAGCTAGCCAGAGGATCTGGAACCTCTCTGTCCCCATCCATGTGTGAGGAACCACAGTGCACTGGGCACCTTGGTGAACAGTTGTCATGCACAGAGTGACAGACACCACGGGAGAACATAGCAATCTCTCATGCCCGTCTCCCCAGCTGTGCCTAGGGAAAAGCTGCCGGGCCCATCCTCTCAGAGCGCCATTGCAAGCAGCTCTAAGCATCCTCAGAGCAGAAGAGAACTGAAGGTCGGCGGGGACAGGAAGGGACACCAGGGGCCTGAACCATGAAGATCAGGTGATCACAGATCGGAAAAGAGAAGCAGATGGCTACCCTCAAGGAAGAAAGGTCACCCTTCAAGGATGACTACAGGGAGGTGTCTGCCAGCTCCTTCAGCTTGGGAGTGTTAGCATGTTAGCATGCCTGCTCCAGGCAAGCTGCCACATGCAAAGGTCATGCTTCTTGTACACGTCAGGTGGGCAGAGTCAACACACAGGAGCTGATGCCACTTCCAAAGCCACCATCAGATGGACTGGTGCTAAAGCCGAGGGAGCTCAGCCCAGGGCAGGGGAAAGGATTGACTTCAGAGGTGGCTTTTGTTTGTCTCTTTTTTGAAACAGGGTCTCATGTAGCCCAGGCTAGCCTCAAACTCACTGCATACGTAGCAAAGGATGACCTTGAATTTCTGATCCTCCACCTCTCTCATGTGTCAAGATGACAAGACTCAGCCCCAGATCTAGAATCTATTGTGTTGAAGATGGAGTCTGGGGCTTCGAGTGCTTCCAGCGACCACTCCACCAATTGACCCATATCTGCAACCCCCATTTTTAAGTATTTATTATCTTGCTGGGCAGTGGTGGCACATGCCTTTAATCCCAGAATTTGAGAGGCAGAGACGAATTTCTGAGTTTGAGGCCAGCCTGGTCTACAGAATGAGTTTCAGGACAGCCAGGACTACACAGAGAAAACCTAGCTTGAAGAACAAAAACAAATCAAAAACATTGATTATTTTATTCTATGTACATGTGTGTGTGTGTGAGTGAGTGTGTGTGTGTGTGTGTGTGTGTGTGTGTGTGTGTGTGTGTGTTTCTGCTTGTGTGTCTGTTTGTGTGTCTGGAAGCCAGAAGAATGAGTCTGATCCCCTGGAACTGGGGTTATAGGCAGTTGTAAGCTGCTATATAGATGCTGGGAATTGAACCTGGATCCTGTATTAGATCAGCCAGTGCCCTTAACCATTAAGTCATCTCTCCAGGGACTTCCCTCCACCCCACCCCCATTTTTTTCAGCACTGGGGATGAATACATGCTGTTTTTATACTTTTAGTTTTGTCTGGCAATCCTGAGGGTTGAACCCAGGGTCCTGTGCATGCTAGGCAAGAGTCCTGCCACTAAGCTACAAACACAGCTCTATTCAGTGCCCTGAGACTGGAGAGATGGCTCAGCGGTTAAGAGCACTGTCTGCTCTTCCAGAGGTCCTGTATTCAATTCTCAGAAACCACATGGTGGGGCTGGCAAGATGGCAGTGGTTAAGAGCACCAACTGCTCTTCTGAAGGTCCCCAGTTCAAATCCCAGCAACCACATGGTGGCTCACAACCATCCGTAATGAAATCTGATGCCCTCTTCTGGAGAGTCTGAGGACAGCTACAGTGTACTTACATGAAAGAAAGAAAGAAAGAAAGAAAGAAAGAAAGAAAGAAAGAAAGAAAGAAAGAAAGAAAGAAAGAAAGAAAGAAAGAAAGGGGAAGGGGAAGGGGAAGGGGAAGAAGGGGAAGGGGAAGAAGGGGAAGGGGAAGAAGGGGAAGGGGAAGAAGGGGAAGGGGAAGAAGGGGAAGGGGAAGAAGGGGAAGGGGAAGAAGGGGAAGGGGAAGAAGGGGAAGGGGAAGAAGGGGAAGGGGAAGAAGGAAGGGGAAGGGGAAAGGGAAAGGGAAAGGGAAAGGGAGGAAGGAAGAAACCAAGAAACCACGTAGTGGCTAACAACCATCCATAACGAAATCTGATGCCCTCTTCTGGCATACAAGTGTACACTCAGGTAGAACACTCATACATAACAGAAATAAATCTTTTTTTTTAAAGTGTTCCTAAATTACATAAGCTTTTGACACTACAAAAACCTCTGTTATCACCCATTTGTAAGTAAGAGAAAACCCACAGAGAGAGAAGAGGAGAGAGAGAGAGAGAGATTGGGAATCCCCAGCCCCTTTTCATGAACCCTGAGGCTCCAGGACAGTAGCTGGATTCCTGCCCTCACGGGCAGCACTAACCTCAGTTTCTACATTTAACCAACAGGTAAGCACTTACTCTCAGTCTTTCTAACTGAACCGTTGGAGACTGTATTTGTCAGTAGGAGACTCACGCTGTTCTATCCGCTGATACATACAGCACAACACAGCCTACCCTAGAGTCATTCCCTATGTCAAATAATTCTAAATTGCTTTTATACCCATAAGGGATTATTGATTAAAGACAAAAATAAGAAATCTATGCCTGGTGTGGTGGTTAATTGCCTGTAAGCCTACACTTGGGTGGTGGCATTAAAAGGACTAGACGATGTTCAAGGACGTCCTCCTCAACTACAGAGTATGCTGAGGACAACCTGGGTTCCATGCGCTCTTACCCCACTACCAGAAAGAGGGGAGGCTGCTGAGATGGCTCAGCAGCTAAAGGTGCTTGCTGTATGAGTCTAATAACCTGAGCTCAACCTCTGGATGCCTCAGCAGGAAAAAAAAAAAAAACAAACAAACCTATCCTCTCACACACCATGGCGTGGGTGCTCTTGCACCAATACAGGCACAAGTACACAGTGAAAATAAAATTCTATAAATGTATATATATAATTGCACATATTTTGTACATATTTGTGTGTGTATATATACACACATACACACATGTATATATGTGTGTGTGTGTGTGTGTGTGTGTGTGTGTGTGTGTGTGTGTATGTGTGTGTGCGTATAGTTTCTTTTTAAGAGGAGCCATGGAAATAACATATAAAGGTTCTCACTAGGGGCTGCAAAGATGGCTCTGTTGGTGTTTGACATTTAAACAGGAGCATCTGACTTCACTGGGAAACTCCCGTGTAAAAAGCCAGGCAGGACTGTGTGTGCTTGTAATCCCAGCTCTGGTACGGCAGAGACAGGCAGATCTCAGAGGTTCAATGGCCAGTCAGTGAGCCTAATCAGAAGCCCTGGGACCCAGTAAAAGACTCTGTCCCAAAAATAAGTTGCATGGTTCCTGAAGAATGGCATCCAAGGAAGGTCATCATCCTCTGGCTTTCACATGTATGTGCATACATGCATACATATACATGCACACAGATGTGCATACATGCATACATATACATGCACACAGATGTGCACACATGCATACATATACAAGCACACAGATGTGCACACATGCATGCATATACATGCACACAGATGTGCACACATGCATGCATATACATGCACACAGATGTGCACACATGCATGCATATACATGCACACAGATGTGCACACATGCATGCATATACATGCACACAGATGTGCACACATGCATACATATACATGTTTTGTTTTGTTTTGTTTTGTTTTGTTTTGTTTTTCGAGACAGGGTTTCTCTGTGTAGCCCTGGCTGTCCTGGAACTCACTTTGTAGACCAGGCTGGCCTCGAACTCAGAAATCCGCCTGCCTCTGCCTCCCGAGTGCTGCTATTAAAGGCGTGTGCCACCATGCCCGACAGATGTGCAATTTTGAGTCACTATTGCTTGCTATAATGTAACACCAAGGCCAAAAGCAAGTCAGGGAGGAAAGGCTTTCTTGGTTTACTCTCTCCAATCCATCACTGGAGGAAGTCAGGACAGGAACTTAAACAGGCTAGAACCAAGAGGCAGGAGCTGATGCAGAGGCCATGGAGGGATGCTGCTTACTGGCTTGCTCTGCCTGCTTTCTTATAGAACCCAGGACCACCAGCCCAGGGATGGCACCACCCATGGTGGGTTGGACCCTCCCCCACCAGTTACTAATAAAGAAAATCCGATACAGGCTTGCCTACAGCCCAGTTTGGTTTTGGGTTTTTGTGGTTGGTTGGTTGGTTGGTTGGTTGGTTAGTTGGTTAGTTGGTTTGGTCTTTGAACTCACAGACATCCACCTGCCTCTGCCTCCTGAGTGCTGGGATTAAAGGCAGTGTGCCAGCATGCCCACCTCCTACAACCAGTCTTACAGTGACATCTTCTCGGTTGAGGCTCCCTCCTTTCCGATGACTCTAGCCACTGTCAAGTTGACATAAAATTAGACAACATACCAGATAAACAAGGAGTAGAGAGATGGTTCAGCAGCTAAGAGGGCCTATTGCTCTTTTTTTTTTAATTTATTTATTATCACATGTAAGTACACTGTAGCTGTCTTCAGACACACCAGAAGAGGGCATCAGATCTCATTACAGGTGGTTGTGAACCACCATGTGGTTGCTGGGATTTGAACTCAGGACCTTCGGAAGAGCGGTCAGTGCTCTTAACTGCTGAGCCATCTCTCCAGCCCTTTATTGTTCTTATAGAGAACTAACTCATCACTTCTTGAACTCTTGCTCCAGGGGAGTCTGCATTCTTCCTTCTGGCCTCTGTGGGAACCTGCACTCATGTGCACACAAACACACAACACACGCACATAATTAAAAATAAAATAAATCTGCAAATGTCCCCAACACTACAAAAAAATGTTTTATGAAATAAAATAGAAACAAGGCCAAGTGTAGTGGCTCATGCCAGCACTTGGAAGGCTGAGACAGAGTTGCCATGAGTTCAAGGACAGCCTGGGATACAGGTGGAGACTCTTGTCTAAAGCAACAATAGAACAAAGAACTTGATTGAGGGGTGAAGGTGGGGGACACATGTTTGCCTGTGAGAACTCTTCCCGGAGAGCTCAGCTCCCCAGTGCCCCAGCATTAAAGGACACTGGGAAATGGAACCCCAGTTGTAAACACTGCCCGCCTGCTTTGTTAATGTACACTTGTTTAGAAACTTCCCAGGAGAACATCGGAGTATCTCTAGTACTTCAAACAGGGCCACTGGGCAGGGAGCGGTGGCCATATTTGCTTTTCATCTTTAGGAAATCACAGCCAGTCAGAGGCACGTGGGTAATTTGAGAAAGCCACAGCTTCTTTCCTATCTCTTCATCTAGAAACAACAGGAGGAGATCACAGAACTGAAACACACTTTGCAGGAATCGAAGACCTGCGTCTGAAAAGAAAGGTATCCGTGTTTTACATCCTTAGGTGTGCAGTTTCAGCCTTTAATGAGAATGTCAGCACCCACTCAGATCTGGAACCATGGGGGAGGGGGGGCAGTTATTCACTTGTCTATCAGCCCTGTTTTCCTCATAAAATTCATTTAAAGTCTATCAAGCAGCAAATTTCACTTACTAAACACAAAACAATACAAATCTTGGAGCTGGCGGGAGGGTTCAGTGGGCAGAGTTTCTGGCTACCAAGCCTAAACACCTGATTCCCATCCCTAGGACCAACATTGTGGAAGGAAAAATGACTTCCACATGGTATAGTCTGACCTCCACAGGTGTTCATGAAAGAGAGAGAGAGAGAGAGAGAGAGAGAGAGAGAGAGAGAGAGAGACTTTAAGTTTATTTTGAAACAATTGATACAATTTTATCACTGACTGAAGATGAAAGCGATTCTGCATTACCCTAATGGATGGGCTTGCTGACTTTCACATGAAGAGGTGCGCATCTTGGCTAAACATCTGACAATCTGACATGGCGGGCTAAGGGGCTGCTTCACTATTTTTCAGAGTTTTCCTTTTATAATCATCTTGCTGAGGACAGCACTTCACATAAAAGCATTGTGCAAGATGGCAGACATGCATCTCAGGCCATTTCAGAAACTCCAGGACATCATGTCTTAATCTCAAACCAGGATTCATTTAAGGACTTTTTGTGAAACTTGAGCCAACAGCCCAAGCAGCAATTTAATGAATTCTTAGTTCTAGGATGGGATCTCAAGGTGTGGACCTGGTGTGGAACTCAGTGTATAGACCAGACTGACCTCGAACCCAGAGACCACCCGCATCTGCTAGGACTAAAACCATGTGCCACCATGCCTGCCTCCCAGCAGCAATTTGTAAAATGAAACATTCGTGGCTGGAGAGATGGCGCAAAGGGTAAGAGCACTGACTGCTCTTTCAGAGGTCCTGAGTTCAATACCCAGCAACTGTACCATCTGTAATGGGATTGGATGCCCTCTTCTGGTGTGTCTGAAGACAGCTACAGTGTACTCATAAATAAAATAAATCTTACTTATTTATTGTTTGGTTTTTCGAGACAGGGTTTCTCTGTGTAGCCCTGGCTGTCCTGGAACTCACTCTGTAGACCAGGCTGGCCTCGAACTCAGAAATCCGCTTGCCTCTGCCTCCCAAGTGCTGGGATTAAAGGCGTGCGCCACCACGCTAGGCTAAATCTTTTTTAAAAGTGAGAAAGAGTAGAGAAAGGTAACATTCGTGCCATTCACTTAAAAAAAGAAAAAAGAAAAGAAAAAGAAACATTCTAACACAACCCCAACCAAAGGCAGCCTGACTTGATACTCTCTTGCTGGGCAGGGCCAACAATCTCTGGTTTCCATAGGGAAGCCATCCTGTTTCTACAGGAAGAGAAAGGCTTGGACCTATTGTGAGAACACTGCACGTGTTATCCACGGGACTCATGAATTTGAGCAGGGTGCTCCAGGAAGAGGTAAATTAAAGTGCAAAGCCTGTGTCAGGTAAGCTTCGACAGAAACTCCGCACATCCCTTACAAATTTGGTTTTGAGTTTTCACCCTTGCTGTGTGTTTAGAAACCTCAGGTAGGGTGACACCCGCTCTAAGTGAGCAAGGGCCCTTCCCGTGCCACAGTCACACAATCCCTTCTGTGACCTCTGCGACTCTTTAATTACTCAGCGGCAGGGAAGGAAGGCCGCAGCAGGCCCTGAGCACCACCTGAATGGACCAGAAGCAGCCGGCGCAAAGTGGGGGAGGGGGCAGGGCAAAATACATACAGGGCATTTGGGACCAGGAGCAGCTCTACAACCACCGTGCTGTGTGACTTTCGGTCAACCTTTGGCCTCTCTGGGCTTCCGCTTCCCATTTTGAAAAAGAAAAGGAAATGGCGTCCTCCTCCTATAGGAAAAACACAAAGGATGGGAAATGTGTAGTGATGGTTTCCCTGCAGATGTGGAGAAGTTCAATGAATAGCAATAATTAGTGGGTGCAGCCTGGGGTACCAGTGAATTGGTAGACTGCTTGCGCAGCACACAAAGCCCTGGATTCAATCCCCAGTACCATGAGAAAAGACCTTAGACATGTAGTCCCAGTGGGTGGGAGCAAGAGGGTCAGAAGTTCAAATTCATCTTGAGCTACATAATGATCTTGTGGCTAGCCTGGAGTACATGACAGCCTGTCTCAAAAAACAAACAAACAACAATAATAATAATCAGAAAAGAAGGAGGGCTTACTAGCAGCTGTAAAACCTTGAGTAATTCTCATGACTTTTCTAGTTTGACCTTGTACCAAACAGCCACGGATGAACTAAACCAGCACTTTGCCCCCTTTCACTACATCCCGTTGTGCTATTTCCAAACACAGACCCCATAGTCTGTAAGATTTTGTCTTAAGCTCTATTTAGATAATTATTATACACTTTCGGAGAAACCCTGTCTCAAAAAACCAAAAAAAAAAATTATTATACACTTTCTAATTATTAAGTAATTACTATTAGAAAGGATTTTTAAATGGTAACAGTATTTACTGGCAAAATAGCACCCAAAAACCCTAGACCTAGGGATAGCTTCAGGTAAAGCTTGATCTAGGAGCTGTTCCAAAGGACCCATGCTTTTTTGGACTGTCAGCTTCATCTCCTGTGATAATTCCAAGGAAGCCAGAGATTCCAGGCATCGCTGGCTTTTCTCATTCGTAATGAACAGAAAACAGTTTGTTTCCCAGTTTGTTATCAAGAGGAGAAGACCCAGAATTGAGTCACACTGATGATTGCTGGCTCATCTAAGTTGTGCCTGCATCTTTTCCGGACCGCTGATTATAGACTGCAGGATGAGATTTTTCTAACTTGTTTCTGCAGAGCAGACCCCGCCCCTTGATTAGGCCACTTCTGACCAAGTTCCACGGCTAGGAAATCCTCTGTTAGGTGGGGTGAGACGAAGGGTGCTATAGAGGCTCAAAGGAGCTGATGTCAGTACAGGACACCCCCAGATCCTATAAGGCAATGAAATATAGCCTGTGACCTGTCCTCCTAGCCCCACTCCATCCTCCAATCCTGTGGCTTTCCTCACAGACAGCTTAGCTGGACTCCCACCCCACACCCCACCCCCGCATCCCTGAGTGCCCTTCAGCATTGAGTCCTCAGCACATGCATAGCCTTTTCAGACAGGAACTCTTATGAGCTGGCCTCAGAAAGGAGGGGCAGAAGTCAGGCGGTGGTGGTGCACACCTTTAATCCCAGCACTTGGGAGGCAGAGGCAGGGGGATTTCTGAGTTCAAGGCCAAGGCCAGCCTGGTCTACAAAGAGTTCCAGAACAGCCAGGGCTACACAGAGAAACCCTGTCTCGAAAAACCAAAAAAAAAAAAAAAAAAGAAAAAAGAAAAAAGAAAAAAAAAAGAAAAAGAAGAAGGGAAGGAAGGAAGGAAGGAAGGAAGGAAGGAAGGAAGGAAGGAAGGACAGCAGAGGTGGCCATTGCAAAGCACCATGAGTGCTTCCAGGCACTCCTCTCCCACACCAGTTCACAGTGTGCAAGCTCTGGCCAGTCCTCAGCAGCCACAGGCAGAGAGAGGAGAGAGGGCGATGCCTCGGCTGGGCTGGCGAGTCAGCAAGGAAATCTTCCAAGCAGCCAGATCTCTCCACATTGGGGCACCTCGACCAGAAAACATGTCTTCTAGAAACTTCCTATACATTACTGGAGTTAGGGAATTCACTCTCTAGTTGGGGCCCAACCCTGCTGCGTGCACTCAGGACTCCCACAATTCTCCCTGAGCCCTTCAGGGCAGTGATTTTGGGTGATAGCCTCTTACTTGCCTTCAGGCCCACCTCTTTTTGGAGGTTCAAACCTCTCCCCCACCCCACCCCCCCACACCCCATGAAGGCTGTTCACTGCTGTCAATGTTAAGGGCTTCAGTCTTGCTCTCCAGCCAGAACTTGCTCTTTTGGGGTGGGGTGGGGTGGGGTGAGGCAGGGCGGGGTAGGGAGGTCCAAGGAGAGTCACAGGGACACGGGCCCAGTATGCAGTTGATGCTCAACTTTGTACAAATAGGGCCAGGGATGCATAGGGTGGAGAAAGCCAGCCTCACCCTGTTCCCAGCATGACCTAAGTGAACCCAGCAAGCCAGGGCAAGGCCTCCAATATGCACCAGCCCCTGGTCTATAAAAAAGTTTCCGGTGGACCAGCCTGCAGGGACTTCCCAGTCGGCTGGGCCATTCAAGCATCAGGAAGGAGGGAGCTGAGGCAAATAGACCAGGGTAGCAAGGAGAAGGGCAGGCAGAAGAAGGGTCATCTAATCAAAGACGCCAGACAAAGAGGCCTCAAATATTGCCTTTGGATGGTGTCCCTAACATAGGTAGGATTCAGGTACAGGAAAAAGTAACCAGCAGAGATCAGTGAAGGCAGGATCGTCTCAGGCTAATCACCGAAGCACACCTCTCAAACAAGTCAGAAAACATGTGTTTTCCTTTTCCAGTGTGTGTGTGTATGTGTGTGTATGTGTGTGTGAGTGAGTGTGTATATGTGTGTGCATGTGTGCCTGTGTGTGTGTGTGTGCACCCAAGCCATGTGCATGTGTGAGAAACACATTGTGTGTCTTCTTCAATTGCTTCTCCAGCTCATTCTTATTTATTTATTTATTTATTTATCTATTTATTTATTTTGTACCAAATGAGTGTTGAATGCCTCCAATCACAGCTTCCAGCAGGCAGACTCTGTGAGTTCAAGGCCAGCCTGGTCTACATTAAGTTTTAGGCTAACCAGAGCTACAAAGAAATATCCTATCCCAAAAAGAGGAAAAGGAGGGCGGAGGAGGAGGAAGAGATAGAGAAGGAAGAGAGGGAGGTGAAGAAGGAAGAGAGAGAGAAAGAGAGAGAGAGAGGGGTGTCTGTCTGCATATATGTCTATGTACCATGTAATGCCTCCTGTACACAGAGACCAGAAGAGGGTGTCTGATTCATCAGATTCTCTGGGCTTGGAGTTACAAATTGTGACCTGCCATGTAGGTGCTGTTAACCAAATTCAGATCCTCTCAAAGAACAGCCTGTGCTTTAACCCCTGAGCCATTTCCCCCAGCCCCCTCCAGCTTATTCTTTGAGATAGCTGAACCTGGCATCAAAATGTCTGCTCTGTGTCCCTTGTGAACACTGCTCTAGCTGGAGATGTTGGAGCTCCACCAGCCCAGCACCCTTAACCCTGTGCCTTTGTTCCGTGGTTGACTGTCCTAAGTGTCTGGCTCTAGGAGGTACCACAGGCTCACCTTTCCCCGTCTCAGCCGCTCTGCTGCTCTGAAGAGACACATACTTTTAGCCATACAAAGTGACACATGCCTGTGAGCCTAGCACTCAGGAGGCAGAGGTAGAGGCAGAGGCAGGATTGTCACAATTTAGAGGCCAAGTTGATCTATATAATGCAGTGATTCTCAATCTGGGGGTCGTATATCAGATATTTACATTACAATTCATAATAGTAGCAAAATTACAATTATAAAATGCTAATGAAAACAATTTTCTTGTTGGGGTCACCACAACATGAGGAACTGTATTAAAGGGCCCCAGCATTAGAAGGTTGAGAACCACTGCTATAGTGTGTTTTAGGATAGCCAGGGCCACAGAGTAAAACATTGTCTCAAAAGAACCAAGAAATTAAAACAAAAAGAAACATTTTTAAAACAAGCTAATAACACAAATATATTGCATCATATTTGAGAACTTGATAAAAATTAATTGTTCGGTTACTGTTTAAAACAGAAAGAACAGGAAGAAGGCTTAGCAGTTAAGATTTGAACTCCAACACCCACATGGCCAGAGCAGTCTGTAACACCAGTTCCGAGGGATACGGTGCCCTCTACTGGCCTCCTTGAATATTGCATGCATGTGGTGCACAGACATACATGCAGGCAAAATACTCAAACAGCAAGAACAACAACAAAATCTTAATATTTTCCTTTTTAATTAAACATACGGGTTGGCGAGATGGCTCAGAGGGTAAGAGCACTGACTGCTCTTCCAAAGGTCCTGAGTTCAAATCCCAGCAACCACCTGTAATGAAACCTGATGCCCTCTTCTGGTGTGTCTGAAGACAGCTAGTGTACTTAACCTATAATAATAAATAAATCTTTAAAAAGAAAACAAAACAAAAAATATACCGGAGCCAGCAAGATGGCTCAGCAGGCAAAGGCACTTGATACTCAAGTATAACAACTTAAATTCAATCCTTGGATCCCACATAAAGACTCAGAGGCCCCCACAGCTTACAGGCTTGGTAGCTGAGGATCCCACAGAAGCCTCTTCTCAGCTTACAGGAGGCCTTGATAGCTTTATAGTCACTTAACTAAGGCATGAGGGTCACTGTTAAGGCCTCTAGAGAGATCCAGCTCTTTTGTTATCCCCAAGCCAGGATCATTTCTAGAAACTTTCCCTCGCCAGCCTTCCCCACTTAGCCCTAAGGAGTGACGATCCAGAAGTTTCTAGACCTTCTCCAGGTGACAAAGAACAGAAAAACTCTAGGAAGGAAATTATGAAGCCTAGTCCCCAAGATAGGCATGCAAAAGGCAGAATGGGACATGGGTTTGGGGTCAACAGATCTATAGGGCTCCTGGGAGCTGGGCCAGAGCTTGCAAAACCCAGTTGTAAACGGAGCATGGTTTCTCAGGAATGGCCAGGGCTTTCTGCAGAAGAGGGTGTCTCAGGAAGGAATCATCATCACAAACCGGAAGAGAGGGAGACTGTGGCTTACGGGTTGCTGCATGACTCATCGCTAGCCCTGCCAGCTGCCTCTGTTAAGTGCTGGACAGCACAGAGCCTGGGAACACTGGTGGAATCCCTGTCTAGTCCCCTCACCAGAAGAGGACCCAGGCAGGTCAGTGGCTCTTAACCCAGATGTGTCACTTAATATTTCCACCATCTGAAAGGTGGTTACCATAGAGAATGATGCTCACTAACACTGAGCCCAGATGCAAGAGGGGATGCAGGAGATGATGGTACAGTACACTGAGTTCAGCAGGACTGACCGTGAGCTTGCCACGTGTTTAGCACCGGTCACGAGCTAGCACTCAACAAGGACACATTGGGTTCCTTCTCTGTTCCCACCGTCCAGTGCCAGACACCAATCAATCACATGTCTATGTGTCTTGGTGACACCAGTCTCAAGACCAACCAGCCACGTGTACTTCTTCCTCCCTGCAGCCTCCCATAGCTTCCACAACCAGGTATCCAAGGGAGATGGATGCAGTAAGGAAGGCTGCAGAATTTCCAGCCCCACCGACTCCAGGTCTTAACTTTACCCTTCTCATCCTTCTAGTGACACTCTCAACTCTATATGAGGGCAAGCCATGGTGGTGTGGGTCAGTAATCCCAAGACTCAGGACACAGACAGGAGGATCACAAGCTAGAATCAAATCTTATCTACATAGCAAGACACTGGTTTGTTTTTTTGTTTTTTGTTTTTTGTTTTTTTGTTGTTTTGTTTTGTTTTGTTTTTTTCGAGACAGGGTTTCTCTGTGTAGCCCTGGCTGTCCTGGAGCTCACTTTTGTAGACCAGGCTGGCCTCGAACTCAGAAATCCGCCTACCGCTGCCTCCCTAGTGCTGGGATTAAAGGTGTGTGCCACCACCGCCGGGCTAGCAAGACACTGTTGATGGATTACTATGCAAATAAGAAAAGAAAGGAAGCTGCTGTGTGTGTGTGTGTTCCACGCCTTTTATCACAGCACTTGGGAAGCAGAGGCAGGTGGATCTCTGTGAGTCTCAGAATAAAGTATAGTATGCAGGCAACAGACACGGACTTTTATCATCATAAGCCTGTATGAAAAGGGAGACCATGTCTTTTTTTGTTTTGTTTTGTTTTGTTTTTCGAGACAGGGTTTTTCTGTGTAGCCCTAGCTCTCCTGGAACTCACTCTGTAGACCAGGCTGGCCTGGAACTCAGAAATCCACCTGCCTCTGCCTCCCAAGTGCTGGGATTAAAGGCGTGCACCACCACACCCGGCTGAGACCATGTCTTTATAGGACTCTAGTTACCTAAAACTCTAAACAATGCAGTGTTAACACAAGGGGACAATGTGAGGGAATGGCTGGCACAGATTCAAGACAGAACTTCCTCCAGACCAGGGAAGGCGGTGTGATAGGGACGCCCAAAAGTCCTCAAAGGCACCTTGTTTTCTGTTTTGTTTTGTTTTGTTTTGTTTTGTTTTGTTTTGTTTTGTTTTGTTTTGTTTCGAGACAGAGTTTCTCTGTGTAGCCCTGGCTGTCCTGGAACTCACTCTGTAGACCAGGCTGTCCTGGAACTCAGAAATCTGCCTGCCTCTGCCTCCCAAGTGCTGGGTTTAAAGGCATGCACCACGATGCCCGGCTGGCACCTAGTTTTCAAGTTAGACAATAGATACCTGGAAAGCCAGGCAGGGTGGCACATTCTTGTCACCACAGTATGCAGAAGGTGTGTGGGGGGGTTAAAATTCAAGGATAACCTCTGCTACATAGTGAGTCAAAGCTAGGTTGGAATCCATAAGACCCAGTCTCTAAAACCAAAACAGGGCTGGAAAAATTGCCACTTAGAACACTTGTTGCTCCTACAGAGAACCCAGGTTCAGTTCCCACATGGCAGCTCACAACAATCCATTCTCCAGTTCTGGGGGGAATCTGACCTCCCAGGGCTCCAAGCATGTACGTGGTATACAAAATTACGTGAAAGCCAGGCAGTGGTGGCTCACGCCTTTAATCCCAGAACTTGGGAGGCAGAGGCAGGTGGATTTCTGAGTTTGAGGCCAGCCTGGTCTACAGAGTGAGTTCCAGGACAGCCAGGGCTATACAGAGAAACCCTGTCTCGAAAAACAAACAAACAAACAAACAAACAAACAAACAAACAAACCTGCAAAAGATAACAGAGATGCAGCTTTAAAAATTATTGTTGGGAGCTGAAGAGAGAACTCAGTGTTTAAGATCACTGGCCACTCTTCCAGAGGATCCTGGTTTGATTTCCGACACCCATGTTGAAGCTCACAACCATCTGTAACTCCAGTTCCAGGGGTCCTAAGCCCCTTGTGGCCTCCTGGGGCACCAGGCATGCATACAAAATTCCCATGCACATCAATACGGTAATTAAAAACTAAATAAAGTCAATAAAAATTATTGTTATCTCTTTTTAGACTGAATGTATGTAGCTATGTTGGTGGTATCTTTTACTATAAAACCATTTTATTAAAACAGCCAATGTCCTTAGAAGACAACTGCATTTGCTTAGACAGGTGAGATATGACTGAAGTATTGACACACAGTAATTAATTCTTACTTTTGAGTGTTTTGGCTTCCTGAGCCTCAGTTTCCCTATATGCAAGCATGCTGGTGACATAATAGACTTTGTCTTCCTGTGTGCAGGTCCTGGGTTCCCTTTCTCCCTCTCCTGGGCACCTCTCTCTTCTCTAGCACACACACATGCATTCGTGCATGCATGCAGGCACACTGACAGCCAGGCTCCCTTCCCTCTGCCCTGAGTCACTAGTGTCCCCCAGAATGCTCATAGTGGTCCCTGGTGCTACAGAGTGGGAGCTCCTATTTTTTTTTTCCAAGACAGGGTTTCTCTGTGTAGCCCTGGCTGTCCTGGAACTCACTCTGTAGACCAGACTGGCCTTGAACTCAGAAATCCTCCTGCCTCTGCCTCCCAAGTGCTGGGATTAAAGGTGTGCGCCACCACACCCAGCTGGGACCTCCTATCTTGATCTACATGGCTGAGGCCCTTCAGCTTTTTCCTGCATTTCTCAGAGGTAAATGGAGCAAGCATGATAACTCACACCTATAACCTCAGCACACAGGATCCTGATGGATGGGGCCACTGGGCTGTTTGAGGCCGGCATGGGTTACATAGCTTGACCTTGTGTCAGAAAGAACAACAAAAGCCAAAGAAAACAGAAGGTCCCTGAGCACAAGGATCTGTCCAATATCTAAGCCCCAGGATGATAATGTACAGGGCTGTGCTCGACTGAGGGATCTTGACCTCTTGAGGATAAGGGACAAGATGAGTTTTTGCAGTCTGCTTGATAGCATTCTTCACGGACTCTCCCATGGCGATTGGTGTCAATGTCCCTCCTTTTCCTGGCATTTCCTCCACCACTATGCAACTTGTGGTGGTGGAGCCCTCCTGTCTTGGGAAGGTATTTACTTCAAGAAAAGTGTCCCTGGTCCTGAGTGTGACTCTATCGCTGAACAGGCTTCAGTTCACAACCTATGTGACTGAACTGGAGTGGCCGGATCTCTGCCGGCTGTGGCCTCAACTTGTGCAACTAGAAACCTGGACCAAGCCGGTGGACGTGTCAAGTTGTTGAAGTGAACCTGCGAGGCCGTTCTATTCCGGTTTTGCATGGTGCACGGAACCTGCTTCTGCAGAGCCGGCGTTAAGCAGTCGGGTGGTACAAGCCTGGAGCCGCCCAGACTTCGTGTGGCCAGGGGCGTGGCTAGAGATGCTGGGGCGGGACTTGTTCAGAAACGGGGCGGAGCCGGCTCCGACCTACCGTGGGGCGGGGCAGGAGGGAGGCGGAGCAGGAAGGGGCGGCGGCCCTGCCCGGCTTCCGCGTCATTGCCCTTAAAGCACCTGCCCGCCTGTCGCGGCTACGAAGGTGCCGTCAGAGCCCGAGACTCGGCTCCATGGACACCTTACAGACGACGTCCGGCGCTCAGCGGGGTGAGTGCTACCGGGTGGAACGGGTGCTGCGCTGCGTTGGGTCTGACTCCGGGAGGGTCGCGCGCGGGCAGTGTCTCCATCGCTGGGACCCCGCTGAGTTCACCCTGGTGCGTGGAACGGGGTGTCTTGGGGCACCCGGCGTTCTCCGGGCTCTAGCCAGGACCTCCTCGCGTCACCGGGCCCGGTAGCCAACCAGAGTCGCCCAGCAACTTTTCTCTCCGTGGGTCACCCCGGAAACTTGTCCTTCCCAGAATAGAACTCTGTCCCTGAGCCGAAGTATGAGACTCGGAGACGAAGGCGGTGGCCACAATGGGGAAGCCCCTGGGTCCCCTGCGCACTTCCAGCCCCAGTTTCCTTCTGAGAGCCCCGCCCCTGCCTCTTGGGTCCCTTGGGTTGGCATGGAACAGAACGGGGTTTGGGGGTGGAGTCAGACCAAGTTCAAATGTTTGTATCACAAACTTTGAGTTGATGATCTTGAGTAAACGCTTACTGCCTGTGCCTCGGTCTCCCTCTTGTAAAAATAACTAATGCTGAGAGCTCTTTGAGAGCACAGCGTGGGCTGACACGTGAGAATGGCTTTGAATAGCGTCTTCTCAGTTCGTGTTGCCCCATTCTGTGGAAGAGAGTCTGAAAGAGACCTATATTGGGCATTGCTTGCCCTTAACCCTGTGGTCTGGTCAATAGGAGCTGTGATGGACACATTCCAAGAATGTGAAATATGAGTGACCCTTGTGGAACGAAGCCTGTCCAAGAATCCAACCCCACCATGAGTCTGTGGAGTCTTGAGGACAGACACAGCAGCCAGGGTCGACCTCAGCCAGACCAGGATCCTGTGGCTAAAGAGGCCCCTACTTCCGAGCTGCAGATGAAGGTGGACTTTTTCCGTAAACTGGGGTACTCGTCCTCTGAGATCCACAGTGTCCTGCAGAAGCTGGGAGTCCAAGCAGACACCAACACGGTGCTAGGGGAATTGGTGAAGCATGGCTCAGCTACTGAACGAGAATGCCAGGCCCTGACGGCCCCCAGCCCCCAGCCCCCTCTGGTGCCCCGGGGTGGAAGCACCCCCAAGCCTTCCACTCTAGAACCCTCACTCCCAGAGGAGGACAGAGAGGGCAGCGACCTGAGACCTGTGGTCATCGACGGAAGCAATGTGGCCATGAGGTATGTGTGGAGACCTGTGGAATAGTGTCTGTAGCTCTTCCTTTGGGAAGGGGGCTTGGCTTTTCTCTTGGACTGGTGAAGGAACACAAAAGCTGTCTGTGAGATCCCACCATGTGCCAGAAGGAACCCCTTAAGCCTTAAAGACTTCCTCAGGGCTGTTTCTCCAATGCTATAAGAAGGAAAACAGCTCAAATCCTTGCCAAGAGTCACACTTCTTGATAAATGAGAAGCAAAGATTCAAACCCAGCCTTCTTTGCCTGGAGTGTACCTTGTGCCATGGTCTATCCTTGCCTACGGCATGAGGCAGGACAGTATAAGGGATTAACCCGTGGGCCAGTCACTTAGCCAGTTGGGCTTTTTCTTCTCCTGTCAAACTTTCCACTCAGGTGGCCCCTGTGGGGAGAAAATTCATAGAACGTGGAGAGTTACAAGTACTCAGTGGAGCCGGGCGTGGTGGCACACACCTTTAATCCCAGCACTTGGGAGGCAGAACAGGCAGATTTCTGAGTTCAAGGCCAGCCTGGTCTACAGAGTGAGTTCCAGGATAGCCAGGTTCTATACAGAGAAACCCTGTCTCAAAAAAGAAGAAGTACTCAGTGGACAGATGTTATTCCATGACTTGAGTCTTCTGGGATCTCCTTGTCCCCGACTCGAGCTCCCACTGAAGCAAGGCTCATTAGTTATTCAGAGCTTCCTAGCCCTAACCAGCTGTGACCTTTTGGTCAGATCTGGCATCTTCAGATGCGTGTGTACGGGTAGCCTGATGCTCTGGGCTCAGGTGTGCTGTAATGAGAATCTATACTCCCTGAAGCCGCTCAGGCTGGCCTGACCTCTGGGGGTTCCCAGATCTCCTGCCGCCTTTGCATATCTCTCAAGGAATGGGGTGGGGTGGAGGCAGAATGGGAGCCAGGCTGCCTCTGACCTTAAGGAGCCCTGATTTCTCCCTTCTATCCAGGCCGCACCCTCCAGCTCTGCTTTCTCCCAGCTCCCTGCACAGCGGGCTGGTGAGTCAGGACTGGGTGGATAAAGTACAAGGAAAAGATCCTGTTGGCAGGGACCAGGGGAGACCCCAGCAAAAGAACAGGAAGAGGAGAAGTCTCCTTTCTAGATCCCCTGAGGGCTCTCCCAAGAGGACTGCCCAACTTGTTATGATGTCAGCTTCTTCGCCACCTGGCTCCTGGTCCTACCTACTCCCAGCCCAGCTGGGTCAAGTGAGCTGTCCAGCTGGTCCTGGCCCTACTTAGCTGGTTCATGGAGGCAGCCCTTCTCTACCACCTTTGGGTCTGTTGTCACATCTTTAAAATGGGCCGATCCTGGGCTGGAAGGCTGAGAAATGCTGGCTTCTCTGCCAGAGGGCAGAAGGGTCAACTGGTTACCTTCCGAGTCTCGAGTTCTCTCTGAGGTCCTGAATTAGGAGGGGGGTCTGACTTCCCCTGAGAGTCCTAGGCTGGGTGTTAGGAGTCTTGTGGGCAGCCATGTGCTCTGGGTATTTGTTTCTGGGCAGGAGGAGGAGGGGCCTGGGTGGGAGGAGGGGCAGTAGTGGAGGGGTTCAAGAGAGCTGATACCAAAGAGACAGACAGCCACTGTCTGCCCTCTTGCCTGCCTGCCTATCTGCTGGGGGTTTCTGAGCTAGGGTGGCCACGGAAGGGGAATTCCAGCCTCACACTTCCTGTCTCAGCAGCTGCTTGGTTCCTACCCTGCTGCTACACACACACACACACACACACACACACACAGACACACACAAGGGCAGGCCGGCTAACCCCCACCATATGCAAATCGTGGGGAAATTCACCTCTGTTTCCTTCTAAGGGAATTTTCCTCCACAGGAGTTAGGCCCAGCCCAGGTTGTTCTCTCCACCTGGGGAGGCTAGCCCTGCCTTGTCCTTGGGCAGGAATGGGAGCTTTCCAGAGTCACGGCCCTGTCAGGGTGGGGGGCCCTGAACTGTGGACCAGCAGGACTCTGTGGGTGGGAGGAAGTTGGTTTTCCTAGGCCAACCAGGCTTCCTGCATTGCAGTGAGCTGAATGAGCTGTCCAGGCGGTCTGGGCCTCAGGCCTCAAGGGCTCTCCCTGCCAAGAATAGGGCTCTGACTACCTGCTGAGGGAACTGTCCCAGTGCCAGCACTGCTGAGGGCAGACGTGTCCCCAACCTGGGTTTTAAATGCCCACAGGCGGTATACAGCCTAAGCACCCTGGCGTCTTGAGATCCTCCAACTTGTCTTTGCTGGTCCAGGGAGGGCTCGTGAGTCCACATGTGGACACTGCACGCTCAGGACAGCGAGCCATGGGGCAGATGCTTACCTCACACCTGAGCGAGGCAGTGTGATGGGACAGCAGTGGGCATTGTGAAGCCCCAGACTGGGCCCTGCCCTGGCAGGTGCGGAGGTGGGGTGGGGTGGAGTGGGGAGGGGTTCTCGGAGGTTTTGACATATCACTTGGCTTCCAGAAAGAAGAGAAGAATTGGCAGCAAATGGCTCATCATTTCTCTGTCTGTGGGGCGGGGAGGCATCTCCCTCTCCATATGCAGAACACACACCATCATTGATAATTGAGTTCAGAAACTGCTCTTCTCCCACATGAACTTTGGGTCTTCTGTAAGGGACAGCCAGCGCTCCAACCAGTAGCCCCACTCCCTGGTTCAGTTTTCACCACTTGGCAGTAGCCAGGGAACTTGTCCAAGTGACGGAAGTCTTCCTTTCTAGACAGAGTGATGGTCAAGGTGGACTCCGTGCCTTTCCCACCTATCAGGGCTGTTGGTACCTAAGCAACAACAGGGTAGTTCTGATCACTGGCTACTGTGTGACCCTAGTGACTACTAAGTTACCCTCTCTGGACCACAGGAGCGGAGGCAGTGTACTTCTGGTTTTGCTTGCTGATGATTCCGTGTAGAGCGCGGAATGGCCAGGTTTGCAGCTCCCTGTGAATGTTAACCGACTTATGAGCAAGCCGCCTGGGACCAGGAGGGCGCGAGGGCTCCCTTGGGGTGGGCTTTCTTCCTCTCCAACTCAGAGACCTCTAGCTAGACCTTGGAGCCTTGCCCTGAGATAGTGTCCATTCCCACTCTGTTCTCTTGGGGCTCAAGCTATCGCTCCCCCAAAGCCACCCACAGGATGTGGTCTGCCATGGACTTGCCTCTTTTGCGTAACATGTATTCTGTTTTATTTGCCAAATATGAGTCTGAGTCGCTCACTCTCCCCAGAGTAACAAGAGGCAGGGCTTTCTGGGGAGGGAGCCCCAAGCTCCAGTCCTCCTTCAGCACTCCCAGAAAATCCACCTTGCCAGCGCCTCTGGCCTCAAGCCTTAGGGAGCTCTGTGTCCCTGGGGTGAAAGAGCTTGTCTGCAAAAGCTGTCCACCAAGCTTGTGGGCAGAGACACAGACCAGGGCAAGCAGCTAGGCTGCTTCCGAGGAAAGCCGTGTTTAGATAGAACAAGGCCAGGGCCTGATGCCCCAGCCCTCCTGTGAGCAGAGTTCCCCAGTAATTTCCTGCCCATCATCTGCCAGGGGTCACGCCCTCCCTGGGGCGGGGGGTAGGGGAGGGCAGGGAGGGGCAGGGCAGTCTTTGCAGGGAACAGGCCTCTTAAGAGGAAAAGAGGTGGCCTTTCACTTTCACACGGAAAAGCTCCTGGTGCTGTTATTTCCTGACCCCTTGTGGAAGGACGCTCCCCGTGCCCCTGAGACCTCATGCAGACTGAACTTTAATCCTCAACAGTCTGGTTTCTCCTGCTTAACATGGCCGGTGCCTCCCTCCCCCGCCTCCCTTGCTGGTGCCTCCTTGCTGTGTAGTGTTGAGGGAAAGAGGTGACTCAGCCTGCATGTGCACATCCACGTCCCCGTGGTCCCTGCAGCTTGGGTGGGGCAGGATCCCCAAGTCTCCCATCACTTTTCCCCACCCCCAGGTATGTTGCAAATGGCCCGACCCTCCCCCTCTACGTGGGGAGCCAGTGTGGCTAGATTCCTGGGTGGATCCACGCTTTTAGGAGATGGAATCTTAGGGAAAGTCCCTTCCAGGGGCTGGCCATCAGGCACTGTGGGAACCGGCCCAGGGACAAGACCTTAGGCCCTACTGGCAGAGGGCCATGGGCTGAGTCCTACAGTTGCCCAGCAAGGCCAAGCAGGGCTAGATTGTGGCTCCCTTCTTACTTTTGCTCTGACCGGACTGACTACATACAGACTGGCTACTCTGTGAGCTAACCTTTCCCTCCTCTGCCAGCCATGGGAACAAGGAAGTCTTCTCTTGCCGGGGCATTCTGCTGGCTGTGAACTGGTTTCTGGAGCGAGGCCACACAGATATTACCGTGTTTGTGCCATCTTGGAGGAAGGAACAGCCTCGACCAGATGTGCCTATCACAGGTATGTATGCCCTCTGGAAGTAGGATAGCCTCACTCTACTAGGGACCCTGGTGCTTCCCCAAAGGGTCCTTAAATAGGGTCAGCACCTTCTAAACTGTAATGAGGACCAGCCTGTCTTTTTCAATTCTTGTTGCTTTCAGCAGCCCAGTTCAGGCAGGAAATGGCTGGAAGTCACCTTGTGTCGCTTTGGGATGCCTTCCTGATCCTATTGGAGTGGGGTGTCCCTTCTTCAACATCCCCGGTGGCAGAGGGACAGTGTAGCTTCATATTTGAAATTGTGGGTGCTGGGCCAAGAAGACAGGGTAAAGGGCTTGGCCCTAAGTTACTCAGGTAAGGGCTTCAAGTAGACATTAGCTGTGGGCTCTTCCATCTGTGAAATGGGACAGGGTAGAGGTGGCATCCTCCAAACACTGCTGAAGGAGCAGTTGAGAATGGTACAGAAGTGCTTAACTCAGTGCAGTGTGAAAGCTCGGCATAGTGTGAATGCCCAGCTGCGACCATTGCTCTCATGAAAGCCCCCACCTTGAGGAGGAGGGAGTGACAAGAGGCAGCTTTTTAAGAAGTCTGCATAGGCTGGAGAGATGGCTCAGTGGTTAAGAACACTGACTGCCCTTCCAGAGGTCCTGAGTTCAAATCCCAGGAACTACACGGTGGCTGACAACCATCTGTAATGGGATCTGATGCCCTCTTCTGGTGTGTCTGAGCTACAGAGTACTCTAAATAAATTATTAAGAAAAAAAAATAAGGTTGGCTTAGATAAAAACCATAGACTACATTTTAAAAAAAAAATAAAGAAGTCTGCAAATCAGGGCCATGCTAGGGGCTTCTAGGCCTTTTCTGAACAGAGCTGGGAGTGTTGTTTTGAGTGTGTAGAGGACAGGGCCAAGACACTTCTTCCTGGACCCCTGTGGTACAGGCAAGGCACACAGGTCGGAGGGGAAGTAGGAAGAGCCACTCTTGGCTCCGCACTCTTGCTGAATGTGATGGCCCTGCATAGAGATGCACTTGGTTTTCACACAGCTGGTTTCCGTCCTCTTGGAACTGGTGTGAACAGCCTCTCATCCCGGCCACTGTGAGCCATGGGACCCTGTGGGTCCATCTTAGGGTCTCCAATGGGCCCTGACCTGCAGCTCTGCTCATCCCCCAGACCAGCACATCCTTCGGGAACTAGAGAAAAAGAAGATCTTGGTGTTCACGCCATCCAGGCGGGTCGGCGGCAAGCGCGTGGTGTGCTATGATGACCGCTTCATTGTGAAGCTGGCCTTCGAATCCGACGGAGTGGTGGTCTCCAATGACACGTACCGAGACCTCCAAGGCGAGAGGCAGGAGTGGAAACGCTTCATCGAGGAGCGGCTGCTCATGTACTCCTTCGTCAATGACAAGTACGTTACTGCTGGGGACTGGCTCTGCTGGGCCCACAGGCTGGGCTGCAGCTTTCGGGGTGACATGAGTTGCAGGGAGAAGGCTAGGGACAGTGGAACTTTTTGATAGGGAGCCTGGGAGTTGAAGCTGGCCCGAGACAGAACCAATTCGTTCCTAGGTGGCTCTCTCAAGAAGGTCTATGGCCACACACATCCCAAGATACACTTAGCCTTCCTGATAGCCTCATAGTTCCCAGCCTAGGGAGTGCCCCGAAGGCGACCCTGGCCTATACCCTCTGGACTGAGGGATCCCCTCCTCCTCTGGGGTGACCCAACTGCAAACTCAGAAGACTTTAGGGGCATCCTGCAGACAAGCATCTTGGGAGCTGGCTATCTAACCCTTTCCTTGGTTCCTCTTCACGACTTCTGTTTCCTGAGCGTTCTGCTTCACCTACCACAGGTTCATGCCCCCTGACGACCCTTTAGGACGGCATGGGCCTAGCCTGGACAACTTCCTTCGTAAGAAACCACTGCCTTCTGAGCACAGGAAGCAGCCATGCCCCTATGGTGAGACCCAGCTCTGTCCTCAATAGTCTTACTTACCCTACCTTTCCTCTTGCCTGTCCCATCCCACTTAGGCCCGCCCGTGGCTTCCTTGTGGGGACCCCCTGTTCTAGACCACCTGAATCCCAAGTCTGTGCCTCGTCCTCGCTCTGACCCCATTTAGACACCCTCTCTGTTCTTGCAGGGAAGAAATGTACGTATGGAATCAAGTGCCGATTTTTCCACCCTGAGCGGCCAAGCCGTCCCCAGCGCTCTGTGGCCGATGAGCTCCGTGCCAACGCTCTCCTCTCACCTCCCAGGACTCCAGTCAAGGACAAAAGTAGCCAGAGGCCTTCCCCTGCCTCTCAGTCCAGCTCTGTGTCCCTAGAGGCTGAACCAGGCAGCCTGGATGGGAAAAAGCTGGGTGCCAGGTCATCTCCGGGTCCCCACCGAGAAGGCTCACCGCAGACCTGTGCTCCAGCTGGCAGGAGCCTCCCTGTTAGTGGGGGCAGCTTTGGGCCCACAGAGTGGCTTGCACACACCCAGGACTCACTCCCATACACCTCCCAGGAGTGCCTTGATTCAGGCATTGGTTCCCTGGAGAGCCAGATGTCAGAATTATGGGGCGTGCGAGGAGGCAGCCCTGGGGAGTCGGGCCCCACTCGGGGCCCCTATGCAGGTTATCACAGCTATGGATCCAAGGTCCCAGCAGCACCTTCCTTTTCTCCTTTTAGACCAGCCATGGGTGCTGGCCACTTCAGTGTCCCCACCGACTATGTGCCCCCGCCACCCACCTACCCATCCAGAGAGTACTGGTCTGAGCCGTACCCATTACCCCCACCCACTCCTGTCCTTCAGGAGCCCCAGAGACCCAGCCCCGGGGCTGGTGGGGGCCCCTGGGGCAGGGTGGGTGACCTGGCCAAAGAAAGGGCTGGTGTATATACCAAGCTGTGTGGTGTCTTCCCCCCACACCTGGTAGAAGCTGTAATGAGACGCTTCCCACAGCTGCTGGATCCGCAGCAGCTGGCCGCAGAGATCCTGTCTTACAAGTCCCAGCACCTCAGTGAGTAAGCCAGAAGGTGGCGCAAGGGGCTGTCGGGCATCACAGATAGCGGTCCCCAGCCCCTGCCTGGCCTACCCTGGAAGCTGGACAGAAGGACAAGTGAAGCAGGCAAGGGAATCCTCAAACCAAAGATACCATAGGATTGGTTCTGGCCCCGCGGCACCCCAACCCGTCCCGCACAGGTCAGAAGTGATCACCCTGTTGATACACATTGTATCTCTGTCATTTAAGGAGACGCTGCCGGTCAGGCCGTCCATCCGTGGCTGATGCCCAAACCCTCTTTTTTTTTTCTCAGAGGGCCGGGTGGGAGGCATGGGGGAGCAGAGGCCTGAGCTGGACCCCACCTTCCACCCTGTCCCTGGGACGCCGGCACCACCGGCTAGTTAGGCACCATGTGCCTGCTCTCTGAGGCCCCCTCAAGCCAATGCGGCCTCATCCCTGTTCACAGGGCATGAGGCTTCATGTTAGTAAGCAAGATGCTTCTTTAAGCCCCTCCCCTGCCCGCTCTGTCCACCTACACACCCCCCCCCCAACCAGGGCTCCAAGGCCCTCTGTTTCCACACCTCCCATGGGTGGGAGGACACATGTATGCTGTGTACAGAGGCGAGATTTAAATATTTTAAATGAAAAAGGTTGACAAAATAAAGGCTATTGCCAGGCAGGCTGGAGAGATGGCTCAGTGGTTAAGAGCACCGACTGCTCTTCTGAAGGTCCTGAGTTCAAATGTCAGCAACCACATGGTGGCTCACAAACATCTGTGATGAGATCTGGTGCCCTCTTCTGGGGTGTCTGAAGACAGCTACAGTGTACTTACATACAATAATAAATCTTTTAAAAAAGAGAGAAATTTAAAAGAAAAAAAAAGCTATTGCCAGTCGTTTTGAGAGGAAGTTGTCCTTACTGTGCCTGGTGGGTAGAGCTGCTCTGGGGTGACAGGAGGCCAGTAGGGCAGATGTCACTCCCTGTCCTCAGAAAGGAGGGTTCCCAGAAGCAGTTGGTCCCTTGGAGCTGAACCTTAATAGGAGGCAAGGTAGCAGGTGACAGCTGCAGGAAGAAGTGTAACGGCACAGAGCCCTGTGGCTTCAGCTGGGTAGAGGGGTGCCGGGGCGGGCGACAGCAGGGATGAAGCTGTTCCTCTTTTCTCTGATGACAAGAATTGAGGGTAGGAAACAGGGAAACGATTTGATCAGGGCCACAGAGGGCGGTGTGATCCAAGTAGGTGAGGGAGCCCTTGGGTGCTTGCACACAGGCTCCTCCTTCCAGATCTGCTGTGTGTCCAAGGAACCAGGGTTGCAGAGCTGGAGGAAGGGCTGGGGTAGTAGCAGCAGCTTGGAGACGCCCTGCCACTGACTCTACCAGCTGGAGCAAGGGACTATCCTTCCCAGACCTCAGTTTCCTCATCTATGAAATGGGAATCCTAATGGCAGCTACCTTACAGGTTTGTCATGAGGGTTCAGTGAGATAATACATGCTAGGTATGTGACCTGCCTCCTGCCGCACAGGCACTGCTCATTAGAAGGCTTCCATAACTGACTCCTGTGGGCAGGCACACAGACTGACCCCATCCACCACGTCAAACTGCTCATCAGCCCTAGACAAGCCCAGGCAAGATAACACCTTCCTCCCTCCTCCCAGCTCCAACTTCAAAGATGAACATGAATATTTTAAATGAAAGGCTAGGCTATCACACAATTCCTAAGCAAATATTACCAGCCAAGGAAAAGGGTGGGGGGAGGCGGAATTACAGCTTTAATAATCCTACCTTTGAACAATTCCTCTGATATTTGTACTTAGTAGTCGGTGTACCTTAGTGCATATTTCTGTTTTAAAAACTACTTCCGTACAGAACAGCTGTGAAGCTCTGGAAGAAAATGTCACTGTGGGAATCCTCCCCACGAGCTCCGCCCAACTTTTCCCTGACCACCCTTCCAGAAGTGCCTGCTTAGGACAAACATCAGGATCCGTTGGCATGCAGGAGCTGGAAGCTTCCCTCCCACAGGAATTAAAGGTGTCTATGCCATGCGTGTTCCTCCCGGCCTCCTCGGGAGCTGTTAGCAGCATAAGGAGAGACGGCAATGCCTTATTTATTCTTACAAAGGAACTACATTGTCCAGGGCTCTGGGAAGGCAGCCAACCATGCACTGAGTTCAATACTCAGCACCTGGTGTTGGAGCGTACACCTGCCATCCCAGCATCCCGGAAGAAGATGCAGGAGGGCCACAAGTTCAAGGCCGTCTTTGGTTACAAAGCAAGTTCCAGGCCAACTTGGCCTGCATGAGACTCTGGTCTCAAACACACGAAATAAAACACACGGACACACAAGGGCGCCAATGTATTCTCAGGTTAAACGGCCGTCTGTGGGCATCTGTTTGTCTTTATGGGATAGGAAGCTAAAATACCGGACAGTCGGGTTCATTATCAGTTGCTTGGCAATGCTGAATGACTTGCCCAAGGTCCCACGGAGGAAGGCAGGCTGGGGCAGGGCTTTCAGTACCCTTCCTGATCCCAAAACCTGACACCAGACTGTTGTGACTCAAGCCTCTGCAGAAATGGGAAGTGAGCTGCTCCTCCCACTGAAGCAAGTAGAATGCTCGCCCACTCGGCTGCTCAGTACGGCCCTGTCTGTACCATACTGTGGAGCTTTGGGGGCCATGAGATTCAGGGGCCGCTCACAAGGGGAAGTGAGAAGAACTCTTCCACTGTCCTGGCTTTCTTAGCCGGAGTTTGAAGTCATCTGTGACTGTCCTATGGGGGTGAGAAATGGGCTGACTCCACAGGCAGGCAGCAGCATGAGTGCCAGCTGGCTATGGCTAATGTTAGAAGGCAGGGCCTGGCCCTGCTGGTCCACTGAAACCAGTGAGGGCTACAGATTCAAACAATAGGTGCCAGCTAGGACCGGGCTCTGGGCTCAGGCCTTCTGATGCCTGTCTTGGTGCCCATGCTTCCTGACAGCTTGGCTCAGCTGGACTAGCCAACCACGTGGCCATGCCTCCAGGCCTCTTTCTCAATCTTGCTTCCAGGCAGGGCTACCCAAGCAGCCTGGCTCAAAGCCAAGGCTGTTTCTTCTCTGTGACTTGCTTCAGCATTAACTCCAAAGTTCTCACCACCTCTTGTCCCCTGGCCACTGAGGCCACTCAGACAGGTAGCACTGGATCACACGGGACCTTGGCCTTCCACCTGTGAAATGGGCACAAAGACACACCACCTCTCCAGACATTACAAAAGAAGACCTTAACTAGCAGCATCTAGAGGCAGTGAGGCCCCAGTTCACGCCCCACTCACTAGCAGGCAGCCCTGGCTACTCACTGCCCTTCTCTCAGGGCTTCAGCTGCCTGACCCACAGTGATCCACGTGGGAGCTTAACGGGGAGGGCGGCAGGGACAAAATGTAACTCCCAAGACCAAAGCTCGAGCCACCAGGCTTGCTGCAAGGGATCAAATTCCAAGCAGCCGCCCCAGCTGCTCCTTATGCCAGCTCTTCCTGGTTACTTGAGCCAAGCTGGGTGATGGGGAAACTGGTGTGTATGCAAATTCTCTGTTGGGAAATGATCTCTGGGAGCTGAGCTGGGCCTTCCCACCCTCCCCTCCCACTTGTACCAGCAGGTAGTGAACTCTAGGTGCTTCAGCAAGTTCTGCTCCACAAGACTAACACCTTGAGAGGGGGTGGGGGGGAACCCAGCCTGCTCAGAAGTCAAAACGACTGGTCTGCCTTTGCATGTAGCCTGAGACAGGAAAGCTTTGTATGCCCTGCCAGACTGAGCCAGCCCGTAACGGTGTGTGTGTGAAGGACCCCTGCTCTGGGTCACTCTCCACTCTGTCTCTGGGAAGACCTGGCAGTCCCTGAAGATGCTGGTACCACAAAGGACAAAATAGCCACCGTGCAAAGCCCACTTGGAGCTGCTAATGCCCTAAACTGCTGGTGTCTTTCAGTGATTAGAGTAGCCAGCTGCGGGGGCAAGGCCAGTGCCCATTTCTGCAGCTCCATTTCCTACTTCCCTTTTTTCCTACCACCAAGGTCCTCTGCCCACCTTCCCCAGGGACAGTACACACAGGTTAACCCATCTCAAGGAGGAGTGGGGTAAGGTGAGCGGACAGAACTGGGAAGAGGGTCACTGGCTAAGCTCTGCCAGAAGGAAGCCCAAGGACCCCAGAGCCTTTGTCCTAGGCTTCGATCTTCTATCACAGGCCCAAAGCAGACTGGATGGCAAGAACCTGTCCTGTGGACCTCCTAGTTCATGGGAAGGGTGTGGGAGACTTGGCTGAAAGAGGCAGGAAGTGGGGCCCTGTAATTAGGGAAGCCCGTGCCATCCTAGGCCATGGCATGTAAATCCCTCCAGTCAGTTCCTGGAGGGGGAGGAGGCCCAGTCTGTAACCGAGGGTGTGCCTTCTGAAGCTGTTTTCAAGGCAGCAGCAGCTGGTGACCCTAAACTGCTTACCCGTTTAAGGAACAGCATGAAGACTCCGTGGGAGGAATGACTTAGCCATCCCAGGCATGTGGCACCCTGCTGCCGCCTTCTGGCAGCTCCTGATACTACTACTACTGCCTGGAGCCAGTGGCTTGCTAGCTTGGAGTTGCTAATACCCCCCAAACCACTGACATCTTTCAGGGGGCAAGGGTAGGAATGACTCCATGAGGTCTGAAATAACGGGCTGTAGAAGTATAACTCTGTCTGGGACAATATGCAAAGCAGAACCCGAAACAGACGGGGAACTCCTTCTGGCATTTGTTTTGGACAGGGTCTCGCTCAACATGCAGTGCCGGGCTGTCTGCCTACCTCAGTTCCCAAAGTACTTAGCTCACAGGTGTGTTCTTTTTGTCTAAGCAGTGAATTTTCAAAGGCATTCGCAGGAAGTTCTGACTGTCTGGGCAATAAATTACCCAAGAAAAATTATTGGGCAAGAAGTACGGCTGAACGGTGGAACATGTGTTCAACACGTGTCCATCCCCTCAGCAGCACGTGTTGCACACACATGCACTCAAGCATGTACACACACAAACACACACATGACACACATACAGACACACAATACACACATACACACATACAGGCTGGAAGAACAATCAAGGAGAAAAAATAATAATTGCATATACTTAAATAAAATCACCATGAGTGGGCTGGAGAGATGGCTCAGCGGTTAAGAGCACTGACTGCTCTTCCAAAGGTCATGAGTTCAAATCCCAGCAATCACAAGGTGGCTCACAACCATCCATAATGAGATCTGATGCCCTCTTCTGGGGTGTCTGAAGACAGCTACAACGTACTTACATATCATCAATCAATCAATCTTTTTTTAAAATATCACCATGAGCTGCCATTCCAAATGAATCGAGTCCTGTCGATGTGGCAGGCTGTGGGGAAAGAGGTAGTGTCATCAGTAGTGTCCTACAGTCGACCCTGGAGGGGACCTGGTACTTCAGTCACCTAGGAAACAGAGCTCTTGACTCGGCAGGCCTACTAATCTATCCCAAGAAAGCCTTCATCTGCAAGATGACGGAAGGCATTTCCTACGACAGCAACAGTCAGTAAGAGCACAGGCTAAGTAAACTAGCACACTGCAGGGAATATTAGTCAGTAAGGAGGAGGCAGCTATCTCTGGAATTTGGCTTGCTTTTGTTGTTTTGGATAGCTTGAGATAGGAACGTTCCTCCTGCCTCAGCCTCCCACTTGCTGGCTGGGATCACTGGTAGACACGGGTGGTCAGTATCAGGGAGTCGGTTCTCAGCTTTTGAACTGTGGGTTCTAAGGATCAAACTCAACCCGCAGGGCTATCTGGCCAGCCCAAGAACTGGCTTTGAGATATTTCCTAATCTAAGAAGCCACTTCAGAAAGGGAAGGCAGAGCAGCTCCCTATCATTTCTGGAAACGGCGTTTCTGGGGGGGGGGGGGTGGGGGGTGGAGCTGGGAGACCTCTGACCAGGAGCCTGCAGTGTGTTCTTGTATGTGAATCATAATAAAAACCCGGAGTACACATATTTCCAACACATGCTAGCAAACCATGACAGCAGTCACTTTTCATAGAGGAACACAATTTCAGTATCAGCAGTTTCTTGTGGTTCAACCTAATATTTATTTATAAATTATCCACATGTATTAATGAACTAATAGTTATGTGTATTACACAACATATCCAAAGTGAGGAACTACATAGGGTTGAGGCCCAAAGTGGAAACACATCCAAGATCTGCTCTTTTCCTTCCACATCCCCAGCCCTTTCCCTCGGACACCCCCACCATCGCACCCTGCTTCCTTTCAGACCCACAGTACGACTGACTCCATAGAACAGTGCTCAGAATGAACCTGTGCTTCAAATCCTGAAGCTGACCAGGCAGATCCAGACCTGGATCACCCACTTTGAACACTGGGTTAGACCAGCATATCCTGCACTACACTGCTGTACCCTCCCCTCACACTCTTCCATGCAAGGGCGTGTGTGCGTATACACACACCCACACACCCACACAGAGCCTTCCCAGGTACACAAACACACACACACACATGAATGCATAAACACACACAGCCTTCCTAGATACACAAACACACACAGCCTTCCTAGATACACAAACACAAACACACACACACACACACACACACACACACACACACACACACACACACAGAGCCTTCCTAGGTACAGACACATACACACACACAGTTTTCCTAGGCACTATTCAGACTGCCTTCCTTCTACCAGAACATCAGCCTGAATAGATCTGCGAGTGTGCAAATGCCTTAGTGATTTGGAATCAGGCAGAGGTGGCAAAGCCCAAATAGGTGCACAAGCCAAACTGGAGAGCCCTTCAGAGCCACACACCACCGGCTTACAAGTGCAGGCTCCTTAGCGTTTGTTTCCTTTATACTTCCAGGGTGAAGACTAGGACCACCACTCTCTACACTTGCAGAGCCCAGGAACAAAAGCTCACGTTTTCAGGTGAAGACCCCACTGCCTGCTTCCTACTCTCAGAACAAAAGTGTTTCCTGAAAGCAAACATTACAAACTCAAGTGTGGAGAAATGGTTTAACCTGTGCGGCCGTAGAACCCTTTCTCCCGGGGCCCCAAGGCTCCGGAGACCTGGGGCCTCACTGGGTCAGAACAGCAGCTTCGAAAAGTGTAGTTCTTGGCCCCACACTAGCCTTGTCCCAGTGCAGACTCCAACTCTGTGGGCCGGTCCCGCTCCCCACCTCCTCCTGCACCAGCAGTGCTGGGACACTGACTGTAAACAGAGTGACCCCTTCCTCAGTCCTTGGAATAGTACACTTGATAGTCCCATGAAGCGCTGCACTAGAGTGGCCTCCAAGTAGTGGACACAGAAGTTACCACAAAAGGCTGTGTCTTGTCTTACACCTACCAGCGGCCAAGGGCGAGCGCTTCCCTAGTTAGAGAGAGGCACGGAGCAACAAATGGCAGCAGCTAATGTGCTGTCCGTCCCCACCCCCACGTGCCTTTCCTTTGTCCTTCCGAGGGACAGGAGGGTCACTGGAATCAGCTGTTGCTTCTCACCCCGCTCCAACACAGGCCAGGTAATAACAGCCTAGGCTGGCCTCGAACTCCTCTGCTTCCACTTCCCAAGTGCTAAGGTCATTGGCGTGTGCTGCCACTCCTGACTCAGGAGTTGGCTAACTCTCCTTAAACCAGTCCCTCCCACAACACACAGAGCCACAGATGGCACTTCCGTGTAGGGACTGCTGGCTGGCTGCACCGAAAGGCAATCTTGTCCACTAAGAATAAAGTTCCTCTGTGTAAGCAAGCACACTCACTCCTTCCTTCGATGAGTTGTAAGCCAACTTGGTTGATAAAGTCAGTGTCAGCATTTATTGGAGTTGGTATTTTGTTTTTAAAATAAAATTCCTTTGTGGCCCAAACTGACCTCCAACTCCCTGCGTAGCCAGGGATGATCCTTGACTTCGAATCCTTCCTTCCGAGGGCTAGGATTAAAGGCATGCATCCGTCACCACAGCCAGGTTGACATGGCACTGAGGGTCGACCCCCTGCATGCTAGACAATTACTCCGTCACTGAGCTATGCCACTCGTCTTCTTGATGCCCTTATTCGATGCTACCCAGAAATAGGGAAAGCAAGTAATTTATCAAAGCCTGAGTACTGATGTCCAGTTTACGGGAAAACTAGAAGACCCAATCAATGGCCAAACTCTACAGGGTGGGGACTGGGGATGGGGAAGGCATAAAACAAACAGCCCACAAGCCAGTCTTCAACACACACACAGGGTCAGTCACACACACAGACATGCTACTGCATAACACACCTTTAGGGACTGGGAGGGAACTCAGTGGTAGGTCACTTGCCTAGCATGTGGGGCTCTGTATCTAACTCTCTACCCTGCCATAAATAAATAACACACCTTCTACTGAGCAGTTCCACCGGTCCTCCAGGGCACAGCCAACTGTGGAGGTCCAGATGTTTTTGAGTCGCACACTTTCCTCAGCGTTAAGGATGAAGCAATAAAACTAACAGAATGCTTCTGAGATTTTCCTTCTCAAGGAACAATCTACATATTATAAACTACTTCCTTCAGAAGAAAGCCAAAGCCAAAGATCAGGAAACCATCCAAGAAAATGGGAGTCTGTTTAAGAACAAAATGAAAGGCTTTTGCACATCTGACAGGGTGGTTCTGGTGAAGAGGCCAGCCATCTCCGCCAACAGCATGGACCACAACGGCCCAAGTCTCCTACAAAGACCCAGGCGTCAGAGAGGACAGGCAAGGCCCTGAATCTTACCCCTCAGCCTGATCCAGTGCTATATGCTCAGTCTCTTAACACAGTGGCCTCCAGCAGGCTCCCAATCAACAGCCTGGACTCTGTGTTCCAAGCCCAACACCGAGGCATACCCGAGGGTTCCAGGGTTGGGATACTAGCATCCACACTGGGCTGAGCTGCCCAGGTGACTGCAAAGTGGCCATCCACGGCCACTCACTGAGGACAGCCAAGGACACGAGGACGGGCATGGAGTGAGCTCTACAGGGAAGGGGATGTCTGTAGGCAGGCCAGGCTCCTGTGAGGATCTCACTCTACTCGGTGGGAACTGAGGTTCAGTAATTCTAGGCTTTTCCACTGGCTTGGCGATTTTTAGAGCAGTATCTAAGCAGGTGGATGTCAGCAAAACGAGAAAAGATGGAAAAAGAAATTCTCCCACAGGCATGATAGTAGTAAAATGAAGAGGAAAGCGTCTCGGGTTTGGGTTTAGAAGGAGCACATGAGAAGGGCGAGCCAGGGAGATTTTATTCCTACAAAGAGTCTACTCCAATGGGAGGGTTTCAACGTGTGCTGTTTAGCTTCTTGTTCCTCCCACATAAAACTGTTCCTGATAGGCCATCCACCGTGAAAACACTCTCTCCCTTCCCCCTGAAGAAATCAAGAAGCCAAAGAGGCAGCTGCCCATTTCCTTCTAAAAGCCACTTTAGTTTCAGTTATGAATATCGACACCACATGAAACAGACGATCAGATGTGTCATCAGGAAGGTACAGGCATCACAAAATGTCCCAAAAGAAAATCAGATGGTAAAAGCAACAATAAAAAAACAATACAACACAAAACAAAACAAGAGAATGGCAGATATTTACAGCCTCCATCTGCAATGGACCTTGGGTTCTACTTTCAGCTTAACACAGAATCAGAGGTGTGTGCACTTCTCGATGGGGGCGGGGGTGTCACAGATGGAGCTGGTGCCAGCCAGTTTGGGGGGAGACATTCATTCTAAGAAGGGAGAAATGCACAGTTAGCCACCCGCAGGGACTGGGACGGAGGACAGGTCTTCCCGCTGTTCTACTAATGATGACGACAGCAGCGAATGACCCAAAAAGTCTTATAGGGAGGACTTGTCACTACAGTTAGGTCAGACTAGCCAGTCACAGGCACTGGGTCTGGGGGGCAGAGGCAGATGGCCACAGTCAGGCAAGGGACATTTGTGGCTGTGAGGTCAGAGGGGAAGCTTCACAGCCTGGAAGCTTCTGCCAGCAAGTCTTCTAATAGTCCTAAGGAGAGAACACAAAAGCCACGACTTACCACCTCGGTTTGATCAAATGAATGCATGCAGACAGACAGACAGACAGACAGACAGACAGACAGACAGACATGTTTTCTTAATATTAAGCAAGTATTAATACCTTGAATATATGCATATACATATAATATGGATACATATAATAAAATAAACCTTAGGAGGGAATATTCCCAAAGAACATTATACAGTTGGGTGAAAATGATCTTAATGCAAACCTATAAAATAAAATTGTTTTAAAAATATCATAAACAGGGGCTGGAGAGATGCAGTGGTTAAGAGCACTGACTCACAACCATCTGTAAGGGGATCCGATGCCCTCTTCTGGTGTCTCTGAAGACAGCTACAGTGTACTCATATACATTAAATCAACAATTGTTAAAAATTAAGAAAATAATCATAAACAACTGTGCTAGAGAATTTCTGTGTAGCTAAATGTTCTATTTCAGTTATAATATAGTGCATTTTACATGTATAGCGACCCACTTTTGAGGCCACAAAGACCAGCACAAAAGGAGTTACATGAATTAACAGAAGAACCACTTTCTTCAATAAAGATGTGTGACTCGTTTGCTAACTGTTTTTTTGTTTTATACAAGTTCTCATTATGTAGCTCTGGCTGACCTGGCACACCTCATGTAGAGCAGGCTGGCCTCTAACTCCCAGCCATCTCTGCTGACTGAGTGGGTCCCTGTGTCTGTCCTAAAGTATTTTAGTAAAGAATGCGTGGAAGTTGAAGTACCCAGATGGATACTCAGGGTCTAGAACTCGAGTGTGACCCTAGATTAGGATCATCGAGAGACTTGCCAGCGCCATGACGTACATCATCAGCGAGGCCTGTGTCTGAACCCACAAAAACAAAATGTTTTAAAACGAAACACTGCCAGTCTTTCTAAGTTGTCTGGCTGATACTTACAGCTCGGGGCTTTTTGTTTAACTTCAGATCAATCCTGTGGCAAAAAAACAAAACAAAACAGACATTTGCACTTTAGCTTATAGAACCGGGACAACAAGCAGCTACTGCATAGGGCACAGCTATAACACAGGCTACTCAGTTAAGCCCAGATTCTTCATTACACTGCCATCATTTAGCTCTCTCTCGGATAGTAAGCAAGTATTAAAAAAACAGGAGCAGATTTTTTGCCATAAAGTAAACTGAGGTGATTCAAAAAGGAAATATATAGCAGTTACAAAAGCCATAATTTTTAAATAAAAACTATTGCAAAGTTAGAGAAGACGGATCAAGAGGGCATGCTCAGGTCAATGGGTTAGCTCTGTCCCCACGTCACTGGCAGCATCTGAGGCTCGCAGTGACTGGGAGTGGAGAGACTAGGAATTTGTGTTTCTGGATATGAAACACAAAAGAAATTACAAGAATTTCAATTTTTGAATCTTTTCCAAGCAAAACATCAAAATCTTAAGCTACTAATCTCCTTACAAAGCAAAGCCAGAAAATCAATTTAAATATGAATTAAAAGTACAGGTTATCTATTTTAAAAGAAATTAAAATGCATAAAAGTGAAGTTTACTTAATTTTGCTTAAGTTATTAAATAAAATGTTACCTCCATCACGTTTTTCTGTTTTTAAAAAAAACTTCCCAGCCTAACCTAATATACATACCTACAATTAAACAGATAAACTATGGGTTAGAAAGATCTCACAACGGCATACCGGTGTCTATACACTAAACAACACAGCACAGACACTGATTCAAATCAAACTTACTCAAAGTCATAATCAAACATGCCAGACGGGCTGAGGGGCAGCATTGGAGAGGAAGAGAGCAATAGAAATTAATATGCTAATTGAATAAACGAGTCGATTAGCCATCCCAGCAAGATTTGTGAAAACAAAGTCAGCTTTAAGAATCTTAAGTCATTAAGTTGTCAAACATCAAAGCACCAAAGGCCAGTCAGGGGAGTCCCTTCCCTCAGTGTATACCAGAGCAGAGGGTGACTGGGGGTGAGGCGGGGGCGGGGTGGGAGTGGGGGTGGGAGTGGGGGTTGTGACTGCACTCTAGACAGCAGCAGGCCTGGTGTTAACTGCCAGACTTGGGGTTAGAACTGCTGAGATATCTGTACTGAAAACAGAATTAGTGCATTAGAAGGGAGGGAGGGAGGGAGGGAGGGAGGGAGGGAGGGAGGGAGGGAGGGAGGGAGAGAGGGAGAGGAAGGGAAAAGGGGAGAAAGGGAGAGGCTTAGTCATACAGCAGAAGGGGCTAGAAGTCAGCATAGCATATTGTCATTAATACAAAAGGTGACAACACTTTGCACTTTGAAAACAGCGAACATGTAACTTTTTGTTCAAGCTCCTGTCCTGGGACGTGCGGGCAGCTCCTCCCGGAAGCCATGTGCTCACTGCAGGGCATGAGAGAGACAGCCCTGCTCTCTCACACTCTGCGGGTATGTGGCCTGCGCCTGCACTGGCCAGAACAGTTCACTCTTCATTTTCCCCTTCTGTTTTTTTTGGTTTTTGGTTTGTTTTTTTTTAATGGGGGGGGGGGGAGAGTCCTGACAGATAGCCCCCACTGGCCTCAAACTTGTGATCCTCCTGCCTCAGCCTTCGTGCACTGTGACTGCGGGTATGTGACACCTTCCCTAGTATGGCAGCTAACTGTTTATATCAGTGCAGCAACTAAGGAATAGCAGGGTCTGCAGAGCCTCCAGCAAGACAAAGGCCACTTCTGTGCTGTATGAGTGAGCGCACAGCAGAGCAGGCCATTTCTGTGCTCTCATGGCCAACAGGCCGTGCTCTGCACAGATCTCTCAGCATCAGCCTGGACTGTGACTCCAGCGCCTTGATGCCTCTGACACCTTTCACCCTACAGGCGGGCAGGAAGACCATACTCCAGTGGCTGCTCTGCCAGACCACGTCTGTGAGAGCCTCGGGAGCCGAGCTTATGCACTGCTTACACTGTTTCATTTAGGACCTTCCTGGGCGCGCGTGTGCGTGCGCGCGCGCGCACACACACACACACACACACACACACACACACACACACGCACGCACACACACACAGACACACACACCAGTGCACAAGCAGGACTCTCACAACGTGTTCCTTTCAAACTGATTCAACCTTCACAAACTAAAGTAGACAGCATCCGCTGCCGGTGGAGCTCACTGGTAGTTACATGCTGCGTTCAACCTCCAGGGTTGGCAATAGATGCATACGTCAATAAAAGTGTACCTATTTAGCTCAACTGGGGATTGGTGGCAGGCATGGTAATCCCTGACAATCCCAGCATTCAAGGGGCTAAAGCAGAAGAAATTAGTTTGAGGCCAGCCAGGGTTCTGGAATAAAACTCTTAAAAACAGATAAGCAACACCTTACAAAAACAAATCTTGGTGCAAGGTAAAAGTGAAGAGCTCTACAAGCAGTCAGTATTTACTTCCTTCTCTTTAAAGACAGTGGGACTTAACTATTCTTCTCGGGTGGAGGGACTTTAACTATCGTTCAGACATGTAAAATATAAGAATTCAGGAAACCTATCATCTGCATGTGACTAGCATACATGAAGCTGGGTTCCATCTCCAGCCCAGGAAGGGGATCACTTGGTGAGCTTTCATACCCCACAAGAGGGTAAATTCCAGTGCTCCCTTCTGTTTCTCCTCAACAGTGTCAGCCATTTGCTGACGAGCGTCCTGTGAACACGGCCTGGCTACACCAGCCTCATGCTGCAAAGAAAGCATTGCTCTGGGTGCGGCTCGCCAGCGCGTCCAGATAAATGTGCTCCTGCCCTGCCCTTGAGTGTGCAGAGGTCACAGGACTCCAACCACCTGAGCCCACTGAGGTGCCACCCAGGGCAGTCCTGACCCTCGCTTCCTCAGAAAGAGCAATTTGGTGGCACCAGTCTCTTGGGGTGCGGTGGGGTGGGGTGGGGTGCAAGTGAGCACATTAGGCCTGGGAGGAGATCAGAACGGACAGGAATTCTGACTATAATAACCCAGTCCACCTTCTGGGCAGGCCTCGCCTCTTATGAGGGCAGTGCCCAGTGATGGTCTTTCAAATGCTACTGTGTTTCTGGAGGGGCTTCACACCTGGGGGAGAAGGAAGAAGTGTTATGCTCGTAGGAATGTTCTAGAAACCTGCAAGGACAAAGTTAAACTGAACACTTCTCTAGCACCCTCTTGTCAGTCAGCAGCTGGTCACATCACTAGTGCAAATGGTCAGGGGTGTCGCACGTAACCAGCAGGGTCTAAAGAGAACACTGGTCAGGGGTGCAGCGTCCCGAGAGACTTTCAAGAATGTTCTCCCTGCTCTAGACACTCTGAAATAGGAAAAGAATCACCAAAATGAAAACAAAGTAAATGTAATTAAAAAAAAAAATCAACATACAAGAAAACACTTAAGGGGCTGGAGAGATGGCTCAGCGGTTAAGAGCACCGACGGTTCTTCCAAAGGTCCTGAGTTCAAATCCCAGCAACCACATGGTGGCTCACAACCAGCCATAATGACATCTGACGCCCTCTACTGGTGTGTTTAAAGACACCTACAATGTACTTACACATAAATAATAAATAAATCTTAAAAAACACTTAATAATTATCTTCCCTCTGTGTGTGTGTGTGTGAGGTATATATACATGTGTCAGTGTATGTGTGTATGCGTGTGTGTGTGTGTGTGTGTGTGTGTGTGTCTGCACGTGTGTAGGCCAGAGATTGATGCAGGTGTCCCTTCATATAGTTTTTGAGAAAGGGTCCCATCACTTCTTTTAGCCTGGCTAGCTGGCAAGCCCCCAAGATCTCATGGTCCCTAATGCTGGTATTATGTACACATACAACTCACTGAGTGCTCTGATGTGGGTGCTGGGAGTAGAACTCAGGTCTTCATGCCTGCAGGGAAAGCACTTTACAAACTGAACTATCTCCCAACCCATAAAATACTCTTCAAGAGTATGGCTCTCTGGGCTGAGAAGATGGCTCAGCAGTTAAGAGCCCTGGCTGCTTATTCCAGAAGTCCTGAGTTCAGGTCCTAGCAACCACGGCTTACAGCCACCTGTAATGCGATCTGATTCCCTCTTCTGGTGTGCATGAAGATAGAGCAGTCATAAGTAAATAAATAACTCTTTTAAAAAAGAAAGAAAGAGAGTATGGCTCTTTGCTGTCTGCGATAAACTGGCCCTAAGCCTGCCACAGTGCTCCAATCACCTACAGTCTCACCATGGGGGAGGGGACAAGTCTTGTTGCTTCTCACTATAGTTTGAGGTAGCACAGTGGTTTTAGGTTTGCAGAAAAACCATAAAGCAATAATCCTTCATCACTATTTATAGGGAGAAAACACTATTTCTGCAATAAAACAAAAACAAAAACAAAAACAGAAAGCAAAAAAAAAAAAAAAAAAAAACAAGAAAAGTTTAAAAGAATTCAAGAATCTGTTGATGCCAAAGAGGTTCAAACCAGTTAAATTTAATTCTACAATATCCACAGTGCCGGGTCTGTGAAGTTCACAGTGTAACACCTTAGGTGCAGGAGGGGACACCCCACGGGTTTCTAAAGCAACATAGTTCGTTAGCCAACCAGAGGATAGGGAGCCAGCCCCACACAGCCCTGCGCACCCCTCTGACCCCACAGTGTTCAGGCTTCCAACACCAGGATGGGGAGGGCCCTGCTTTAGGTACTTATTCCCCTCTGAGTTAAGGCCCAGCAGTAGCATACAAACCCAGGCAGAGCGGCCACTAAGTCCCCTGAGACACCTGACCTCTCTGTCCACTGGTGTCATTCCCATCTCACTTCCCACTGCAAAAGTAACAGTGCTCAGAAGGTTCCTACGGAGGGAGGGATGCTCGCACTGAGGAGCTTTAAGTGTTTCCCCGTATCTGAAGGCAGCGTACTCAGAGAACTACAAAATAGAAAAGTCATAACAATCAAAACCCGTATTTAAAAAGTCATAAGGGCATGTCACCTCAGCTCCCACGGGAGCAGACAGGACCCTCTATCCCAGGTCACGGTTTCCCAACAACCAGAGTCGTCCTTTCAAGGACTCCTTTCTAATTTCCCTGTTTTCCTCTTAGCAAAGGACAATGGGAGTCACGGTCCATCCTAGTGACTCCCGTGGATCCTTCAGGGCCTCTCTACTGCCACCCTCCACCCCTCAGAGGACACCACCCCACTTTACTTGCACCAGAAGGATGTCTGCCACCCGCAACATGAGGACTCTGTCACTGTCCCAGGCACCTTCATTCCAACCAAGCCCCGCCCAGCATGTGTGAGGACTCTGGGTGGGACCCTGCCACTAACCTGTGCCGGTTTTTATTCTTCCGTTTTTTGTGGCTGCTGTGGTGGCTTCCTGAGGAGGTGGAAGAGGCGGCTTTCTGAGGTTTCACTCCCTGGACGGAGCCGTCTAGGTCCTCGGGGTCCTCCTGCGCAGGCTCGTTTTCCTGATTGTGGAAGTCTGGAGAAGTATCGCTTTCCGTCCCACTTCCTGGTTCCCCTAGAGGAACGAAAACAGGTCCCAAAAGCCAGATCAGGACTCCTCAAGTCCCCACGGGCCATGGAACAAAGAAGACGGGGAACAGGCACTCAAAGTATCAAAGCTAGGAAACCCCTGAAATCCACGTGGTCTGCAGCAGTGCGGGGGACAAGCCTGACCACAACTCAGAGCACTAAGGGCCATTTCAATATGGAGCACACTGAAGAGAGGAAGGGTTACGCCTTGGCAGAACTGACAAACGGTCAGAGAATCCTGCCTTTCAGTGAAGAGTTGGTGGAGGATGAGCTGGAGAAATGACTCTGAGATTAAAAGCAGGCACTGCTCTTACAGAGGACCCGAGCCTAACTCCCAGAACTCATGTCATAAGGCTCACCCACTGGAACTGCAGCGGCAGGAGATCCGACACCTCTGGCCTCCTTGGGTACCTGCACCCACATGCACACGCACACACACACACACATACACACACACACACACCCCACACCCTGCCCTGCCCGACACATACAGACCATTTAAAAAAATAAATTTAAAAAGCAAAAAGAAGGTGGTACCCAGTGGGGAGCAGCGTCCAGTCCATCCGTTGATTACTGCCGTCTTGGATCTTTTTTTTTTTTGGAGGGAAGATAGAGATTGTCTCATGGGAACTTGGGCCGTGAACTTCCTAGGTCTCAGAGGATACCCCAGAACTTTTCCCCCCAACTTTTTAATTTACTTCATTTTGAAACGATGTGTATGTGTGCACGGGTAGGGTTATAAGCAGTGGAGTGCAGGTGCCTGCAGAAGTAAAAAGACATCGGATCTCCTGGAGCTGGTATTACGGCATCAGACACTGGCACTGGGATCTGACCCACGGTCCTCTGAACAAGCACAAGCGTTCTTAACAACTGCATCTCTCCAGCTCCACCCCTTTATCTTTTTAAAATTTCATTTTACTCATTTATGTGTATGTTCGGGGGAGGGAGGGTGCCACAGCAGGGTAGTTTCAATGGGCCTGTCCCCACAGGCTCAGGCCTTTAAACACCTATCCCTAGGCAGTGGAGCTGCTTGGGAGAGTGTACAACCTGCAGGAGAAAGTATGCCACTAAGGGCAGGCTCAGTGGGCAGAGGTTCGCCCCACTTCTTGCTCACTCTCTCTTTCAAGTGTGACAAAATAGAATCAGCCAGCTTCCTACACGGGGAACCCATTCTCGCACCATAAAGGAAGCCAAACTAAACTTCCCCTGGTGACGGTACTACTGACAGCAATGCAAAGTAAATGATATCCACGGCAAGCAAAAGGAGGTCAGGGAACAGCTTGGGAGGCTCGGCTCTCTCCGTCACCTCTCGGATCAGACTCAAGGCATCTGGCTTAGCCATTGTGTTTGCCTACTAAGACATGGACTTCCCGTCTTCCAGCCCCAGCTCCAGGACGCTGAGATTACAGGCACGACCCCCCATGGTTTTCCCCTGCCTCTGGCAATCCTGAGTACCGAACCCGGCCAGTAAGCTAGACCATTGGCTCAGGGAGGCTTGAATGAAGTAGTAATTAATGTTCTTCAACTGACATAAATCGTCAATTTTAAAACAGCGCTTCAAAAGTCAGGTTGGGTGGCACATGCCTATAACCCTGGCACTCAGGAAGGTGAGACAGGAAGTCTCAAGTTCAAGGACAGCCTGGGCTACATAAAGAGCTCCTATGTCCAAACATTCATCATCATCATCATCACCATCACTTGGATACATTTAAACAACAGAAGCATGTTCAAGAACATCGCCTAAATACTGCCTCAGGGTCAGGTGGCCTCAGAGTAAAGCGCTCACACGGCATGAACAAGGCCCAGACAAGGCCCAGGGTCAATCCTTGCTCCCCACAGGAAGGAAGGAGGAAAGCAGCAGGAGAAGGCAGGTTGTCAGAGGCAGTAAGCTGCCTCAAGTCCAGGACCAGCCTGGGCTACAATGAGTTCCATGCTGGCCTGGGCTACAGTGCGCTCCACACTGGCCTGGGGCCCCACCCTCCATCTTTGCCTCCCCCGTTCTGGGGTCACAGCTGTGCATTACCACGTCCAGCTTCCAGAAACTATCCCTGGATAAAGTCAGGAAGACCTGAACTCTACTCAACGACGAATGGACCTTAAGTACGTTAGTGTTTGCCTCTAAAGATGGTCAGAAGGGTCTGTGTCCACAGGAAGGTCAGAGGTCAATGTGTTCCTTTCTGTCTTTACATTAGATTTTTTTAAAAGTATATAGCCACCAGAAGCAGAGAAGCATAGGCTTTAAAAAAACAAACAAACAAACAAACAAACAACAGAAAGGGTTCAAACAGGAGGACTGCCTCCAAGTTCAAGGCCAGGCTGGTCTACATATCGAGTTCTAGGTCAGCCAGAGCTACAAAGGAATACCCTGTCCGAAAATAAAAAGCAAGTGGATGTCTCAGTGGGTAAAGCATTTGCATGTAAATTTGGATTTCCAGAACCTACATAAAACTGGACACAGACGCACACACCTGTAACCCAGCTCCTACAGGGACACGGGAGCCCGAGACAGGAAAACCCTGGAAGCCCTGGGCCAGAATGCCTGGCTTACGTAGTGCAGTGAAGAACACAAAGAGACCCTGTCTCACATGCGGGAGAGGGAAAGACTAACATCCAAGGATGTCCTTCAAGCTCCACACAGGCACCTCAATGTACATGTGCATGCCCTCTTCTGGTGTGTCTGAAGACAGCTACAGGGTACTCACATACACAAAATATGTAAATGATTTTTTAAAAAAGATAAAACAAAACAGTGTAGCACAGTAGCGTATGCCTGCAATCCCAGGGCTGGGAAAGCCAAGGAAGGAAGATCAGGAGTTCAAGGCCAGCCTGCACTACATCTCAAAACCACATTCAAACAAATGAACAAACAAGCAAGCAGAACTTAAAAGCAGAAGCACTAAGCAAGAAGACCTAGCAGTAAGTGCTTCCTGTGCAGGCCTGAGACCGTATGAGTTGAAATTAAATTCCTTGACAGGGAGAGAATCAATGCCATGGAACATATATAACACGTGACCACACTCATATATAACACATGTGACCACACTCACAGTACACACGGTTCTTCCATCCCCCTCCCCCCAAAAGCAAAGAAACAGCCAGATCCCAGAAATGATGGAACTAATTTGACCACGATGCAGGAAAGCACCACAAGAGGGCGCTCCAGAGCCATGGAGAGGCACAAGACTAGACAGACCCGTAGAAGTTACCAAGAAAGCTGGTGCTGGCACACACCTGGGATCCCAGCACTCAGAAGGCTGAGGAAGGAAGACCACGAATTCAAGGCCAGCTGGACTACAGAACAGGACGATGTCTTAAAACAAACAAGCCAGTAGAAAAGCGAAAAAAGATTTTAAAACTCACCCTCACAAAGCTACAGTAATCAGCAGAGATCTACAAAACTGAGTCCAGTCCAGAATGGAGCCTGGTGTTAAGGTTGGCTCATCTCTGACAACAACGATGAGACAGCTCAGAGCAGACAGAGCTCTGTTTGTTCAAGACCAGCCTGAGCAACACAGCACGATCTCATCTCAGAAAGACAACTGGGCTGGGATGGCTGCTCTTTTTTTTTTTTTTTTTTTTTGGTTTTTCGAGACAGGGTTTCTCTGTGTAGCCCTGGCTGTCCTGGAACTCACTCTGTAGACCAGGCTGGCCTTGAACTCAGAAATCCGCCTGCCTCTGCCTCCGGAGTGCTGGGATTAAAGGCGTGTACCACCACGCCTGGCTAAGATGGCTGCTCTTAAGAGCATTGGCTGCTGTGGCGGAGGAGCTGGGTTTGGTTGCCAGCACCCATGTGGCGGCCCACAACAGTTCATAACTCTCGCTCCAGGGGACTTGATGTCTAGGATTATATACACACAGTGCACACATAGACAAAACACCTATTCACACAGAATACAAAGAAATTGTTAGTCTTTTTAAAAAAAAAGATAAAATGAGGCCAGCTGTAGTGCCGAACACCTTTAATCCCAGCACTCAGGAAATAGAGGCAGGTGGATCTCTGTAAGTTAGCCAGGACTATATTATATACTGAAACCCTGTTTCATGAAAGAAAAGAAAAGAAGAGAAGAGAAGAGAAGAGAAGAGAAGAGAAGAGAAGAGAAGAAGAGAGAGAGAGAGAGAGGGAGAGAAAGAAAGGAAGAAAGAAAAGAGAACATGCATTAATGATTCACCTAAAAAGAAGCCAGGGGGAATGAATTCTATTTACTTCGAATAAAATGAAATAGAATACTTAAAAATAAACCTATCAGGGCTGGAGAGATGGTTCAGCGGTTAAGAGTACTTGGCTGCTCTTCCAGAGGTCCTGAGTACAATTCCCAGCAACCACATGGTGGCTCATAACCATCTGTAATGGGGTCTGATGCCCTCTTCTGGTGTGTCTGAAGACAACTAACTGCAGCATGCTCATACATAAAATAAATAATAAATCTTTTAAAAAAAAAAAACTATCCAGGATCTAAAAGATGTCTCCAATTCAACTTTAGGACACTCGGCAGGTAGTGGTGGCACACCTTTAGTCCCAGCAGTCAGAAAGCAGGGCAGCCAGATCACTCTGAGTTCAATGCTAGCCTGATCTATGGAGGGGGCCAGGCCAACCTGAACACACAGTGAAACCCTCATCTCAGAATGAAATAAAGTAAAATAAAAAGGAAACCTTTACAACGCCGAAGAAAGAAGTAAATGGACATGAAGAATACAGTGACTAACACGCGACCGTTACCAACTGTTCAGTTCCCAAGCACCCATGTCAGGGGCTCTGCCACGGCCTCCAGCGCCAGAAGCCAATACCTTCTTCTGGCCTCCAGGAGTCAACATACTCACACAGACACAGACACCCCCCATCTGTACCTCACCCCCACCCCACATTATACACATAATTTATGTGTGTGTGTATATGTATATATGTATATGTGTGGTGTGTGTGTGTGTGTGTGTGTGTATATATATATATACACACACACATACCCACACACACACACACTAAAGATCCAGGCAAAGACAAGTATTTCCTATTTCCCATACAGGACTCCAACAGCACAGGAAGTAACCCCAACTGACCAGTGGGATTGTGGGAACTCAAGAAGCTTCTACACAGCAGAGCAAAGCCCAGGGTGGAGGAGGCTACAGTGAGGGGACAAATCTTTGCCATCTGCCCACGACACATGAATTAATAGCCTGGGTGTTTTGCTTTGCAACTGGGGGCTGAAGGAAATGACTCAGTGGTCAGGGCACCTGCTGTGCAAGCATGAGGAGAGCTCAGACCTCCTGCACACCCTACACCCCCAGCTCTGCAGATGCAGACAGGTCAGTGGGGTTTACGGCTCCCGGCCAAGCAGGGAAAAGACAAGCATGGGGTTCAGGAAAAGACTCTGCCTCGAAGGAATAGGCTAGGGGCAGCCCTACTGTGCTCTTCCAGTTTCCACATGTGCACACAACTACACACACACACACACACACACACAATTTTTCAAAATGCAAAAATTATACACCAAAAACCCAAGCTATATGATCAAAAAAAAGGGGGGCGGTCTAGTGAACAGTAATGGGCAGCTGTCTAAAGAAGAAATACAAATTAGCAGGGAATAGGGGAACAGAGGCAGTCAGATCTCTATGAGCTCGAGGCCAGCCTGGTCTATCTAGTCTAGTAAGGATAGCCAGAGTTATGCAGAGAAACCTTGGGGGTGGGAGGGGAGGAATTGCAAATGGCCTGCTGAAACATACTTGAAACAGTCAGTTTCCTTGCTATCAAAGAAATGCAAAGAGATTCCACCTCACTCCAACATAAATGGTCAACCCCTCCAGCCGGGCGCACGCCTTTGATCCCAGCACTCGGGAGGCAAAGGCAGTCAGATTTCTGAGTTCAAGGCCAGCCTGGTCTACAAAATGAGTTCCAGGACAGCCAGGGCTACACAGAGAAACCCTGTCTCGAAAAACCAAAAAAGAAAAAAAAAAGAAAGAAATGGTCAATCCCAAGAAAACAAGACAGCTATCCTGTGAAACGAGCCTTTAATACCAGGGAAAATAATCAGGTGATGTCTTTGAGTCCAGGCTACACAGTGAGACCCTGTCTCTAAAAAGTAATGGACAACAAATGCTGGTGAGGATATGGGAGAAGAGGAACCCTTAGTCAAAATATCATTCGCAAGAGAACTGAAATTGGGGCAGTGGAGGGGACAAGCCACGCCTGGATTCCTGGACCCAACGCTGTGGCTGCTTACCACAGAACAATATCCATGATGCAGACGTAGGTGGGGGGACTGACTCCAACCAGCAGAGCACAGTCCAGGCCCACATGTAATACACACAATGTGTCCTCACACATGGATGAGTCAAAGCTCTTTCCTTAAACTGGACCAGAGTATAACACAAGGGCCTAGTTAGGCCTGAAATCCCAGGTTCACAGAGGCAGGAGGGTTACAAGTTCAAGGCCTGCTTTGGCTACAGTGTGGTTTCAATTGTATTAATAGGTCCTGTTGCTAATAGACAGCATGTATTAAATATTGATGTTAAAGATCTTTTCTAAAGTCAAAGCTGGGAACACTGCCAGGGAGGAGAGGAGAGGAGAGCAGGGCAGGAGACCACAGCCTTGGACCGCGGCAGAGTGAGAGGAGAGGGAAAGACTGAGTCATGAAGCGCTGGAAGACTGGAATCTGAGAGAGGAGAGAAAGGCAACCTGCCTCAACTCCAATTCTGAGAAGACACCAGGAAGCAAAAGCGCCTCCTACCTATCCATCTGCAGTCTCTGCTGCGGGAGTGCCAGACAGACAGACAGACAGCGCTCACACTCTATAGCTCACTCAATGGCCAACTACTCAACCCACGAAGAGAGAACTCTCCTAGGTCTCCTCTCTGATAAAGCGATAGCCAAGGCAGCAACTCTCCTCCCAGAGGACTAATAGGGCCATCAAGAGCCATGAGAGCTGGCTGGGGATGTAGCTCAGTTAGTAAAGTGCTCGCCCACTGTGCTCAAAGCCCTGGGTTCAATCCCCAGCACCAAGTGAGCCAGGCTAGCATTCAGGAGGATAAGAAGCAAGTGCGAGGCCTTTCTTGGCTGCATAGTGAATTTGAGGCCAGCCTGGGCTGAGACCCTGTCTCAAAATGCTCAAAAGAAAGAAAAAGTTAAAAGGGAGGCGGACTCTTCTGAGAACTTGGTTTTGGCTATGGGCACACAGTGCCAGGGATCAAACTCTGGGTCTCATACATGCTAGGCAAATGCTCTGCCACAGAACCAGTGCCAGCCCGAGCCACCTTGTGCTGCAGAATTACTAGTCTGTTGGTGACACATCTGACAGACGAGGAACCATGAGGACTAGAAGCTATTAAAATACAAAACGAGGGGGCTGGAGAGATGGCTCAGTGGTTAGAGCACTGACTGCTCTTCTAGAGGTCCTGAGTTCAATTCCCAGCAACCACATGGTGGCTCACAACCATCTGTAATGGGATCTGATGCCCTCTTCTGGTGTGTCTGAAGATAGTGACAGTATACTTATATACATATAATAAATAAATCTTAAAAAAAAAAAAAAAACGAGAATTTCCTTTCTTAGCTCATGGAAACTCAAGGGCTGCCCAACTTCGAGTCAACCAGTCCCCTGACAGAGCTGCACTGAAGACGATGAGAGAGCTTGTTTCTCACTGACAGAAAAATAAGCAACTTTTCTTTAGAGCGAAGTCCAGGAAGCCTACACGGTAAAGAAAAGGAAGGGTGACTAAAGGCAGTGTCTGATGGTAGGCTGGTCTCCCAGAGGGATGGAGGACAAGCCACACGAAGCACGGGAGCAGAGTCGCTCTGCTGGACACCTCAGAACACGCAGCAGCCCCTGCATGCCCTGCCAAGACTGCGAGGAGAAAATCTGCCTGTCTGCTTTCTCTCGCACCTAATTCATTTCACTAAAATGTCTGACACTTCACAACTTCCATGAAATTCCTCTCTAAGGGCCTCGCAAATCCACCATCTTTCTCGTTGGGCAAACATGAAGCCAAAGGAAGGAGAAATAACGTATGTGGAGAGGAAATTTTTTGCAAGTGATTTAAAAATAAAATACTCAAAGTAGAAAACTCAGAAATCCTCAAAATTAAAGAAGACAGGCGGCAAACTTCTGCCTCTTCATTCCTGGCGCCCACAAGCATCAACCACAGAGGAGGAGCGAGGCCCAAGCGCACAGCTCCTCATGGGACACAATCATGGCTTCCAGGGACCCCCAAGTCTCGCATCCGCTTTGTAAATGTCCAAGCAGAGGGCCCTCCTGATGGCTCTACAGGCAGAGGCTCCTGAGGCAAAGCCTGGTGACCTGAGTTTATCCCTGGGCCCCACGGTGAAAGGAGAGACCAACTCCCACAAACTGCCCCACATGTACCATTTCACACGAGTGTGGCTACATACGACAATCAATCGAGAAACTAATGTTAAAAACTGAAAGAGGAGCTGGGCGGTGGTGGCGCACAACTTTGGATCCCTGTGCTCAGGAGGCAGAGGCAGGCAGATCTTTGTGAGTTCAAGGTCAGCCTAGTCTACAGAGTGAGTTCCAGGACAGCCAGGGTTACTAAAGAAACCCTGTCTTAAAACAAACAAACAAAAAAGAAAAAAAAAAAAGGGAACCCAGATACACAGAATCCAATACACAACTTTTACTAAATTCTAGTTAGTGGGGGAAAAAAATACTTCAGGATCAGCCAGGCATGGTGACACACACTTTCGACCCCAGCACTTGGGAAGCAAAGGAAGGAAGCGCCCCTATGAGTCTGAGGGTAACCTGGTCTACTTACGGAGTTCTAGCTATCCAGAGCTACATAGAAAGGCCTTTTCTTAAAAAAAGAAAAACAAGGAAATTAAATGAAAATGAAAATTTCAGAGGAGCAAGGTAGTTCACCTGCAGTCCCCAGTATTTGTGGGGCTGAAACAGGAGAATCACTCTGAGTGCAAGAACAACCTGGACTATGTTACATAACACGACCCTGTCTCAAAAATAAAGTGATATTAATGAAAATTTAAAAACAACTGCACAGTGGTGGCGCACGCCTTTAATTCCAGCACTTGGGAGGCAGAAGCAGTGGATTTCTGAGTTTGAGGCCAGCCTGGTCTACAGAGTGAGTTCCAGGACAGCCAGGGCTACACAGAGAAACCCTGTCTTGAAAACCAAAAATAACAAACAAACAAACAAACCATCCCACTGAAGGCCCATGGGTTTTGGTCATAACAAGTGAGCTGGAAGCTTCCTGGCTTTGGTTACCTCCCGCTACCGTAAGGTACTCTGCTGGCAGCTGGGAAGAGGCCATCTGCAGGCTCACTCAGCTCTGCACACCACTAGCACGCTAGGCACAGAGGACCCACCAGCACACAACTGGCTGACCATTCACTGGCTGGATGTGGGACCACTCCATAGGAGCTCCTGTGACCTTTGTCGAGAGAGAGCCTGTGCTGGGGGAGGTCGCAGGCCCTTGTGGTGAAGCCACTGCTGTGGATTTGCTAAGGAACCTGGGAAACTGCCTTCTAGGCTTGCATTTATGCCCACTAACTGGCAGCTTTAGCCAATGGTGACTCACAACCGTTCACAGTGCTGGGCAGTGCTCAGCCCTGACGGGGACATCTGCATCACCCCCTCCAAAGGCTCGAGGACAGAGAGCAGGGGCAGGAAGGATGTTCTTACAGGAGAAAGGGGCAGAGGGACAGAAAACCCTCCCTGCCTTCTGGGCATGACATGGCCTTGAACTCAGTCTGGGCAGCTATGATTACAGGAGCAACAGTAGGTCTGTCACCACTTCCCTGTGGATCTGACCTACTCACAAGTCCCCAGGCCTCCCTGACCTATAAGGCACTAAGGGACATTTTCTTCAGTGGAGAAGCCACTGGTAAGTTGCCCACGCTCCCATGAATAATCTCTCACCATGTTCCTGTGAGTGGCTCAGAGGTAGAGCACTGGGCTAGCACATGCACAAATCTAGGTTCGGGCCCCAGTATCATAGCAGCTATATAAACACAAAGCCACAGCCAGGTGTGCTGGCTCACGCCTGCCCTCCCAGCACCTGCAGCATTGCGGAGGTGGAGGTGGAGGCGGGTGGGGTCTCTGAGCTCCAAGTCAACCATCGTTACCCAGTGAGATGGTGACTCAAATAAAATCCAACTTGGTGTGGAAGGAAAACCAGTCCTGAAGGAGGTTAACCGTCAGCAGTGATGAGAAGCATCCGCCAACCCCCTCTTGCAAAACAGAGGGACAAAGGGACAAAGGTGGCTCAGTGGTGAAGGGCACTGGCTGCTCCTCCAGAGGACCAGGGTTTGGTTCCCAGCAGCCTTACAGTGGTGGCTCAGCAATCCTTAGTAACTTCAGTTTCAGGAGGTCTGAGGCACTCTTCTGGACTTTGCAGGCATTGGACATTTGATACATATACATTCACCCAGAAAACACACACAGACAACATAAAAATAAACATAAAACAGCAGAGACATGTTTCAAAGCATGACTATTCAGTCAAAATAACCTGGTACATATCAAAACCCAGGCAACACCAACCATGTGGTCTAGGCAGGTGGCTCCAGAGATGCCAAGGAGTGGCCAGGCAATATAAACTTTAGAAAATCTTTACTGCCTAAGTTCAAGGCCAGCCTGGACTACAAAGTAAGAACCTATCTCAAATTTAAAAAAAAAAAAAAAAAATTTTTTTAAAAAGATTTATAGTGTCTGATGAGGTAATCAATCATAGAGGCGGCAAGAGACATCAATCAAGAAAGGTTCCAGAAAAGGGAAAACCCGAGTACCACGGCACAGAGCTGAACAGAAAACCCAGAGTACCACGGCACGGAGCTGAACAGAAAACCCAGAGTACCACGGCACGGAGCTGAACGGAAAACTTCTCAAGGACACAGGGCAATCCCACCTGAACAACAGCTGGGAGAATGACTCTGGCATAGGCAGGACTAAGAGCTGGGACAGAAATCGACAGATACTGATAATGCCACCGAGTGACTCAGGTCCAAGCCACCAAAACCCCCTTTCCTCAAATCCCTGCCAAAGCCCGGCCCTTACCTCAACACAGGAGCACACTGCAAATGCGCAGCAGCAAACACACACCGGCTCTTTTTTTTATTTTAATAGACACGGCTTCCACACAGAATAAACAGTATCTACTCTCCCTTCCATGCTTAAGCGTACAGATACCGCCTTAGACTTTCTTAAGGTGAACACTAGGGATTTATCAGCTATATCTGAAATCTCCTACTGAATGAGTTGCTGTTACTTTGTTTGAAGACAGGGTCTGTGGTGGTTTGGGTGAGAATGGCCTCCATAGGTTCAAATGTGAACATTTGGTCCTCAGTTGGTGGAACTGCTTGGGAAGGGTTAGGAGGCGTGGCCTTGTTGGAGGAGCTGTGTCACTAGGGTGGGGTTTGGAGGGTATGGAAGCCATTCCCAATTCTCTACCTCTAATCTCCAGTGTCAATATCTTTCTGTCTCTCTGCCTCTCTTTTCCTCCCCCACAACCCCTGCCACCTGTGATTCCGTCTTAAGATGTGAGCTCTCAGCTACCGCTCTAGCACCATGACTGCCTGCCTCCCGCCATGCTCCCCACCATGATGACTCTAACCTTCTGAAACTGTAAACCCTAATAAACTCTTCTAGAAGTTGCTTAGATTCATGTCTTTTTTTTTGGGGGGGGGGGGGTTTCAAGACAGGGTTTCTCTGTGTAGCCCTGGCTGCCCTGGAACTCACTTTGTAGACCAGGCTGGCCTCGAACTCAGAAATCCACCTGCCTCTGCCTCCCAAGTGCTGGGATTAAAGGTGTGCACCACGGCCGCCCGGTGGATTCAATGTCTTAACACAGCAATAGAAAAGCGACTAAGACAGGGTCTCACATTGTAGCCCTGGCTGGCCTTAAACTGAAGAGACCAGCCTGCCTCTACTTCCCTAAGTGCTGGGTTTTAAGGTGCCACATCTAGCCCTATGGATTTTTTTTTCTTTTAAATTATTTTTTTTATTATTTATGTTTGTGTGCCTGCCACAGAGGTGTCCTCAGAAGCCAGAACAGGGCAACCAATCCCCTGAGCCTGGAGTTATAGGCTGTTGTGAACCACCACATGGGTGCTAGGATGTGTTAACCCTGGTCCTCCGGGAGGTCAGGAAGCACTCTTAACCGCTGAGCCATCTTTCTGATCAAAATGAGTGATTATTGGAAACATTCTCCTAGCGGAAGATGACATGTGCCTATGATCCTAGCACTCAGACAGCAGTGGTAAGGGGATCAGTAGGCCAAGGCCAGCGTCGGCTATCAGTGGGTTCCAGGTCGGCATAGATGAGAAGGGACTACCTCAAACAAACAAAATTCCTAGGAACCTCTGGCCGGCTCTAGCAGTTTCAGAGCTTGGGGTCTTTCATTCTCTGCAGCCACACTTCCCTGGATGGGAGCGGCAGGAAGGCAGTACATGGTCCGCACCTTCAAATCCCAGCAAGGGTAAAGCCAAGGCAAGCATGTGCTACATAGCCAGACAGACAAACAGCAAGACCCCCACCTCCAAAACAATAACAACAACAACAGCAGGCATGAGGATGTTCAAAGGTCCCCCAACTTCTAGATGCAAGAGAAACCATAGAAGCCACAGTCCTCAGGGACCTGGCTGGGTAAACCAGAGTTCACTCAGGGCCCCTGGCCGCTTTAGGATAAACTGACAAACAAGGTAAAAGCAGACTCACTCTTTTCGATGAGCTGGTCCTGAACCCCTGCCAAGGCACTTACTGCCTAAAAGAGAAGTCACTGGTTACCAGACAAGAGACCATAGACCCCAAGACACCAACCCACACAGAGAGGAAGGGAAAGTCCACTCTGCTCAATAAAGGGCCACAGCCAGCCACACCCACCCTCCGCCACCGCCACTTACAGCAGCCGACGTGACTGAGGATTTGCTGAAGAGCCGTTCGGCCTCCTTGAACTTCCGGTTCCTCCGGTCGTTTTTGCTATTGGAGTTCCTAAAAACAGAAGAACTTTGGTGTTGTTGTTGTTATAGATTTTTTTATCTTATAGATTATCACTGTGTTTGTGTCTGATGTGGAGGGAGGGCAAGTGTGTGCTATAGGACACTTGTGGAGTGAGTTCTCTCCTGCTACCTCCAGCAAATGAACTCGGGTGGTCCAGCTTCGCAGAAAGCACCTTTACCTGCTGAGCCATCTGGCCATTCTTCTTCTAACCACGTTCAAACTCAGGAATGCCTCTGATGCCCGGAACTTAATGTCAAATGCCTACAAACGGTGATGCCTCCCACTCTAGGAGGTGAGATGATTTTAGATGCTTTATAAGCACTGTCAAGTGTATTTCTTTGATTGTGTGTGGGAGCCCCAGGGACACAGCTATGTCTTGCCTGGCATGAGGACACCAAGCAGCACTATCACGTAAGCGGTAGCCTGGCCTGCCCAACCCAGTCCTGCTCCCCACTCTGTGTTAGTGTGCATTTACAATAATGCTTACTGTCAAAAGGGACTAGTGCAGGGGCTGACAAGAGGGTAATGAGTGCTTGCTGCAAAGCTGGACAATCCCAATTCAGCCCTCAGCCCAGGTAAAGGTGAAAGAAAGGACCAATCCACAAAGCTGTCCTCTGAGCCACATGGTGGCACACACATACCCCAATACACATTCTACAGACACGTATGATAAATGACTTTGTTGTTGTTGTTGTTTTGAGACAGGATCTCACTATGTAGTCTTGAGGCTGGCCTAGAATTATATATGCAGACCAGACCTTAAACTCATATAGAAGTATATGAGCCTCTATCTCCCGAGTGCCAGGATTGAAATGTGTGCCACTCTGACAAGCAAGAAATTTTTTCAATCAAAATATGACTATGAAAAAATAAAATAAAATGAGGGCTGGAGAGATGGCTCAGCAGTTAAAAGCACTGGCTGCTCTTGCAGAGGACCCAGGTTTGATTCTCAGCACCTACATGGAGGCTTACAATTGTCTGTAACTCCAGTCCCAAGGGATCAGATGTTATCCTCTGGCCTCCAAGGGCACTAGGCCACACGTGGTACACAGACATACACACAGGCACAATACCTATATACATAAAATAAATAAGTAAATTGTTTAAAGTGCGTACAGCTGTGTGGGGTGCTGCGTGCCTTTAATCCCAGCACAGAAGAGGCAGAGCAGAGCTCTGGTAGTCGGATTTGTCCACAGGCACCTGTACTCACTAAACTGTCTAGCCAATATGAAGAAATGAACCTGGGCTGGAGAGATGGCTCAGCGGTTAAGAGCAGCGACTGCTCTTGCGAAGGTCCCGAGTTCAAATCCCAGCAACCACACGGTGGCTCACAACCATCTGTAATGGAGTCTGATGCCCTCTTCTGGTGTGTCTGAAGACAGCTACAGTGTACTCACATACATAAAATAAATAATTCTTAAAAAAAAAGAAATGAACTTTTACAGCAGAGCTATCATAGGACCACCCAACAACGTGTCACCCAATAAGACAGAGGTACAGAACCAGAGGGTCACAAGCTGGGACTCAGACTGGGGGTTCAGCTCAGCAGCAGAGCACTTGCCCAGCATGCTCAGCGCCCTGCGCTGTAGCCCCTGCAGCAATGGACAAAGAACAGAGCCCTTAAAGCAGGAGCCTGCAGGCCACGAGGACATTCACCTACAGTCCCAGCACTCGGGAGGCAGAGCCATGTGGATCTCTGTGAGTCAGAAGCCAGCCTGGTCTACACAGAGAAACCCTGTCTCCAAACAAACAAACAAACAACAACAAAATATTAATGAGACATAACTGCCGAAAGCCACTGGATCCAGGATCAAAAAAAGAGTAGCAAAGCATTGTGGGGCCAACCAAGGGAATCTGAAGGAATCCGTGTTAATGTTTAAGCTATAAGCATCCGAGTTATATGCAGAGATGCCTTGCTCTTCTCAGGAAGTAACTGATAATATATTTAGAGGCAGAGATTCGTGGTGTAAGCGCCTAACTCTTCAATGGTTAGCAGGGAGAGAAAGCACGGGCAAACAGCAATGTAACCACAGAGGAGGAGCAGGGAGGAGACCCTGTGACGGCGGAATGGGTCTGCATCTTTATACACACACTAATCAGAGGGCAGCTTTCCACCAGTGGCCCTTGCTTTCTACCTTGTTGAGACAGAGGCAATCTGGTTATTTGGACAGCACTACATAGTTCAGGCTGTCCTGCAAACTTCCCAAGTGAGCGATTCTCCTGTCCCCAAATCCCACCACATATGCTAAAATTCCAGACGTGCATTTACACATGTGTGTTAAATGGCAGGGGTGGGGGTGGGGGTGGGGGATGGTCCAAAAGTTCAGTAGACAGAGTCTAATCCCCTGGGGCTCCGTTACAGGTAGCTGTAAGGCACCTAACAGTGATGCTGGGAGTCGAACTCCTGTCCTCTGCCAGAGCAGTGTGTGCTCTTAACTGCTGAGCCATCTCTCCTGTTGCCAGTTGTGCCTTTTAACACAGGTTCTGGGAACTGAGCTCCGGTCATCAGGCTTGTACACCAAGCGCCTTTACTCACCGAGCAATATCTCCTGGGCCTGGTTTCACATCCTGTAGTTATACACATACGTTAAAATGCCATACCCACCCCCACCCCCACCCCCACACAGCCAATCTTGATTTCCTGATTTTGATGATACTCTATAGTTACGTAAAACGTAACCATCAGAGAAAACTACGTAAGCACACACAAGCCATGTCTATTGTTTGTACAGCTTTCTATCGCCATCTGTAAATTATTTCCAAACAAAAGGTTCTTAAGCACACAGAGAAGTTTTCGTACTTCAGAGAGAGCATGCACCCACAGTGAGTTAGCAACTCATGAATACATGGGAAAAACACTAACTGGTCATGCACATTCTCATCTCAGTTTTCCTACAGATTTGAAAAATTCCTCACAAGCGTAGGCATTTTTATACAATCGCATGACTGAGCTGACAGTGGTAACAATGAACTTGGAGGTAGAACAAAGATCGTAATGGCACAGCGTGGCTGATGAAAATGTGGAAGACAGTTCGGTCACAGGCTGTACTTCACTTACACCCACACATCCCTGCACCATGGGCCCTATTTTCTTTCATCACAAATACTGGCTTCCCCAAGGTTTCTCCGTGAGCCGTCAGAGTACAAGTTCAAGCTTAGACCCCATTCCACACTACGGCTCTACCATCTCCTTGCAGAGTAAATGCCAAAAGCAAATGTCCCAAGCTGGACATGACAGTCCATACCTTTAAATCTATCAGTCAGAAGTCAGAGGGAGAAAGAGCTATGTGATCTGTGAATCCGAGGCCAGCCTGCTTTACTTAGTGAGTTCCAGGCTAACCAGGGCTACATAGTAAGACCATGTTTTAAATCAAAACAAAAATCCTGCAGCCAAATATTAGTAGAGGATAAAATGGAGAGATACTATTAGATTTTTTTTTCTTCCAGACAGGGTTTCTCTGTATAGCCCTGGCTGTCCTGGAACTTACTCTGTTGACCAGGCTGGCCTCGAACTCAGAAATCTACCTGCCTCTGCTTCCCAAGTGCTGGGATTAAAGGCGTGCACCACCAGTGCTCAGCTAATACTACTAGATTTTGACACTCACTTTTGATTGGTCAAATACCGATCCCAGCCACGGATAATATTGCCATACATCTGAGTGTCTTCCAGGTAGCTTCCTTCAAAAGCATATATCTGTCTCTCCAAGTTTGCAAGTGTTTCCTAGGTGATGAAAACAGGGACAGGGAAAAACAAGCATTAAGCAAACTGAAATTCCGTCACAGACTTGTAAAGTCAAGCTTACCCACAATGAACCATTTCTGTGGAAGTGTAGGGGTGATGGACCCCTTTATAAATAGAATGAAATGTATAGTCTATCCTCAGAAAATGCACACACATGCAAGATTTTGCATCTACTTCAGAGGCAAAACCTAGCTGTCACGAGCAGGGATGAGACAGACCGTGAGCTGTCTCCATTCTCACTCACTAAATGTGTTGCTACCAGCAGCGAGAAGGGTGAACAGCTTTTCAAAAGCATCTCTTCTACATCAACTGCTTCCTCCCTGCTAGCTCTGGAAGGGCCGCCCGCAGTGGATGCCGGTTGCTATGGAAACCTGGAAGGGCAGCTTCAGGTGAGCTTTGCCTCCCGGATGCTCGCCGTAAAAGGCGGGAGCCTACAGGGCAGTCAGCAGGGTGCCGGCGGCTCCTGGTGCGCGTCACCAATCCAAATTCCCTAGGCTGCGTCTTGGGTCTCCCGCCAGCCCCGTTCCTTGGCATCCTCAAATACACCACATTCCCCGGCCATTGAAACGCGCCGCCCATGGAATCCATCGTGCATCTTCTCCAGGCCGGGGTCTAGCCGCCTCCTTTCCAACCGCTAACCCGACCTGAGCGTCGTCCCCGCCTCCTGCCTCTCGCCCTTCCCGCGCCCTCACCGCCCCGCCCCGCCCCACTGAGCGCAGGCCGGGAACCGCGCCGCCGCAGGGAACCGCGCCGCGCCCGGCCGCCCAGAGCGCCCAGACCCTGGCTGCCCGCCGTCCTCGCCTCCGGAGCTGCCTGCGAGGCCAAGTGGGGACGGCGTCCAGGCCTCGGCCACTCACCGCCAGCTCCTGCTTCCGCTTAACCAGCTCGGCCAGCTCCCGCCGGGTGTCTGGGATCTGCGGCGGCGCCGTCTTGTTGTGCATCGCCATGTTGGGCTCAAGCGGCGGCGGAGGCGGCGGCGCGCGACCAGTAGGCGGACCCTGCGCACTGTCGCCGCTGGCCGCCAGGGGGCGCGACCCCCCACACCGCGCCTGCGCGCGCGGCTTCCGGGGAAGCTGGCCGGCTCAGCGCGCGAAAGCCGGCGCGGAGAGGCGCTTGTACGTGTGGGACCTTCCTTGCTGCTCCACTGTGGGCCTCTGAGCTTAACAGACACCCACAGACATTCACTACATCGAGAACCCAGCTGCAGCATAGGCCTGTTGAGTATTCCATATGTCTCCCGGCAGACGAGGTCCTTGCAACACCACCCAACTGCAGGTGGAAAACCTGAGCAAGGTTCCGCCCACCAACCGGGTTGCAGAGAAGATCCCCAAACCAACATCTTGCTGGGTTTAGCACAGGCAAGCAGATCTCCTGTTGTACGTGGTTTGCCGGAGGGGAAGGATTATGAAAGAATTAGCTTCTATCTTCAGATCCAGAACTGTATCCAGGCTGGTATTGAACAGAAACAGACCGTGAGTTTATCGTCCTGCCTCTGCCTTCCCACTGCTGGGATTCCATGTGTTGAGCATGCCCGCTGTTAATAGGTGCTGGGGATGGATCTCAGGACAGACGAAGCAAGCACTCTACAGGTACACCCTGAGCCCACCTCTGCATTCTCAGTGCTCAGCAACGTCACTCGTAGTTTAGGTGGCGTTCTTTGCCCCCATGGGTGGATGTCCTTGGGTTTCTATGCCCTAGATGTATATTGTTCAACAGGTATGAGAAATTCTCAATTTTCTAAAACTCCTCTTGCCTAATTTTCTCTCTCACAAACCTCTTCACTAATCTCTTGTTCCTCTCCAGTAGTACATGCCTATAATTCTAGCACCCAAGAGGCCGCGGTAAAAGAAGCAGGAAGGTCAAGGTACTACATAGTATTTGGGCCAGTAAGACTATATAAGACAGTTTCACCACCACCCCCCAAAAAAGAAAGTCAAGGCTGTAGATGAAACTCAGTTGGTAAAATATCTGCCTAAGCCCAAGCTTGCACAAATCCCTGAATTTGAGTCTAGCATCTCTTCCTTTCCTGCCAGCCTGGCCCACAGAAGAACCTCCCAGGGCCAGGCATGGTGGCACATGTCTTTATTCCCAGCACTCAGGGGACTCGAAGACAGACAGGACAGCTGTTTTGAGGGGGAAAAAATCAAGATGAGCCTCAACTACACAGAGAATTTGAGGCTAGCCTAGGCTCAAAAAAATAACAATCAGACCTTGGAAATTTTCTTTTTATGTCTATGAGTGTTTTGCCTGCATGTATGTCTCTGTACCATATGCATGCAATTCCCAAGAAGACCAGAAGACATCAGATCCTCCTGGGACTGGAGGAATAGTTGTAAGCTGCCATGTGGGTGCTGGAGATTGAACCAGGGTCCTGGGGGAGAGCTCTGATCCATCCTCTCTCCAGCTTTTCCCCCTGCCCCGTTTTAATGACTGAGTCCCAATTTGAGATGCCCATATATTTATAGGTGTGAGATCATCCAATGGAAAGTGATCAACCTACCAGGGCCCACACCTTAAAGCTGACTCTTCCCCCACAGGAGTCACCCACTGTTGATAGCTTCTTAGCTAGGGATGGAGGCTTGGGCACCTCTCTCTCCTACATGCTGCCAAGATGACTGGCTTGATCTTAGGCCAGTCTTTTGTAAGCAGCTACAGCTGCTGGGCTCCTGAATACAGCAGCCCTGACCTGTCCATGTGGAGAAGGCACTGCTCACCTCATTCCTCCCCGACCTCTGGCTCTGGCCGTCTGAAATGGCCCCTAAGCCTTAGGGTGGTGGTCATGGTAAACATGTCGCCTTTGTGGCTCAGCATCCTTAGCTTTTTTTTTTTTTTTTTTTTTTTTTTTTTTTTTTTTTTTTTTAGACAGGGTTTCTCTGTGTAGCCCTGGCTGTCCTGGAACTCACTCTGTAGACCAGGCTGGCCTCGAACTCAGAAATCCACCTGCCTCTGCCTCCCAAGTGCTGGGATTAAAGGCGTGCACCACCATGCCCAGCCATCCTTAGCTTTTTAAATATATATATATATTTTTTCAGACTTTTTCTTTTCTGTTTTGTCTGCAAGTGTCTGTACCATGGTACCAGTGGAAGCCAGAGAGAGAGCTGGAGTCACAGTTGTCAGCCAGCATGTCGGGGCTAGGAATGCAACCTGTGTCTCCTGCCAGCGTAGCCATTGCTCCAGCCCCTCTTTAAACATAACATGGTGGAGAACGTGGATGGACTTTCAGATGTAGCGGCTTTGAATGTCAGGAATAAATTTCTTGGCCATCTTGTTTCTTTTTGTGCATTGCTGAATTCAGTGGACACCTCTCTATACGTGCTTCTCTTCCTTATTTTACTGGGTTTTAATTTGCCAATTCTAAATGTACTTTCTAACACTTACTTGTGTTCAGTGCTTAGCACGCCCGGGCACAGGTGTGAAAGACAGGCCGATTTGCAGGGGTCAGTTGGTTCCTTCTACCAGCTGGGTTCTGTCGATTACACTCCTCCGGCTTCATTCACAGTGAGTGCTTTACCTGCTAATCCATCGCACCTGACCTCCTTGGCAGTTTTCCTTATTTTAAATATTGATTAATTTTCATGTGTATGGGTGTTTTGCCTACATACATGTCTCTGCACATGCTTGCAGTGCCGCTAGAGGTCAAGAGAGGGTGTTGGATCCTCTGGAACTAAGTTAGAGGTTTTGAATTTTTTTTTTTTTTTTTAAGATTTGTTGATTTTATGTATGTATGTACACTGTCACTGTCTTCAGACACACCAGATGAGGGCATCGGATCCCATTACAGATGGTTGTGACCCACCTGTGGTTGCTGGAAATTGAACTCAGGACCTCTGGAAGAAGTCAGTGTTCTTAACTGCTGAGCCCAAGGTTTTAAGTTTTAACAGTTTGATTCTCAGCATCAGGGCAGAAAACTGAAAACCACAGATGGAGCCTTTGAGAGGTAGGTTAAAAGTTAAAGAGAACTGGCTGCTCTTCCAGGGGTCTCAGGTTCAATTCTCAGGACCCACACAGTGACTCACAATTTTGTGTCACTACAGTGCAGGGGACCCGACTCCCTCTCTAGCCTCCCAGGGTGCCAGGGATACATGAGATGCAGACAGATATGCAGGCAAAACACCCAAACACACAAAATTAACCCTTTTAATTAAAAAGAACACGGAAAGAGGGTTCATCAGTTAAAAATGCTTGTGCTTCTTACAGAGGACCTGCATTAAATTGCCAGCCACCCACATGCTGGTTCACGAAGTGTCTATAACCAGTGTGTCCAGCATCATATTCTGGTCTCACAGGTACCAGGCTTACACACATGGGGATAAAACACACACACACACACACACACACGTACATACGTGTTCTGTGACTTCCACTGTTTTGTGCCTCAGCTCTCTCATTTGCAAAAGTCAAATCCTGCTTAGCTGGGCATAGGGAGTTGTGGTATGAGGAGTACATGTTTAAAGCACTTCAAATTTTATTTTCTTAGAAAGTGCTTGTGATGGTTTCTATACATTTGACCCAGAGAGTGGCACTATTAGGAGGTGTGGCCTTGTTGGAATAGGTGTGTCACTGTGATCATGGACTTAAGACCCTCATCCTAGGTGCCTGGAAATCAGTCTTCCACTAGCAGCCTTCAGATGAAGATGTAGAACTCTCAGCTCTGCCAGCACCATGCCTGTGTAGATGCAGCCATGCTCCCATCTTGATGATAATGGACTGAACCTCTAAACCTGTCAGCCAGCACCAATTAAATGTTGTCCTTTATAAGACTTGCTTTAGTCATGGTGTCTGTTCACAGCAGTAAAATCCGAACTAAGACAGAAGTTGGTACCAGGAGTGGGGTAGTGCTGTGATAGGCCTGACCATGCTTTTGTTTGGAAGAATGTGGATTTGGGGACTTTAGATTTGGAAAGCAGTGGAATGCTTTAAATGGGGCTTAATGGGCCATCCTAGTAGGAATATGGAAGACTTTGTTACTGAGAGTGATTTGAATTATTTGGACCTGGTCCAAGAGATTTCAGTGGAGAATTTCAATATGTGGCCTAGAGACTGCTTTTGTGGTATTCAAGAATGTGGCTACTTTTTGCCCTTGTCTGAAGAGTCTGCCTAAGGCTGACGTGAAGAGATTCAGATTAGTTGCATTGACAAAGGAAGTCTCATAAAAGCCCAGCAGAGACTTTGCTCTCTGGTTAAGCCTCATGAAGAGGGAGAGATGGCTCAGTGGTTAAGAGCACTGATTGCTCTTCCAAAGGTCCTGGGTTCAAACCCAGCAACTACATGGTGGCTCACAGCCATCTTTTTTTTTTTTCTTTTTTGGTTTTTCGAGACAGGTTTCTCTGTATAGCCCTGGCTCTCCTGGAACTCACTTTGTAGACCAGGCTGGCCTCGAACTCAGAAATCCACCTGCCTCTGCCTCCCGAGTGCTGGGATTAAAGGCGTGCACCACCGCGCCCGGCTTCACAGCCATCTGTAATAAGATCTGCTGCCCTCTCTGGTGTGTCTGAAGACAACTACAGTGTACTCACATAAATAAAATAAGTAGATTTAAAAAAAAAAAAAAAGTCTCATGAAAGGCTGGTGAGATGGCTCAGCGGGTAAGAACACCGACTGCTCTTCCAAAGGTCCTGAGTTCAAATCCCAGCAACCATATGGTGGCTCACAATGATTCGTAACAAGATCTGATGCCCTCTTTTGGAGTGTCTGAAGACAGCTGCAGTGTACTTACATGTAATAAATAAATAAATAAATAAATAAATCTTTTTAAAAAAAAGTCTCATGAAGAGCATTTTCAACAAGCCTAGCAAGCTTAGAAAGGAAAAACATAAAATATGTGGTTCGAGTATTAAAGGGGCACTAGGAAGTGAAATAGAACTGAATTCTGTGTTGAAGGATATTAAATTGAATTCAAGGGAGTAGTGCCCTTGGGGCAAGATTCTTCCAGCAAAATTTAGATCCAGGCACCAGAGTACAAGCCTTAATCCCAGGAGGTAAAGACAAGCAGATATCTGAGTTCAAGACCAGCCAGCCTAGAACAGAGCAAGTTCTAGGTGAAGAAAATTAGAATCCAAGATTGGTGGACAACACCTTTAATCCCAGTGTTTAGGAGACAGGCATGCAGATCTCTGAGTTCAAAGTCAGTCTACAGAGCAAGTTCCAGGACAGCTAAAGTGTCTATAACCAGTGTAGTGAAGGAGGTGGAAAACAGAAAGCTGGTGATAATGTACTAGAACAAGGGGGCCATGTTCAACTCAGCAGAACTTGGCAGCTTTGGCCACATGGCTCTGGCTTTAGAGTCCAGAATAAAAAGTGTTACTGGGACAATTGATGCTGGTTAGTGGTAATTAAGAAGCGACCAGCATCGGTGAGGTGAAATCTTCTGGGAAGTGTTTTCTGAGAGCACAAAGAAACTATGTTCCAGAGATAGCCACCTCATGCTGTAGCTGTACTGGGTAATTTTTAAGAGTCACCCAGGTGGTACTGGTTTTGTAGACACAGGAAGGGGTCATCAAAAACAACTGAGCCTTGGCACTCTGAGAAGCCATGGTAGGCCATTAGTGAAGGTGAAGCCTCAATTGCAGTTGATAGCCTAGGTCTGAACAGGTCATGCAAAGGATTTGAGACTTGGCACCATGAAGAGAGCCTATGAAAAAGGCTATTGGTGAAGCCTAGTAGCAGTGGAAAACCCTAGTGTATTGGATATGCCAGTGCCATGGGATGATCACCAAGAACAGCAAAGGCAGTGACATCAACCTCAGCTTAGAGTGCTACAGAGGACAGAGCTGGAGAAATGACGCCAGCCCTTTGGAGGAGTCCAGATGATCATGGATGGATCCCAGACATTGAAACAAGAAGCTGTAATATTGAAGTTGCCTTGGAGACCCCAAGATGTTCGAGATGCCAGAGCTGTGGATTATCTACTGAGGAAAGCTGCTAACAGAGAGTGGAACCAGCCCAGGAGAAACCAGTTTGTTGCAATCAACAAAGATGAAAAAGGAGTTGGAGATCTGAAGACCACTTTGACATCAGATCTTTTACATCATGGAGATGCAGAGTTTGGAGTTTGTCCAGCTGGTTTCCTGTCTTGCTTTGGGGATCACAGTTAAGTGATTGGATGAATTTCAGAAGAGACTCTGAACTTTGGACTTTTAACACTATTGAGACTATGAGGTCTTTTGTAAGTTGGACTAAATGTACTTTTTTATTACGCTATGCCTAGATATGGCCTCCATAGGCTCATGTGTTTGAACAGGCCTTTGGGGGCCAGGGCGTGGAATGTGATGGTTTTTATATCCTTGGCCCAGGCAGTGGCACTATTAGGAGGTGTGCCTTTGTTAGAGTAGGTGTGTCACTGTGGGTGTGGGCTTAAGACCCTCATCTTAGCTGCCTGGAAATCAGTCTTCCACTAGCAGCCTTTGGATGAAGATGTAGAACTCTCAGCTCCTCCTGCACCAAGCCTGCCTAGATGCTGCCATGCTCCCTCCCACCTTGATGATAATGGACTGAATCTCTGAACCTGTAAGCCAACCCCAATTAAATGCTGTCCTTATAAGAGTTTCCTTGGAGCCGGAGAGATGGCTCAGTGATTAAGAGCACTGACTGCTCTTCTGGAGTTCCTGAGTTCAAATCCCAGCAACCACATGGTGACTCACATCCATCTGTAATGAGATTTGATGCCCTCTTCTGGTGCATCTGAAGTGTACAGTGTACTTACATAAATAAATAAGTCTTTAAAAAAAAAAAAGTGGCCTTGGTCATGGTGTCTGTTCACAGCAATAAAACCCTAAGACAGTGCTCTTATATAGCAACATTTTTATGGGTTGTTAAGGCTCTTTAGACATTGAAAAAGATTGAAACATTCCATCTGTTCTGGGAAGCTCAAGCAGAAAGGTAAACAAATCAAAATAGCCATAGGAAGTCCCTGAAACTGACCAGAATCTTGGCCCTCCCTGCCTGAGTAAACACAAAAGCTGAGAGTCCTCTTGGAAGAAGGGAAGCTGAGCTGCAAAGACCCAGAGACCAGGCCAGCTGCCTGGAAGAGGGTTAGACCAACAGAGGTACCTGGAAAGGACATTCTCCAACCTGCTGAGCTGCCCACAGGCTGTGCAGTGCACACAGCCCTTGGGAGTTGTCACCCATGCTGGAGTGGGTTTGGTGATGTAGCTGTCTGAGTCATTTCTGCCCCTGCAAGTAACCCCAATAAAAACTCATTGGTTCACCAAGCTGGACTTTGGTCTGTTGTGGGATCCCTGCCTGGGGTGAGCAGCCCTGGGTGTTGCGTCTCCTGGGGAAGTTTTGCCACACAACAGGGGTGTGCACATTTGTGTGTATGCATGTGAGTGGACATGGAGGCCAGAGGTACCCCCTGCCCGCTATTTATTTATTTATTTATTTATTTATTTTTGATAGCCTCTCACTGAAGCTCAACAGACTACACTGGCTGGCCAGTGAACTCCAAGGACCCACCTGCCCCCACATCCCCAACACTGGGATGACAACTGCTTCTGTGCTTGGTTTTCACATGGGTGCTGTGGACCCAAATTCAGGTTCTCATGTTTGCAAAGCAAACACTGTACTGTTACCTTATTGTATTGTACTATCTATCTATCTATCATTTTTTGTTGTTTTGTTTGGCTTTTTCGAGACAGGGTTTCTCTGTGCATCCCTGGCTGTCCTGGAACTCAGGCTGAACTGAAGAAATCAGAACTCAGAAATCCACCTGCCTCTGCCTTCCAAGTGCTGTGATTAAAGGTGTGCGCCACCACTGTCTGGCTGTACTACTATATTATTGAGACAAGGGTTTGCCTGAGCCTGTCTTTGTCCCACCCACTGAGATTTCTGACTCTCATGACTCAAGTCTTTTGCCTCCTCCACTCTGTCTGTCATGCTCTGCAGGTGACTGTATGACCTCATTGCCACTCAGCACTATGGAACTTCAGAGCATAGCCTATAGTCTTCCCATGCACCCCTCTGCAACCCCACTGCTTCCTCAATTGTCCCAACTGGTCCAGGGCCCTCTCCTACAGTTCAAAGTCCATCTCTGCTCCTCAGAGGTCACCCATCATTCCTGGAACATCTACAGAGTGTGGCTGTGTCCTGACTCAGTGATAAAACAAATACTGTGCTGTGTTCAACTGAGAGTCACTCTAGCTTTTCAGTAAGAGGCCTCAACTCTCTAAACTATATTTTTTGAAATTTTTATTTCAGGCAGGGTCTTTACTCTGTAGCCCTGGCTAGCTTTAAACTCCTTCTGTAGACCAGACTGTTCTCCTCAGTCACAAATTGGCCTGCCTCTGCCACTCAAGTACTACTAATAAAGACGTGAGTAGCACACCCAGCTGTCTTCCCTCCATTTTCTTCTACAAGTCTTCAGTGCTAGAAACTGCACTTAAGCCAGGCAAGCACTCTACCGATAAACTATCCTCAGCCATTTTAAATTACCCTTGCACAAGGGAGGGGCTATTTAATGGGCTCAGGACTTAACAAAATAAAACTTTCTAAGGACCGGCCATAGAAAAAGGTGGCATTGCCAGGCATGGTGGCACATGCCTTTAATCCCAGCACTTGGGAGGCAGAATTTCTGAGTTCGAGGCCAGCCAGGGCTACACAGAGAAACCCTGTCTGGAAAAACCAAAAAAATAATTAAAAAATAAAAAGGTGGCTTATAGCCAGGACTGCTGGGGGAGAATGTTTCCAGGACCCTCAGATGGAGGTGGAGGCCTTAGCCCAGGAGACATGGAGTTGGATACTCCCTGGGAACCAAGGGGTGAACCCCAACAGACTGGCAATGTATCCCTAGCAGCTGTAGGTGGAATCCCGGGGCAGGCAGAAAGACCCCTGGGGCATGAGAGTACACTGCGAAAGCAAGTAGGGTATACTCCTGGAGCCTGGGAGTAAATCCCTGCTGATGAGAGGGGGTACACACCTGGGGCTGGTGGGTAGACTCCTGCGTTTGATGGGTGGATCTCTGGTACTGCGAGGTGGACCTGGGAGTGACAGCATTTGGGGAGGCTCAGGGGGTAAGGGAAGATGCAGAAAGGGCAGGAAAAGGCTACTGGACAGGGTGGGATGGGGGTTTGAGAGCAAGGTAACCAGAAGTTCATAAACAGTGGGGCGTGCTTGACATGGGTGGAGAAGGGGCGTCTCCACCTCTAGGTCAAACTGGAAAACAAACTGCTTAGTCTTGAAGTCTGCAGTGGGTTTAGGACTTGTTTTCAGCCTTGCCAATCTCCTGGCCAAACTGTGGTCTCTTAGGGCTTGGCTCTATGGTCTGCCATCCTCTCTCTGCTCCTAGGTGAACATGAAGCAGTTGTGGGACATGTTCTCTGTGGTCTCAGGATAGCTGACCCAGAACAGCAAACTCTGCTGATCCATTTCCACATCCCTTTGCTTAAGCACATTGTAGCCCTATTGGTCAATCTTTATAAATGTCACCTCCACCTAGGGTTCAAACCTCCTTGACAACCGGCAGGACCAAGTTGGTCAGTATTCTTCCTTGGGTATGGGCCAGGTAGCTGTCCTCATTGTGCAGCAGCAAGCAGTGCTGGCATTCATAGGATCCCGGGTGTTTGGGCATAAAGTGCAGGACCTTGTTAACGACGATGGTTTCTAGGGCCAGCTACTTTGGGTGCTCAGATTGATGCTGGAGGACCACAGTGAAGACCTGAGGGTGTTAGGGGACAGGCAGAAACTTGCTGAGACAGGATAGCCAGTAGTTTGAGTATAGACTGGACTACAAGATGAATTCCCGACCGATCTACCTACAGTACGGTTTCAGATACCACTATCTCAGCTCATTTTCCTCTCGTCCACACAGCACCCAAACACAGTACAAGTATCTGGGATGGCCATCAGCATTTGCACCCAGTGAGCTATCTGTGATGTCAGAATAGGAAACAACGGAGGTGAGAGGACCAGGGAGGACTTTCACACAATTTATCTTGCGTGCCCACCCAGATGTGGAGGTCTGAGGACAGCTTGTGGGAGTTGATTTGTCCTTACACCATGAGGGTTCTGGGGATCAAATGCAGGCCACTGGGGCTGGTGACAAGCACCTCTACTAGCTGAGCCATCTCTTTGGCCCACTTCTGTAGAACCCGGGAGCACAAGGAGAAGTTGGTGTGGACGCTCAGCGGCAGAGAGCTGTTTTGCACACAGCTGTACGTCAGGTGGAGAAAGACAGTTAAGACCTTGCAAATAGTTAAGATGAACAAGTCTCTAAGAAAAGACATCTCGCATGACTTAACATGAAGCTCTTAACCTGGGACGCCAGCGCTCCACTAAGGCAAATGTTTGCTATCAGAACAACTGGGACATTTCTATTGAGATTAAAGTTTTCCTAGGTAGACCAGGCTGCCTCACATTCCACACGCCCTAACATCTACACCAATCCTCTTGCTGAATTCAGCCTCTCCAAGCTCATGGCTATAGGCATGAGTCGCCACTTCTGGTTCCTGGAACCTCTTTACAAAAAAAATGTAGGTAAAGTGGTCACCTTGCACAGTGCTCATCGAGAAAGCAAATCCACAAACTATCCCTGGGAAAGAAGGCACTGAAGTAGGGTAGCAGGTTATTGTGGATTCTCGGGCAGAAAATGGTGTCTGAATTAAGAAAAATATCCAAGATACACTGTGCTTTTCTTCCTAACACGTTCCTGGGCTGACCCTGCACACCGTAGGGACTGTGTAAGTCTCTTCCTAACACGTTCCTGAGCTGACCCTCCTGTGTTAGCCAGCCTCTAGCCCTGAGAACAAGTGAGACCCTGACTGTACAAACAAGACAGTCTACTCCGCAGCATCCTAAATCCCAGCCCAGGAGGAAGTTAAGAGCAGCCCAGGAGGATTGCTATCATCTCTACCCGGGGACAGAGTGGTCACCAAATGTAGAGCACTGACACAAATCCTTCCCTGACAGCTCATGCCCCACGCCCTCCTTGCTGAGATAAGCGATTTCTGTCCTCAGTACTTCAGGCCTCTCCCTACAATTCTCTACACACACAGTACTTTTACCTCAGAACAGTTTATAAAGATTCCTTTAGAAGCAAACACACCTATGAACAAGTCATTTATGTGAGAAAAGTAATACCCTCTAAAATGAGGCTATATTTACAAATTTTATTTTTTTAATCTCAAAAATACATATAAATGAAAACCTGCTCTCCAAATGCAGACAGGCCTTTGCCTATCATGTGGTATTATTTATATCGCAAAACACTGACATATGAAACCCAGCACATAGCTCTGAAGCACACAGACTGTCAGTAAGGAGTATCTTTCTACTCACAGATCCCAGGTGGGAAGTTCAGACACTCGGCTGTCTCTTACTTTCCACCCGTGGGAGGAAAATATGAACACATGGTCAAAGATGAACTGGAAGTGTGGAAGCTACACAACCTCGTTTAGACACATACACACATCCCTAGGCCACAGCAAGGCCCCTCCTACAAAGTCAGTGTGGTGTTTCTCAAAGGGAGAAGAGAGGCGACATTTGAATAAAAATTCAAAGCTAAAGAAAAAGACCAGATGATCAAACTATGATGTCTGCTTCATGAAGAAATCAGGAATCCTCAGGGTGCAGATCTACAGACCAGTGCACAGTATGACAGCAGCTCCTGTTGGTAGAAGCCACGACCTCCCTACAGTCTTGTCACACAGACATCGCACAGAGTGTCTGTTTATCGAAGACAGCCAATAGAGAAGTCACGTGGTAAACTGTCACCCCCAAAACGAAGTGCAAAATCAACTTCTATGACTCAAGAGCTGAATCAGGTCAAAGCTTTGGTATAGGCTGGAGGCTGTTTTGGTGACAACCAAAGCTGACTAAGATTCTCTACTCTAGGATTTGTCCCCAAAACAAAACTCCTGGTCCACAAAGCTCAACAGCTATATAAATAGGAAACTGTACAAAGAGAAGAAGCCACCATCCCCTTTCCAAGGGCAGTTTGCTATGCAGCAGTTCTGAAGGTGCCCACCACACGCTCTGACCAGACTCGACATGCTGTAATTGGTGAGACTGTTCAGAAAACAAGGGCCCACAAGCAGGCAGCTGCTGTGCCAACTTCAAGAAAACATGAAGTGACAGTTCTCATACTGCAACATAGGCTGGGCAGCAACAGAGAAAAGACTTAAGGCAAGAAGAGGCGCTGGAGTGACCACCACAGCCTCCGGTAGGGACGGTTTCTAACAGTAGAGGCTGCCTCTCAGCTGCTAGCTGTCAGATACCATTTCTTCCTCCTCATCATCTTCATCTTCCTTCCTGTCAAGTTCAGAGGTGTCTGAAGACTCATGAAGCAAGACATATTCTCTGCTACTGAACCCAAATTTAAGTACGTCTTTTTCTTTCAGTTCATAATATCTCTGTGGCTCAATACGCTTGTTGTTCAAGAATGTTCCATTGCCTGAGCCAAGGTCGATAATGTAGGGCTTCACCCTCCGACCAACCGTGCCGTCAGCACGGGTGTACTCCACAAGCCTAGGAGAGACCAAGGAGAGAAGCATGTGAGCATCCTACCTGAGACCACCTGCCTTCTTTTCTAAAGCTCTATGCTACAGATCTAAATGGCAATGACTTGGCTTGAACAGGATTCAAATGAAAATTCTGGAATGTCACGGGGAAGTACTGCCCTGATGGGGAAATTCAGAGCACTTTACATAACCTAGGAGAAAGGTAGGCTGAGGCTGTGGCCGGGAATGGAGGGCCATAAGGCCCCAGTGCAGAAGGCTTCTTGCTATGGTTACACATAGACTTTCTCCAATGTTGTATTTTATGTATTTTAGCACCAGCCCGAATGAGGAAAAAACAGAATTAAGACTTGAGAGCCAAGGACTAGATGTGGACAGTTGTGCTCTGAAGATGGCTTACTGCAAACAGGGCCTGTGTGAGCCGTGGTTTCTCACCTGTTAAAGGATGGTACCATTGGCCCTGCTTTCCTCACAGGGGAAGTACCAAACGGTAAAGATGTATTCCCAAGCAGCAGGTTCAGCTAGCATAGGTATATCTGGCATTCTGACTCTGGCTTTTATTTCTATTTGGTCCTCATAAAGCCCTAGGGGCAGGTGGAAACAGGTCAAGACCATGGCAGGAATCTTTTCTTTTTCTTCCTTTCATCTATTTATTTATTTATTTAGAGGTGGGGTCATGGTATATAACCTACACTTAGAGGATATACTACCAATCCTGCTTAGCCTCCCGAGAGCCCGGATTACAGGCCTGCACCACCATGCAGTGGAAGAACTAATATCTGGATTTCTGACACCAAGTTCAAGCCCCTCATACAAATGTTCAAAGATCACAGGTTGTTAAGACGTACAGTACTCCTTCAGTCCGGCTCATTAGCTACAAGGGGTAATGGGCTCAGTAGCATTTCCACACAGCCAGCCAGCCTTAGGAATACTAAGTGAGACATTCACCCATCTCCCTTGCCAGTTCTCCCTCTGGTCTACCTACCGGTACTGGAAGACTGCATGTTGCTTTGAGCAAGAGGGATGGTCGATGGGAATGTCTGCGATGCGTCGATGTCTACCCAGAAGGTATGCACTCTGCCGATGGATGTACATGACTGGAAGTACCTCATCATTTTTAAAGGGGTAGAGGCGCCACCGTTTTTTGGGGATCCGGGCTTCTGGGGGCTCACTGTATTTAATAACCACACCCCGGAAGGTATTGGTGTCCTCAAGAAGTGCCCCAGAAAGTTCAAAGCTTGGTTTCTCTTTAACGGGCACCTCTTTGCTTCTGTTCCCAGCAGGACGAGGGATCACCTCCTGAGCCTCACTGCCAGCACTTTCATTCTGCTGGCGGTGCTCCCGGCGCCTGGCATTATGAAAGTCCCTCTCTTCTTCCTGGGCCTGCAGGTTCTGGCTGTCTCTATCCCGATCCTGTCCACTGACGGGCCTCTCATCAGAGCTCCTCCCTTGGCGGGAATGGCCCCGGTGCCGGTCTCGCTCACTGTTCCGAGCTCTCCTGTGCTCCTGTTCTGATGGTTCCCGGTGCTGCCGATCCTCTCGTCCTCTCCGAGGATGGTCCTCACGTTCCTGAAAGTCAGATGGGATTCAGTAAAGGAAAGATGGCATCCACTCTGTGAACAAGCTGCAGGAGCTGGATGGCTCAGCAATTAAAAGCACTGACTGCTGTTCCGGATGACCCATGTTTAGTTCTCAGCACCCACAAAGCTGTTCACAGCCATCTACAACTACAGTTCCAAAAGGATCCAATGCCTTCTTATGGCAAATGTGGGCACTACATCTATGTGGTGTACAGACAGGCATGCAGGCAAAACACCCACATAGGCAAAACAGTCTCAAACAACAACAACACATCTGTGACCTGGATTCTGGTATTCAGAACAAATTCCTATCCACACAAGGCTATCAGTGTGGTTCTTCCCCCGAAGGGCCAGTTAGACTCCATACACCACACTCTTCCTCAAGCCCACATCCAGATCCCTCAAAACAAGGCGACAAACCTCAGTCACCTGCAGGCACTCACAGGGCAGCAGGTGTAGAAAACAAAGCAGTCGCATTTAAGATATGTAAAGGGAAAGGCTAACTTCCTCATAGGCCAAAAGGAATTGAAATAATTTCAAAAGCTTCAGTTCAGCAATTATAGAGATGATTCAAACATCTATGGATAAACCTAAGAAATGTGAACGCCTCAAGAAACCTACAAGAAGGTACTACTTAGCAGTTTCCAAACTCCTGACAAAATGGACACACATACTGAAAATCAACCTGGCAGAAAACAGCAATACACAGAGTCAATAGACCAGTGAGCTCTCGGCACAGTGACACACACCGTTTGTTAATCCCAGCACTCAGGAGGCAGAGGCAGAACTCTTAAGTTTGAGGCTAGCCTGGTGTACAAAGAGTTCCAGAGCAGCTGAGGCTACACAGAGAAACCTGTGTGGAAAGAACAACAGACCAATGAGAGACCACTTGTACTGCAATAGCTCCAAGGGCAAAGCATGACGGCAGCAGTTTCCAGAAGAAACCTACACTTAACCAACCCTGAAGACATTTGTTCTAATAACCAGAGCACCAATGCTAAAGGAAATAGGAATCTTCTCAGATTAGCAATTCCTGTCAGGAGAGGAAGGACTGCACACCTCTAATCCCAGCCTCAGTAGTCAGAGGTAGGTGGATCTCTAGGGGTTAGAGAGAGAATGAGAACAAGAACCTGTCTCCAAAGGGGCGGACAGACAGTCAGACAGACAGACACACAACACACACACTGCTGGTGAAGTTCAGTTGATGGTATACCTTTAATATCAGTACTCAGAAGGCCGAGGCAGGAGAATCATTAAGCGTTCTAGGCCTGCCTGTGCTGCCAAGCAAGTTTCAGGCCAACCAGGGCCTAATTAGCAGGAGATAGATACCCTGTCTCAACTACAAAAATATGAAATCATGCAAATTTTTCCCAGTTTATTAAGCAAGTCATCAGGGTTCAGACATTTTGTAGCATGTGTCAGAATTTTCTTCCTTGTAAGGCTAATATTGCATTAATATGCATACATATGTAATGGTAATGGGACTAGGATTCAGGGCTGGAAACACTCAACTTCTAAATTTATCCCTAGCTCTTTCTACTTTTGAGACAGTTTCTCAGTAATTGTTTAAAACCAGTATTGAACTTGTGATCCTCCTGCCTCAGCATAGAATTACATGCACGCACCACAACACCTGCCTCTTTCGAGATGTTACTAAGGAATCTAGAAGGTAACTCTACAGTTAGAGCACTTTCTGTTCTTCCAGAGGAGCTGGGTCAGTTGCTAGAACCCATGAGGTGGCTTGCAGCCAGCCTTAACTCAAGTTCTGGAGACTCTGGTACTCTTTTCTGGACCCTGTGGGCACCAGACATACACAGTGCATACACATACATGCAGGGGCGGGGAAAGCACTCATACACATGCAAAAAAATACTATTTTTAAAAGATTTTTATCACACACACACACACTCTCGAACATTTACATAGAGATGGAGACGAAAGAACCAGAACAGCTAAAAGGAAAAAAAGAAAAAGAGGAGGGTGGTGTGGAGAGATGGCGCAACAGACAAGAGCATTGGCTACTTTTTCCAGAGGACCTGGGTTCAATTCCTAGCACCCACATGGCAGCTCATATGCAGCAAAGAGGACATTCAGTTTGAGACTTACTATGCAAGTGCAGTAATCGAGTCTGCATGGATAGACATATACCTGACTGAGTTTCAATGTGGGAGTAAAATAATTCAATGGAGACAACCAATGTCCTTTGAAAAACTGGTCCTAGCCGGGCGTGGTGGCACACGCCTTTAATCCCAGCACTCGGGAGCAGAGGCAGGCGGATTTCTGAGTTCGAGACCAGCCTGGTCTACAAAGTAAGTTCCAGGACAGCCAGGGCTACACAGAGAAACCCTGTCTCAAAAAAAAAAAAAAAAAAAAGAAAGAAAAAGAAAAACTGGTCCTACAGCACATGGGCACTCACAGACCCAACGTGACCCATCTGTGCTGGTTTCAACAGCACCAAGGACAATCTTCTAACCTAAAGACCCTGGGCTTAAGTGTGCATCCAGAACAATAGAAAGAGAGAAGCGGCCAGCCAGGAGGTAAGGAAGGATAAAGGCGGAGAAGTATCAGACATCATGAGGCACCTTGATGGTGGTGAAACGTCTGTGTCCTGACCACGACACTGTCCAGCTGTGCGAGAAGTTGCCATTGAGAGAAACATGGATATGTACATCTCTCCGTATTATTTCTGACAAGAGTTATCAGAATCAAATCAACAATTGTCTCCAAACGTTAAAATTTCAGGAAAAACAGCCCCAAATACATATCCCATTTTTAGAAAAGCCCACTGCAGTGACAAGGAAGCATGTCCACACCTGGCTGCCAACCTCTTGGGGTTCAGCAACAGCTCTGGGCTGGAGCTTTCCACCCATGGTCCCTGCCCACTCACTCACTCACTCACTCACCTGCTTCACTTTGACCATGGGGTAGTGGGGACTCTGGCTTCTCTTGGTCCGTGGTGACTTGCTTCTTCTCCCAGAGGACTTGCTTTTCTTCTTGGCTGGGGACCTTTACAGAGAATGGTACACAGGATTTTTTACCTCAAAGTTCCTTCCCGAAAGTAAGTTAGCTTCCAGGATCAGGCTCACCTACTAAACACAACACATCTGTGAGATCAGTAGCCACAGCAGGCCTTCACTTCCCATAAACACTTCTCCCAACCACATACACAATGGCCTGCTAAGCCTTCTCACCTAGACAACCTTATTCTCCAACCCCAACGCCTCAGAAACCTTTCTTCTCCGGATGCGCCATCCTACTATCTGGCACTACTATCCAGGAAGCCAATCTAGCCTGGTTTTTTCCCTAACACAACTCCCTTCTCCAACAACCAAAACCAATCCCTTGGCAGGTCTCAGGGCCCTGCCCTGTCCTCCATCCCACATCCTTCCTACCAGCCTACAATGCTGCTCCATCTCTCAATTCCAGATATGCTGGCTGTTTTGTTTTTGTTTTTGTTGCTGCTGTTGTTCAACTTCTAAAACAAACAGAATTCCAGCTCAGGTTCTATGTATATATTTTTCTGTCATAATCGTGCACGCGCCGTGTTTGTGTGTATACACTCAGAAACCTCCTGTCTCAGCATCCCCTCTGCTGGGTTACAAGCATGCCCGACCACAGTGGGTTGGTCCTTCCTGGAGTCTTTGCTAAAAGACTCTTGACTCAAGAGAATGGATCAATCCTACCAGCCAGGTCTCCGTTAAGGAGCACCTCTGTACAAGCCCTCTCTTTTTTCTACCCAGCCTCTCGCTACCACACTGCCGTTTTGATCTGTCTTTAATACTGACTGAAATTATCTATTTGTTGTTTTCCTTCTTCGAGTTAGAGCCTGCCCAACTTCGCCAAGGAAAAAGCATCTCTCTTCTTTGCCTTGTGACCCAGTACCTCCAATTGATCTTTAACCCACACTACGCACTCAATAAATCGATGCCACATGGAGGCATTGGCGAATGAGTGCTGCGAAGAAGTCGCCAAGACCCAACGTGTCTTTGTAGGCAGACGAGGGGAGAAGCCACTCGCACCATCCACTCGCGGGCAGGCGGGGGAAATCTCATTTCAACTCAACAGGTGCTCTGCACTCCAGAGCCGCTCGCACCACCGGCCCCCGCGCCATCCCGTCCTCCGCCCAATCACCGGCTCGCTTACCGGGCTCGGCTCCCGCGGTGACCCGAGTGGCCAGGCTCGGCGGCGGGCGGGGACAGGCTAGCGGCTGGAGCGTCGGGCCGGCGGTGCGCGACGGGTTCGGGGCTCAGACGCTCCTGTTTCACCACCACGGTCGTCAGAGCGTCGCCTGACCGGTGTCGCCGCCGGCCGCTCCGCTCCCGCTCGCTTTTCCCCGCCTTCATCCTGCGGCCCGACCGAGAGTCACTTGCACGGTCCGTTGAGCCACTTGAGCCGTAGGAAGTGACGGACAGCTTTGCACTTCCGCTTCCGGGCAGCGCGCTATCCCAGAAGCCTTCACGGTGTCGGCCCCCCTGATGGGCGGGGCCCCAGGTGTTTGAGTCTCAGACGCTGGGGACGCCGGCGCGAGTGGCCACGGGGTCCCCGCTGCTGGGAGGTGTGGCTGGAGTACTGAAAAGGCAGGGCCAACCCCCCGGGAGGCTGAAGCAGGAGGATCGCAGTAATTTCGAGGCCAACCTGGGCAATTTAGTGAAACTGTCTCAAAATCTGAAAAAGTTGTAGCTCGGATAGATCGCAAAGCTCTGAATTCATCCTCAGCACCGCCAAATAGAAATCAAGAGTTAAAAGGGGAGGGAAGGCTGAGATTGTAGCTTAGTTACCGAGCGAGCGTTTGCCTCGCGAGTACGAAGCCCTGGATTAGTCCCCAGAACCTCAAAAAAATATATATGACAATCTCCCCCCCCCCCCGTCATAGTCAGGTTTTCAGTGTACCCTGGCTGTTCTAGAAGTCACTCTATAACCAGGCTGACCTTGAACTCTGCCTCCCTCTGACTCCCAAATGCTGTCATTAAGGTGTGTGGTACCATCGCCCAGCTTTTTTTTTTTTTTTTTTTTTTTTTTTTTGAAAAAAGAAAAAAACCTGTGGGAAAGCTAACCCAGCTCTGTTCCTTGCGCGTTATTAGTAGTTACGAAACACAGACACTCAACAATGTGAAACTCTTTTTTGTTTCTTGAAATAGTGTCTCTATATAGCCTTGGCTGTCCTGGAATCCACAAAGATCTGCCAGCCTCTGGCTTCCAAATGCCAATCGTCGCCAAATACTCTATAGAGTCACTAGATGACTTCCGTTTTAATCAAAGGTGGTCTGTCCATTTCATCATAAACCGAAACAGACCTAACGCTAGGGGTCCAGTCTTCTTTACTAAGAAACTTAGTGCTTGCGGAGAAAGCACAGTAGAACAAAACTTGCACGCGGCCGGCACCGCCTTCCTCAGAGGCCCCGCCCCATCCATGGGGCAAGGAGAGGAGGGGTTTCCATGGTGATCGCAAACAAGACTCCACAGGGGCCGCTACGGAGTTGTTACCCCTACTGCCACCATGATACCCCCAGCAGACTCTCTGCTCAAATATGACACCCCGGTGTTGGTGAGCCGGAATACAGAGAAACGGAGCCCCACGGTATGAACAGGCGTCTCAGGGGACGCGAGATCCTACAAACTCCCATGGGGAAAAGACATCCCAGCTTTGAGGATCTCTGGAATTTCAGGGGACAGATTGCTGGGGCTGACAGCCAAGGGAATTGGGACAGGGATGGAGGTTGGGAGAAGAGAACAAGAAGCCTAGCTATGACCTTAGAGGACAAATTTAAGATGAGAAAAGTCACATGGAAAAGATGGGGTTTGTGGTAGTCAAGTCCAAGAAGAGGTCTGGTAGTGACTTACCTTCGTCTAGAGAGTCAGAACAGAGGCCTGACCACTCATTCTAGAAACACCAGTTCAAACACAGGGTCAGAGCCAGATATCCCTCGTGGGATATCTCCAGCTCATATTTCCTTTAAGATCACAGATGAGGGAAATAGGCTGGAAATGGGGACGGCTGTACAAGAGACCTAGGAAAATCTGGAGGTACTAGACTGATCAACCTGTCTCTTCTTAGGCTCGGCCACTGAAAGTCACCATCCAGCAGCCTGGACCCTCTAGTACAAGCCCACAGCCACCCAAGGCCAAGCTGCCCTCAACTTCCTGTGTCCCAGATCCTACCAAACAGGCAGAAGAAATCTTAAATGCCATCCTGCCTCCAAGGTAGAGAGAGAGATGGTGGTGGGGAGCCCACAGTGACTAGGGGAAGGTCTAAGCTCTTGGTCCAGAACATAGGTGTCTTCCTGTGCCCTACCTTGGGTTTCCTCTCAGCTTTCTGGAGTTCATGGGGTCTCAGTATGGTTGTATGTTTGCAGCCAAGCAGGTACCCTCTAAATCCATGCCCTCCACGTTCTGAGCACTCTTCTGACTTTAGATGTCTGCTTTAACATATAGGTCTTCTAGACCAGTCCTCTTCCTTCTAAACTCCATTCTTTGGTCCCTCCATCAAGAGTCCTCATAGAGAGCCTGGTGTGCCGGCATGTGCTTAATCCCAGCACTCTGCAGGACATAGGAGAATTGCCTCAAAGTCAAGACCAGCCTGGACTACAAAGGGAGTACTAGGCCGGCTAGCGCCACATGCAAAGTTGTGTCGCAAAAGCCCATAAATGTCTAACAAGGCAAGGCCCAGTGAGCTCAGGAGGCAGAGGCAGGAGGATCAGAGTTTGAAGCTAGCCTGGGCTACACAGCCTAGCTAGAACTCTCAAAAACCCTCCACCTAATAGTCTTATGCATGCCCACACCAATGAGAACCACTGAGAACCTGTGAACTTCTCCAGAGATGGAGGCCAAGAGAGAGAGGTGTCATTTACTAGTGGATCCTCTCCCACCAACTTAGAAGTTTCTCCCTCTCTTGCCGTTCTGCCCACAAGTCTGTCACTGCAGAATTCGGGTATTCCTCCAGCACAGAATTCACTATGGGCAGCCATTGCAAACACAGCACTTTCAGAACCTCCACACTCCCAACACACACAAATGCTTCCTCGTGGCTTGCATGAGGTTTATGGTGTTCTGTGTCGCCACCATAAGCCAGTGTGGGGAATTCCCATTGCATCTTCTATTCGAATCAAGCAACATGACCACACATCTGTCCTCAACACGCTAGGCAGGTATGACCTGGAACAGAGGGTTGTAGTCTTGTGGAGAACAGAGACTGTCCATCTACCCAATGTTAAGGTAGGTGTCCTGAGGAGGCGGCAGAGTGGGCGTGGCTTGGGAAAGAGTAGGAAGTGGGGGTGGCATGATGGCAATGCTGCCTATGCCCACCCCCTGCTCCTGCTCAGGCAGAGTTCCAAGGGCCCTCTGCTCAGATTCGGTGACTTGTATCTGTGTCACAGGGAGTGGGTGGAAGACACACAGCTATGGATCCAGCAGGTGTCCAGCACACCCAGCACCAGAATGGATGTGGTGCATCTCCAGGAGCAGCTGGACCTGAAGCTGCAGCAGAGGCAGGCCAGGGAGACAGGCATCTGCCCTGTGCGCAGGGAACTCTACTCCCAGTGTTTTGGTGAGTAGCCTTGGTGGTGTGAGCACCACACACTCTCTGCCTCCTTCTAGCACAAAACCAAGCTCTGGTTACCCCAAGCCAACCACCCCCCTTCGGAAATCATCACAACTTACAAGAGTCGATTTTTTCCTTCTGCCAGATGGATGCTAGGGAGTGGCTCAGGTCATCAGGCTTGGTGGCTTTTACCCACTGAGCCATCTCACTGCTCCCTCCCTTTGATAGGTTTTTGGAGTAAGGTAAGAACTCCATTTTAGCTGGATATGGTGGTATATGCCTTTAATACAGGCTGGTGAGATGGCTCAGTGGGTAAGAGCACCCGACTGCTCTTCCGAAGGTCCAGAGTTCAAATCCCAGCAACCACATGGTGGCTCACAACCATCTGTAATGAGATCTGACGCCCTCTTCTGGCATGTCTGAAGACAGCTACAGTGTACTTACATATAATAAATAAATAAATCTTTCAAAAAAAAAATACAGGCCCTTGGGAGGTAGAGGCAGGGACAGGTAGATCTTTCTGGCTCGAGGTCAGTCTGATTTGCATAGTGATTTCCAGGCTAGCCAAGGCTACCTCTAAAAAAAGACTTTTAACTTTGAGTCTTTGTTTTGTTTTTTTTTTTATCCAAAGATTTCCATAATAAGTCTATGCTAATATAGGTCTCAATATCTAGTCCTGGCTGGCCTGGCCTCACAGAGATCTGCCTGCCTCTGCCTCCTGAGTACTAGGGTTAAAGGTGTGTGTCATAAGCCAGGCATGGTGGCACATGCCTTTAATCCCAACACTTAGAGCACCCGACTCTATTCACAATTTCTGAGTTCGAGGCCAGCCTGGTCTACAGAGTTAGTTCCAGGACAGCCAGGGCTACACAGAGAAACCCTATCTCAAAAAACCAAAAAAAAAAAAAAACCAAAAAAAAAAAAAAAGGTGTGTGTCATTACTCCTGGTATTACATTTTTAAAAAATCATTTATTTATTTATTTATTTATTTATTTATTTATTTAATGTATATGAATTTGCTGTAGCTGTCTTCAGACATACCAGAAGAGGGCATCAGATAACATTACAGATGGTTCTGAGCCACCATGTGGTTGCTGGGAATTGAACTCAAGACCTCCAGAAGAGCAGCCAGCTCTTAATCGCTGAGCCATCTCTCCAGGCTTGGCATTATTTTTTTTAACTTATTTTTCATAATCAAATGAACATCCCTGGAAACTTATACACACAACTAACATAATATGGACTGAGCAAGAAATATATAAATTCATACACACACACACAGATACAGACACACACACACACACACAGAGGAACTAACACATGTAGCCAGTTCTTTGCTACTTTGTGGGTTCTTTTTCTTCCTCCCTTCTCCCCACTTTTCCACTCTTTCAACCCCCTAACACTAGATAGGAGAGGAAGAAGGATAGAAAGGAAAGGGGGTGACATTATCATTAGAGTACTTCTTGCTGAGTAGGGGCATGGAGTTGCTTAGAGCCAGCTGGATCTTCTCACAGGATATCTAGTTTCCTCTTCTCATTGTTTCTTTTTTTTTTAAGGTTTATTTATTTATTATATGTAAGTACACTGTAGCTGTCTTCAAACGCACCAGAAGAGGGCATCAGATCTCATTACGGATGTTTGTGAGCCACCATGTGGTTGCTGGGATTTGAACTCAGGACCTTCGGAAGAGCAGTCAGTGCTCTTACCCGCTGAGCCATCTCACCAGCCCATTTGTTTCTTTTTTTGTGCACAACTACTTAATAACAACCAACAGCAAACAACCAACAACCCACCTTCACCCCCGAATCTTGGGGCCCTAGTATGTATGAAAAGTTCCCAGAATTCCAAATATCACACGGTTACAGAAACTACCTGCAGCTGACAAACCCACGCCTCTGCTAGAGCATGAGGCAAATCATAGTCAGCTGGTGAACAACTTGAAGCAGCCTCATACCCCACACCTGGAATTAGATCGAAAACATCTTCTTATAAAATGTCTGTGTTTTTTTTTAAAGAAACCAAAATCTTTACTAAACACACACACAACAACAACAACAACAACAACAGAGTCTATGGATTTGAAACACTGGGGGGAGGTGTACATGGGAGACGTTGGAGGAAGGAAAATGATATAATTTTTATAAACCTCAAAAATAAAATATATTTTCACACCATTTTTTTTGAGACAGGGTTTCTCTGTGTAGCCCTGGCTGTCCTGGAACTCACTCTGTAGACCAGGCTAGCTTCGAACTCAGAAATCTGCCTGCCTCTGCCTCCCGAGTGCTGGGATTAAAGGTATGCATCACCACTGCCTGGCCATTTATTTTATTCTTAGTGTGTGTGTGTGTGTGTGTGTGTGTGTGTATGCACACATGCTCTGTGTATGCAGATGCCTGTGGAGGACAGAAGAGGGCATTGGATACCCTAGAGCTGGAGTTACAGGCAATTGTGAACTACCATAGACATGGATGCTAGGAACCAAACTCTGGTCCTCTGGAAAACTAGCCAGTGCTCTTAAACATGGAGCTAGCTCTCCAGTCCAATGAGCTAATATTTTAATCAGAAAATTAATAATGACCTCTATGTCTATCCAATAATACTCAGTCCACACTCCAGAAAAATGCTGCTGCTGTTTGTAGTTGGACGGCATGAGAATTGAAGATGTTCCCACTGCGTACCGATGTCTGTATGAGAATTGAAGATGTTCCCACTGCCTACCGATGTCTGCCCTAATGCTATGGGCTCCCAACTGCAAACTCTCCCAATCTCTCAGGCAGCTTCAGCTCCAGCAAGGTGGCTTTAGCCTGCTCAGTATGAGTGTGGTTTGCCCTCCAATTTGAAGACTTATAAAGGGGGAGAAGCAAGTTCTTGACCCTGCTGTTCTTAGTCCCAAACAAGCCAACAGCAGCCCCCACCCCCAACCTCCCAGACAGGGTTTCTCTGTGTAGCCCTGGCTGTCCTGGAACTCACTCTGTAGACCAGGCTGGCCTAGAACTCAGAGATCTGTCTGCCTCTGCCTCCAGAGTGCTGGGATTAAAGGTGTGCGCCACCACTCCCGGACTTAACAGCAGTACTATTCAACACCACCATTCGAGAATACCAGTTCGTCCTCTATCTACTTTGTGCCTGAACATGGAAGCAAGGGGACCAATTTATCACAAACAAACCTGAGGTTCTTGTCTCCCTCTCCATGCCAAGCTCGCTGACGTGCTTTTTCTAAGAGGAGTGGTTGTGTGGCCTGTTCTCTGGGTCACAGAAAGCACCGTCTCATAGTGCCTTCCTGTAAAGCATATATTTGGTTTTTGTGTGTGCTGTATGCTTGAACATGTGTGCACAAGTGTGGAGACCAGAAGTCAATGTCAGGCCTCTTTCTCTATCATTCTCTATTTCTTCTTTTGAGACACACACAGAAAAAAAACAAAAACAAAAACAAAAAAACCTTATACGTGTGGATGTTTTTTTTAACCTATGTATGACATCTGTGCAGTTTTGAGGAGACCCAAATGCGTATTGAATACTGAGGAACTGAAGTCACAGACGGTTGTTAGCTGCCAACCATGGATTTTCTGGAAAAGCAGTCACTAATCTTAACTGCTGAGTCATCTCTCCAGCCCCTCTACCTTATTTTTTGAGACAGGGTCTTTCACTGAACCTGGAGCTCACTGATTTAGCAAGACTAGCTGATGAGCAAGCTCTAGGGAACTTTGTCTCCACCTCCCCAGGGCTATGGTTACATCCGCGTGCCACTGCACCTGCCTTTTTACATGGGTGTAGGGTGTCCTACCTTCACCAGCTGTCATTGCCACAGACCCACGCCTCTGAGAACATATCCCAAGTCCTTCCCAAGCAAAGGTGACTTGCTACAGACAAAGTGCATGCCCTCTCACCAATGACTTTTATCTCCCTGTGTGCATGTTGGAAGACGAACTGATCCGGGAGGTCACCATCAACTGCGCAGAGAGAGGGCTGCTGTTGCTGCGTGTCCGGGACGAGATCCACATGACCATCGCTGCCTACCAGACTCTGTATGAGAGCAGCGTGGCATTTGGCATGAGGAAGGCACTGCAGGCCGAACAGGGGAAGTCAGACATGGAGAGGAAAGTGAGTGGGATGACGGTGTTTCCATGGCTCCCAGATGCTTCTGTAAATCTCAAGGCCTGCAGTTGTCCTTGTAACCCTGAATTCTGGCCCTGAGGGTGTCCTCCACACTAATACTGCAAGGCCCCAGTGAGGAGTGGTCTTGTCTAAGGACACTCCATGTCAGTCACTGACTTCCCACTGGGTGGCAGTGCACACCCTGGCATTGCCTTAGGTCGGACTGTCCTGTCCCAAGTTACCTCGCCCAGCCTCTGACAATGCTCATCCACTTGGGGATGTCCCAGGATGATGGCCATTCTATCTTCAGATTACAGAATTGGAGACAGAAAAGAGGGACTTGGAGAGGCAAGTGAATGAACAGAAGGCGAAATGCGAGGCCACCGAGAAGCGGGAGAGTGAGAGGCGACAGGTGGAGGAGAAGAAGCACAACGAGGAGATCCAGTTCCTGAAACGGACCAACCAGCAACTGAAGGTAAAAGGGGCCCAGGGCCAGGCTCCGCCTACGGGGCCAGACCTAGAGTGTTTCCCACCGGTGACTTGCTTGAAGTAGTGGAGATTCAATGTCGTAGAGAACATTAGGCAGATATGATCCTCCTAAACTCCATCTCCAGCCCTCCTTTTGCCTTTTCTTGTTTAGATTTTTGGAGATAGGGTCTCATGTAGCTTACATTCTTACTTCTTAGCCTCTGGGATTACAGCCAAGCGCCATCTTCCCCCCCCCCACCCCCACCCCCCTTCACTTTTCTTTTAAAGAGTTTTTAGGCTTTTTTTTTTTTAATCTATGCAAATGTTTTGCCTGCTGCTCATACGCTATGCTTGTTGTATCCCCTGGAACTGCTGGATGGTTGTAAGCTACCTCGTGGGTGCTAGGAAACAAACCCAGATCTTCTGCAAGAGCCATGGGTACTCTTACCTGCTGAGCCATCTTTCCAACCCTCCTTTTTTTCTTTTTTTTTTATTACGTATTTTCTTCAATTACATTTCCAATGCTATCCCAAAAGTCTCTCCCCCCACCCCCCACCAGCCCTCCTTTTAGTTTTCAGTTGGAAACAGGACCCAAGTGTCCCTGGCTTTCCTTGAATTCACTCTAACTCAGGGAGGCCTTGAACTTGAAATTCTGCTTCTGCCATTCCAGTAGTGGTGATTACAAGTCTGTGCCCGTGGCTTTTAAATGTTGGCCCACTTGTACTGCCAAGGAGTAAGGGAGGCTGACCAGGGTAGGGTGTGGCTCCTTTTCTACATTCTTTATGCCTTTAGTTGTGAAGGAGGCCTATTCTCAACAATAAAAAGTACCTCAGCCTGCCTCTCCACTGTGATGCCGTCTCGTGCCTGCCAATCTCTATTTTCCTCCGGGGAAAAAGATATCATAACCAGAGAGGATGCAATAGTGTCTGTCCCCTCAAGCTGGTCATGGGAGTCCTCTCGGCAGGCTCCAACAGGAATGTTACCCACCACCCCTCCCCCCAACCCCGGCATCTTGATGCACTGTGGCAGCAGAGAAGGCTTTTGAGAGGAGGTGTGTGGGGGAAGCTCCCTAGGTGAATGACAGAGGAACCCAGCTATAGGTGGTTTTCCTCAGCCCAACTGAGGTCCTGGGAGAGGACCAGATGGGAAAGAGAAGGGATTACAGGCTGCAGAGGCTGAGCCCTGGACAAGTACCACTGCTTATCACAGGGCAACTCCACCCCCCCCCCCCCGCCCCCCGCCCCTTTGAGACAGGGTTTCTCTGTGTAGCCCTGGCTGTCCTGGAACTGTAGACCAGGCTGACCCTGAACTCAAAAGATCCATCTGCCTCTGCCTCCCAACTGATAGGATTAAAAGCTACAGGACAATGCTTATAAACAAGTATTGGCCACCCCAGATATGCTGAGCAGAAGCTACAGGGCTTGTGCCCTATAGTGCAGCTTAACAAGGCTTGTTGAGGGTTGAGCTTCACTTTCTAAATATGGTACCTCCCTCTTCCCTTCCTCACTTAAAGCCAAAGTTCCTGAGCTCGAGATAAGGAAGGCTTTGCATGAGCCATTAGCAGTGGAGAGATTTCGATAGTTGCTGAAGAGTCTATCAGAAGCAAAGCTAGAGACTTCCCCAGGCAATGGAAACCGTTGACTCACTCAGCAGATTCCAAAGCTGGTTTCTTAGTTCCAACAAGAGTAAAGCTGAATACTTTAGCATCCTTCTAACATCCAAAGGCAGCCCTGGAATCCCCAGGGCAAAGGGTTCTTTACAAGCAAGTTCTTTTATTGGCTCAAAGCTGCACTACAAAGAAAACAGTGTTTTCAGTCGCCAGGATAGACCTTAAGGGTCTGTCCGCGCAGGATAGACCTTAAGGGTGTGTGTATCACCATGTAAATCACCGTGCTGGCAGCTAGAGGAAGAGAGTAAATAACCCCCCAGTCTCCTAGCTTTCTCTACTGACTGGTAGCAATTTCCTCTAATTGACTGTCAAGTTGTCACAGTGGCTGATAATTTGCTGTTTTCTAAGACTTCTGGTTCCAGCAGAGCTCCATGTACTAACCCAGAGAGCCAAATGTTTAACTTAGTGGACATACTCAGGCTTAAAGTAGGAGCTATGGAAAACCACTATTTCAACAACTTCTATTCCATTTCCCTTTCTGGGCTATAATACACTGAGTTATTATTGTATGGAAACCAGGTCAGCTCTGGTTTCGGATCATGTAACAAAATCATGCCAAGCCTGAATCCAGCTAATGTAGAAAATGTGGAGCTGGGTCAGAAGAGGGGATGCTCGAAGCCTGTGGGCTAGGCCTCCTAGGCTTAGCTACATGTTAAGGTGCAAGATGCAAATGTTAATGGAGTTTTGTTCTTGTGTTTCAGGCCCAACTGGAAGGCATTATCGCACCGAAGAAGTGATCATTTCCACATGGGTCTCAGCAGGCCCCTTGCCCCATAAGCCCATTGTAATAAAAGCCAGTTTCCAGAGTGAACAAGCCACCCCTTCCCTGGTCACCACTCATGTCATTGTTACAACTGTTGTCCCAGAGTCATGAAACACCTAAGCCAGGTTCCTGGCTAGGCAATGGAAGGTGGGAGAACCCGGTGTCCATGTGCAGCTTAAATTGGCCTGGGGCTTTGTCATCTCACTAACTTAGGGAGCAAGTGTTTCCTCAAAGAGACCACCTTTGCATCAAGTTCAGTTTCCAGCTCACCTTGTACCTTGGGCTTCTCTAGCCTCACCCTTCCACATCACCTCTCTAATGTAAGCTTCTGCACCTCGTTTCGGAGTTTGGTTTTGGACTATAGCGTCTCATTCCCACCCGCTGAGTCAGCAGGACCCTGTCCTTAGTGTCCCCAGCTCCAGGAGGAAAACAGCAGCAGAGTCAAAGCCATGCTCACTGAGAGGTACAAAAGTCCCAGTGTCTTGAGAGCTGTCTGCACCCAGGTCCTCCCCACACCATTTGAATACCTTCTGCTGGATAGCAAAGCCTGACTCCACACTCCCTAGATAGCTATAAAGGAATAGCTAAGGAGGTACCCACATCTCACATGTAGTTCTAGATGAATTATGGACTGAAGGCAAATTTGTAGATCCTGAAAACTGCAGCTCTGACCTCCATCCCAGTCTAAGCTTACTGCAAGGCCTATGAACCCCAACGGCTGTTCTGAGTTGACTGTATCCCAATACTCCGATCTTATTCTACAAGTCATATCTTGGACCCTCACCCAGTATCCTGAGGAACTAGGCCTCCATTAGCACAACCTGTCGGTGAAGCCATGTTCCCGTCGTGCCACAGGCTCTGTGGGCGGTGCAGGAAAGCATCGGTGCCTAGCAGCACTCCTGCCTCCAAACCTTGCCTGATGTCTCTGAAGCACGTGTGCTTTATTTATAGCTCTGTAGACTCCTAGCCCCGTGCTACTCAGTAGTGTAAGAGGAACATGCATGTCTGTAGACACACACAAGACATGCTGGAGGAACTAAGGGCCAGGTCAGGTGTTTAAAAAACTCTGGGGCTGGGGACTTCCTGTTGCCACAGAACTGGGGTGCGCCCTCACCACTAAGCTTCCCAAGTGTGCTGTGCCTTAGAGATGCCAACTGGGCACAAGAAAGCGAACACAGTTCCTAATGGCATATTTTTGTATAATTTAATAAACAGCTTTCTCGCAGTTACTGCTTCTGTCTGAACTTGTTGCGTCTGTGTTTCTGTCCCTCTGAGTCGCTCGTCTTCTTTTTGTTCCTGTTCCTGTTTTTCACATTGTGTGTCTCGTAGTAACGCACACCAACTTTTTTGGATTGTTGCTGCCGTGCTGCTCTCCTCCGCTGCAAACACACAACACAAAGGAAACCAGTCACACACTGACGGTCACCCCCGCCCTGCCTGTGCGGCTCCCACAGCCATGGAAGCAGAGCTGGGGGAGTGTGCACCTCAGACCTGAAGACCAGCAGCAGACCCTCACTGGCCTGGCCCTCATCCCTCTCCCCAGTGGGGCTGCTTCAGCCCAGTTCAGCTCCTTTCCAAAGCTGTCCCTTCCAGCTCTGCTCTACTTCAGCTCCTGAAGCCACAGAAACTCTTCCAGTTCTTCAGGCCAACAGGACACAGTGTGAAGGTGATAACCTAAGACGCCTGAGACCTAAGACTTAGACTCAAGGACCTTCATTCTGTGGCCACTTCCCGACCCGAGTTAATTGACTTCCATCAGATCCCTAACACGTGAGGTTCCTAGGATTGCCAGCTCCAAATTCTGGTTTCAGAAAGAACAGGTCCTGGGAACTGCAACTGTGGCTGGGTACGATAGCTTACACCTGCAATCCCACCACTCGAGGTGATAAGAGATAGGAGACTGCCCGAGTCTGACGATAACCAGGGCCTGCATACCAAGACCCTGCCTCAAAAACAAAGACTAAATAGTCAAAAGTGGCTCAGAAACTCCATTCCCGGGACCCACCAACAAGCTGTCCTTTGAGCTCCAGGTGCTCACCATGTCATGAAATGCCTGAACACACACACACACACACACACAAAACTAATGAAAACAAACAAACAAATCTCAAAATGGACTTCTACTGCTCTTTTGATCCCCCCCAACCCCGTCCCACACCAAATACAGGGTCTCACTATGCAGCCCTGGCTGTCCAGGACTCGTTCACTGTGTAAACCAGGCAGCCTCAAGTTCACAGACTCCGCCTGCCTCTGCCTCCCTGACTAGAACTAAGAGCATGGTGGGCATGCACCAGTACACTACCTTTTGTGCCCATATCTCATTAAAAATACTTACTTCCTTACACGTCAGCATCCTCTGAGTCTTATTTGAAGGTTCTTCTTCCATCTGTGCATCCCACTTCCTTGCCTTTTTGGTGGGTGCTTTATGATACATAAAACACAGAGAAGATTAACAATAGAAACAGCATTTCAAAATCTGGACTACTGTAGGAACAAGCCCTGTGTAAGGAGGCAGACAGATGCGGGGTTACAAGCAGTCATGGTCATAGTGGGGTTCAACTTGCATCATGCAGAAACTATCAGTAACTTTATGAAGTATCTGTGGTGATTTAAATGAAAACAGCCACCATAAGCTCATAATGTTTGAACACGTGGTCTTCAGTTGATGGAACTGCTTGGAAAGGAGATGTGTCATAGAGCTGGGCTCTTGAGGCTAAAAATCCCCAGTCCACTGCTGCTTGTTTGGTCAGGTACTACACATAACAGCAATAGAAAAGTAACCAAGACAGACCTCTGTCTCAATTCTGCAGGCTCTTCTGTCTGACTCTGAAGCTATTAATGTGCACCTTTGTCAAGCAGTACTCCTAAACCATCAACTGTATCTTTAAAAATGTAAGGACTCTCAAGTGGAGAGCTCAATTTGCATGGTAAGCAGAATGTGGAACCAGATGCTAAATACCTGCCTGTATGGAGGAAATTATCCCAAAGCTACAAATCACATCTAAATGGTTCAAAGAATTGATCTCACCTGCATCACTGTCTTCTGCAGATGTTTTCTTCTCTTCTTTGTATTTTGCAAAAACCTTTTCACTTAAGTCCTTGGATATTCTGAAAAATAAAAGCAAAGTCACACAGCTGTTCCTTTTTAACTGCTCTGAAAAGGCCAATCTGGAGAGGTGGGACACTCGGAAAGAAAAGGAAATTCCACCACATTGGTGCTGGGTGATACAGCCAATGCCCAGCAGTTTGTACAGCTCCTAGGCCAGAACACTAGGTAACCAAGCTCCATGTACTTCAGGTGCCTAAAGGTGAACAATGTACAGATTTTCCTTAAAGCAGCCGTTCCCAACTCCCTGTTCAGACTGGGACTGGAGCGAGGTGGTGGAGCACTTGCCTGAGCCCTTGCACAGGCCCTGGCTTCTGTCCTAAGACCAGGCTGGAGAGATGGCTCAGCGGGTAAGAGCACTGACTGCTCTTCCAGAGGTTCTGAGTTCAATTCCTAGCAACCACATGGTGGCTCACAACCATCTGTAATGGGATCTGATGCCCTCTTCTGGTGTGTCTGAAGATAGTGACAGTATACTCATCATATATATAAAATAAATAAAATCTTTAAAAAATAAACCAAACCCTAATGCCAAAGCCAGTGCTCATGGCAAGTGAGAACAGAACAGGTAAGCTAATTAGTAAGAAGGAGAAAATATTACCTGACGGCAGAGAACTTTTTAGCTTTAGCTTTATTTAGAAACCTCTGGTACTTGGCAATCTTCTCATCCAGGGCTCTGAGCACGGCCTTGGTGTCGTTTCCCACTGGTTCCTCCTGAGTGTCTGGGGAGCGCTCTTCCTCGGCATCCTCCCCTGGCTGTTCCTGCTCCTGTTCTTCCTCTTCCCCAGAGCTTTCCAGATCTTCCAAGTCTGACATCTCCACAGGCACCAGGTCATCCGCAGAAAACTGAGGCCCCACGTTGATTTTGCCAAAGTTCTGGCGAACTCGTGCGAGGATCTGTTGCATCTCTGAGTTTCTATCCTGAGAACAGTCTCCTTCTGGCTCCTTTTCAGTGATAGAGTCTGACCTTTCAACTTCTGTTTCTGTGGTCTCTTCTTCTGGGTTGTTCTGGGTTGTTTCTGTGGGAACTTCCAATGGTGAGGATGGTGGAAGCTAATGAGGACCAAAAGATGTAGGAGAAGGGGAAAATGGAATCAAAAAAGGAGAACCCTGCTTCAATTGCTACTGGCTCTCAGATAAGCAGTCCTCCTTTCAGGTCTAAGCCAATGGAACTCTACCCAGCAGCCAGCGCTATAAAGGATCTTTTGATTTTTTGATCCTTTATAAAGGACAGAGCTGGGGCTGGCGAGATGACTCAGTGGTTAAGAACGCCGACTGCTCTTCTGAAGGTCCCGAGTTCAAATCCCAGCAACCACATGGTGGCTCACAACCATCTGTAACGAAATCTGATGGAGTATCTGAGGACAGCTACAGTGTTCTTACATATAATAAATAAATAAATCTTTAAAAAAATAAGAACAATGTATTTTAAAAGAGAAAAAATAAATAAAGGACAGAGCTGTGGTTTAGGAGGAAGGGAACTGACCCAATGAAACCAAGACAGTGGTGTCCTCCTTGGGTATCAGCAAAAAGTGTGCAGAGCAGGCACATAAAAAAAAAAATAGAAGACACAAATCCAAGAAAGTGGAAGCGAGGCTAAAGGAGGACCAGGAAGTATAAGGAGAGATGTGGTGAGGCCAGAGTTCAGAATGAGCACAGAGTCTAGAAACACTGAGATGACTGGCCTATTTTAGGTATCCATGCAAAGTCAGCATGTGCCAAGCTTTCCACATTTCACAGATGGACCATTTTATCCCTGTGACCCAAACTCACATAATGACTCTCCAAAGTTGAGAGTGGCTGGGTAAAATGCTAAACAAATCCAGAGTCCATAAAAATGCAGGAAACTGAATAAAAGTCTGTACATTTTTGAGTTGGCAAATTGGCTCATCATGTAAAGGCGCTTGTTGCCCAATCTGACAACCTGAGTTCAACCCCCAGAATTCACATAGTGAAAGGTAAGAACCAACTTCCCAAAGTTGTTCTCAGATTCTCACTTGTACACCATGGTACGTTTGTGTGTACACAAGCATACGCACATGGGCATACACATACTAGTTTTGAGTTTGTAAGTTTGTATGTTTTGTAGTGATTTCTAGATTTCTTTTTTCTTTCCAGATAGGGTTTCTCTGTGTAGCATTGGCTGTCCCAGATTTCGCTCTATAGACCAAGCTGGCTTCAAACTCAGAAATCTACCTGACTCTGCCTTCCAAGTGCTGGGATTAAAGATATGAGCCATCACCACTAGCGATTTCTAGTTTTCTGATCTTCAAGAAATTACTACTTTACCAACAAGAAAAGGAGAATGAACCCCCCCCCCCCCAAAGATAAAAATAAAAAGGAGAAACCCTGAATAAGGCTAACTGTGCTGAAGAGTTAGATCTCTGTGGAGGTACCAGTTCCTCAGAAGCCTTCCCCAACTTCCACTCACAAGTCCTCCTCTGATTCCTTCAACCCCTTATTCTGGTGGAGTGCTCACAGTACCCTCAATTCCATGAACTCAGCTGTATCCAAGCATAATAAACATACATCCTTGGCACTGAGGGCCTAAATCCTCTGGACACTCCTGAGGGATGTATTGTCTTCCCATATGCATAAGGAATAATGTGCTGTAGGTGGGGAACCTAGCTGACTTCAGATAAGACCTGCTCACTTGAAAGATTCAGGCAACACTCAGTTTCACCTCCAACCTTTGGGGAAAAAAGAGGGGCCAGAAACTGAGCTGAATCATCTATAGCCACTGATTCACCTATATAAAGAAACACTTCTCAGCCGGGCAATGGTGGGGCACACCTTTAATCCCAGCACTTGGGAGGCAGAGGCAGGCAGATTTCTGAGTTCAAGGCCATCCTGGTCTACAGAGTGAGTTCCAGGACAGCCAGGGCTACACAGAGAAACCCTGTCTCGAAAAACCAAAAAAAAAAAAAAAAAAGAAAAAAGGAAAAAAAGAAAGAAAAAAGAAAGACTTTTCTAGGATGGTGAAGACCCTGATATGCCTACCCAGTGCCAGAACAGAAATAGCTGTCTGGTTCTGCCCCCCAGCCCCAGGCTCCCAGGAATAAGACTCAGACTCAAAATATATTTACAAATACCTTGGCCATATACTTAGGCTCTTCTCTTACTAGATCATAACTTCAAATAACTCCAATCTACATTTTGTCACATGGCTGGTTACCTGTGCTCAGATACCATGCCTCTGTCTCCTGACATCTTCCTGGGTGAATCTCCCATGCCTGGAACTATCCCAGAATCCTTTAGCCTACAGGATGCTCCACCTACTATTACCTGCCAAAGTGATAGGCCATATCCACACAGACACAAGATATTTCCTCTACAGCTGTTCTCTACCTTGCCTTAGGCAGGGCTTCCATTGAGCTGCTCCAACCATTAGCCTTTGTGATGAACTGGTAATCACAGATAAAAGTACTTTGCTAAGTTTCTCTTCTAGCAAATCACACCCCAGAGCCTTGAATTTGTAGCTGAGTGTAACTGTAATGCTAAGGGGAAGCAGGCTGTGAGGCTCAAGTCCATGATTTGTGGGGTCTCCACTAATTTCAGAAGTTAAAATCAGAATCTCACTAGAGTCAGAAACCTGTAGAAGTAGAGTGGACATCTACTACACGTATCTGACATCCACTACACACATGTACTTGCACTTACACACCCGACCTCCACACCCTACTAGAATCTAAGTATATCAGGGCAGGGACCTGCCTGCTTTTCATGGTGGCCCCTCTGCCCCAGAGGGCTAGGAGCTCCACTCTGGTTGCTAAATGAATGGATTAATGAGTGAATGAATGATACCACTTACAGAGCAGAGAGACAGGGGAACTGCTGTACTTGGTTGGTTGTGGTTTTGAGAGAAGGGGGAAGAAAGCCAGATAATGTCAATCTCAGGAACACTGAGTCTTTTTTTTCCCCTAAGACAGAGTTTCTCTGTGTGTCCTTGGCTGGTCCGCCTCGACTTTAGGTGTGTGCCCCACTGCCACCTAACAGCATGCTGGAAAAAGATACCCAAATGGAGCCATCTTGCTTTAGTTAAGAGGTATTTCCAGGAGACCAGAGCTATAAGGATCCCAATGATGGAATACAGAAACAAAACCCAAAGCCATCACTTCCAGAGACCCGCTGAATTCTGAAAAGGACCTAGAAACAGGAAAGCCATGTGTAAAGACTGAGACTTTGGCCAAGCCACCAAGGGTAAAAGCTATGGGGCAGTAGGCAGCTTCCTGTCTGTGTCCCAGCTCAGTCCCTAAGCCCAACACCTCCTGACCAGAATGTTATCAACTCCGCTCTGCCTGTGAGCTCCCAGTTCTCTTTAGAGCAAGGGCTCCTATTTACCCATCTGTTCTCTGTGGCTGTGGTTGGTCTGAAAAAAGGTTTCTTCATGAATGAACTTTGGCAACACCTCTGCTCCCACAGAAGACAGAAATTTAACAAATATTAATTTCTTCTCCTCCTCCTTGCCCCACAGCTGGTACCTACTCTCACAGTTCTGTCTTACTCTGCTCATTTGTCTCTAATGCTCTTCAGCAAGTCTATATAATGGATGACACACACGTACCAAAAATGAAGACATTCCACGAAGGAAACAACCTTGAGTTACACCACACTGGGGTCACTTGAGCCCATTTTCCAGGACCTGTGCTCACCCTCTTCTTACCTGGGAATCGGTCGGTAGCTCTGCATTGGGCGGCTTGACAAAGAAAGGGATTCGGCCTCTCTGCCAGTCATTGAGAACCATCTTGCTCACAGTCAGCATGTCAGGCTCTCCACCCTAAAAAGACAGGACAGGTTCCTTCCCAGTTAAACCCCAGAGCAAAAGCTCTTCTGGATGAGGGAGGGCCACTTTAGTCACTCTGCTCCTCACCATCCAGCTGACACAGTTCCCACCGCTCTCACAATGGCAGGTCCGTGTATCCCAGTGCCAATCCCCAAGACGCTGGCTCACCTTCAGTAACTTCCCAGTGCGGAGAGCTAGCTTCTCAAGAAAGTCCTCCGCGTTCTCCCAGGACTCAATCTTGTACGTCTTGCTGATATACTCTGGCTTTGCTCGTTCAAGGACAGCACCAATGTGGTCTTGAGGAGCTTTAATTTTCTCAACTTGAACCTAGAGAATAATAGAAATGCTGTGTTCAATTCTTTTGCATAGACAGGAAAACTCAGTGATTTGTATAAAGTGAAATGGATTTCTTTATCACGAGGTGACTAGGACTTTGCTGTGTCTGTGATAGTTTGGCAGGAGCAAGGAACACCCCTGAAAGCTGACCGCAGCCAGGGAGCCCAGAGCTCAACTCTAATCCTGCTTTACCACAGACTGTGTGCGGCCTCCACAGGCAGTTTGAACTTGGAATGCTCTGTGTCACTCACTGGCAGGAACGGTTAAGATGCCTGCTACTCCCAGAACCCAGAACACAAAAAGCAATCCAAGAATTTCAGAAGGACGGGAGGAATGTGCAGAGAACTTATGCTAGAAGCATGGTTATGGTTAGGGGGAATCATTTAAGTTTTCAGTCATATTCAGAAACAAGGGAGGAAATGACTGGGTTCCAAGATGACTCAATCCATAAACCCATGAGATGAATTATCACTAAGCATAAACAAGCCCTGCTTCCCTTCGGATACCATGTGGTAACTGCACACTACTGTGGGATGACACTGACCAGATATGCCCACAGCCCCTCAACCTCCTGAGGTAGGCTGAGTGGAAAGGAGGCTGCTCTGTTCAGCATCATATTTCTGCATCTGCTTAGACAGGCTGACCCCAGGCTGCCTTCTCAACAAGGAATGGCAAAGGCTCTTAGGGATCCCCACAAACGAAAACAGAATTGTTGAGGACAAATACCCACCACTCCTTTGAGCACAATGTCGGTCTCTGAGTCCTCAGATGGGTAAACCACACCAGGGCAGTCAATCAGGAATATACGACGCATCAAGGTAATATACTGCCAGACCTGCAGACAGAAAATCCTAAGTTTGTCAAAGTCAAATACTGGGAGCTAAACTTCACTGATCTGTGACATTGTCATATTAAGCTATAAAGCAACCTGCTGAATAATCAGGCCAGAGCCTATCCTTTACTTAAGTATGACAACTTCCACCAAGGACATACTAGAGTTCCATCACTGAGAGTCCAAGAATAAGGCAGAGGCAGGATTTCTAGTTGGTCTTGTGCAAAGCCACCACAGTGAACCTCTTCACGTCTTGAAAACATTCAGAAACACAGAGACGCTAGCTTCTTTGTCACAAGGCAGAACAACGCTGTTCCCAAAACTCTGTTATGGCTGCTGCTTCTAAATAATAGAAGCTATCTAAAGACCACGTTTTCGCCGGGTGTCTTTCCTTCTTTTTTTTTGGGGGGGGGGGGCGGTTCTAGACAGTGTTTCTCTGTGTAGCCCTGGCTGTCCTGGAACTCACTTTGTAGACCAGGCTGGCCTCGAATTCAGAATCTGCCTGCCTCTGCCTCCCGAGTACTGGGATTAAAGCCACACCCAGCATGTTTTCTTTCCTTCTTAACCCAGACACCAAATATTCTTGGGTTGGTTTTATTAAAGCAAAAGGTTGGAGTTAAGAGATACGGGGGGTTGGTTCTGTGGTTTAGAGCACTTGCTGTTCTTGTAGAGGACCCAGGTTCAGTTCCCAGCATCCACGTGGCAGCTCACAACGGTCAATATTTCTGGTTCTAGGTGATCTAGTGTCTGTTTCTGACCTCAGTTAGCAAGAGATACATACACAGTGAACATATATGCAGGCCAAACAATTATACATGTAAAATAAAAATGAATAATCTTTAAAAAAAAAAAAAAAGAGTACAAGGGCAATTTACAAAGGAATTAAATGTAGGCCATAACCAAATCACACCCCAGCATTAGCCAACAGGGTGCACCGATCCTGAGAGGGGGCAGGACAGGGGCCATGTCCACTGCAGAACACTTGCCTAGCATGTGTGTGGCCTGGGTTTGATCCCCAGTACTGTTAAAGAAAGGAAGGGGACAGGAGGAAGGGAAGAAGAGAGGGGAGATCTCCATATCTTAAACAGTCAAGTCTTCATAGAAATAAAACAGAGTAGAACCCATACATACCTTTGTTTCTCCAGCAATGGGGGCCACGTTGCAAACTTTCTTGGATCGTAATGTATTAATCACAGAGCTCTTGCCTACATTTGGATAGCCAATGAACCCAACACTGATTTGTTTCTTGTCTGTGTGCAACTGTGAAAAAAAAAAAAGTAAAGAAAAGAATATCTATCATATATACTCGGCCATAGTTAGCTCCCTTAGGTCGGTCACACTGTGTTATTTGGCTAATGGAAGGACTTCTATAGCAAAGAGCATTTAACGCATCCTCAACACAAGCCTGCCTCACAGCCCAGGAGATACAGTGTATTTTCATGTCAGGAGTGAGCCGTGACCTCAGGCACCCACGTAAAGCATCTTTGCTCTAGGTTAACAGGATGTAGATCAGGAGGAGACAGCTTGTCCATCTCCTCATCACAGTGTATCACCAGCCACAGTAGAGACATCTTTAGGGAAGGAGCCTAAGAGATGCCCACTGGAGACATGTGTGTCTGAACATGGCTGGAGCACAGCAAAAGGCAAGTGTTCAAGTCCCAACCAAGTCTAAACACAAGGCAGTGAGACCATTCCTCTAGACCCTGCTCCCCAAGTGCTCCCAGAGCTAAATCTAGAAACTGGAAGAGTCTCTTCTGGAGACAACGACAAACCCAAAGAAAATGCCTGTGTCCCTAATTAACACTACCCGCTTCAGTGAGATCCACCACTGCTAGCAGTCCCCACACCAAAAAGACACCAAGAGTCTATCAGAGTTGTGGGTACTTTTGCTTTCAATTTGATACCAGTTCTCTGTTGCACAGGGCAGTTTCAATCTCCTGAGCTAAAGTGATTTGGGAGAGAGGAGTCTTGTCTCTGAGTAGCTGAGACTGGAAGCTTTTGGCTTAGTACTTGAAGGCAGACCACAGACTGAGAGCAGACAGTTCCTACTAGAGAGGGCTGGCTGAAAAGTAGACTACTTGCTTGCCCAGCTTCTCTACCATCTGTCTGCCCAAATGTTAAACATACAAATAAATGACAAAGCAAATGACGTGAAGCAGAAACAAACCCCTGTACCAGAGAGGAGCATGAGAGCACCTGAGTACACTGCTCTCAACGGCACCTCCGTCAGAAGACTGTGAACGCCAAATGACACTTGGCCTGAGAAGCAGAGTGAGTGAGAGATGTATGTGAGGAAGATGGACACAAGCAACCTCACCGCACCCAGCATCAGGAGGCTACAGGAGCCTGAGGCAGGATGGCTGCTGCAAAGTCACTACACAGTGACTATGGAGCTACCCTGCATCACAGTTCCATCTGTTCTCAAAACACCTCAAAATGAAACCCTTTTCCATAAAACAGTGAGCTCAAGAGGGGAAGAGGGGGAGCGTGTGTGAGAGCCACACGCACTAAGTCATAGCTTAGTACTGACAAGTGCTTAAAAGCATGTTTAAGGCTTTGGGTTCAATGTCTAACTTTAAAAAAAAAAAGGAGAAAAAAAATAGAATCCCCCCCAAACTAACCCTAAAATTTTAAAGCAGGAAACATTTAATAAGTATGTAAAAATACGGGAAAGAGTTGGGGGAATCAAGAAATAAATCATCAGTATGTACCAACAGCACACAGTATTGAAATAACAGACGTGATGGCCAAGAGTCAAAAGTACTACTTCTGGGAAATGAGGAAGGGTGTGACGGGAAGCATGACTTTGTTAGAGCCAGGCAGGAGAGAAGGCTCTGGGACGTTCAGAATGTCCCTGAAGTGATGGGCTGGGCAGCTACCCTGTGACAAAGGCTGAAAGAACTACCTGGTGCTAGTGATATGGCAGAACAGGTCATGTGATGAGAAAATGCTTCAGACCCTTCCTGATCCAGAGCGCCTGCGGGTTTTTTATACCTCTAGAAAACACTGAGAAGTGAACAAAACAGTTGTTGTGAGACGAGATTTCATTATGTAGCCCATTCTGGCTTAAACTTTTGGTCCTCCTGCCTCTACCTCCAAGGTACTGACCCAATGTTAACAACTTGGGACACACACGCCAGCCCAAGCTAGCAGCAGCAGCCTCCCTACCTTCCCAAACTGCCGCAGAAGCTGAATGAATGCTCCCTTCCCAAAGGGATTGGTGAGGCTCGCATGGAAAGCCAGTGTTGGGTAGTCCTGGGAGAGCACAGCAACCCATCGTTTCTAAGGGGAGGAGAAAACACGCTGGTAAATTATAGCTGTTTGTTTACAATATTCAGAAGAATCAGAGTTGGAATTACTGGATGGCTTCAAATACAGCGTTGCCTAAGGGAAACAGCAGCTATAATTCTTTGAGATGCTTTTTCAAGTATGACAGTTAGTGCTTTGTCTTTTGTTTAACAACTGACTACAAAACAATATTCCAAAAACTAACTTAACTACTAAATGCAATTAATGGAACACAATGGGGACGTAGTCAGTGACTGGCAACTGCCTCCACTGGGGGGACACAAAAGCCTGCAGCTGCCCCCGCCAGGAGACGGAAGGTGGCTCTGCCCAGCGCCAGTGCATGTGCTAGCTCTCTGTCAGTAAGGACAGTAAGGGCAACCCCCAGAGTGTGACACTTCGATGGCCTGCTGTTTAGAATCTATGTACTGATGTGCTAGTGAATGGCTTGCCCTACTGGCCTCCACAGTGGGTTTAGGGTCACGAGCTGAACTTACGGTTGCCCAAGTTGGAACAAGGTCACACTTATTGAGTACAAAAATGAGATGTTTCCAGGGTTTTTCCTTTTTCAAGTAAGCTTCGATGTGGGGGGAACGAGTGCCCATCGGATCTCTAGCGTCAAGGACTTGAACGACAACATCTGATGAGTCTATCACCTGCAAATCCAAAGAGGCAGGAACAGTTGGCTGCAGTGCACACAAAATAAAGGGGACATTTATGGGAGCCCAGAGGGACAAAACCGTGTTTGGAAGCAAACAGTCTGCAAGGGGAGTAAACAGCAGCCACTCTCAATGTCCACTCATCAGAATTCAAAAGCTGGTCAAGAATTTTCAAAACTTGTCAAATTTCAAATAGGAAAGCTGGCTTAGATCAAGCCCATCTGATTCACAAGTACCAGGTATTGTGTATGGGTTTGTGTTATTTTACAGAAAATTAAATTTGCCTAGTTTTCCCTTATGGTCTTAGTTTCCTATTATGGTTAATTACATGGAGTGCCTGGAGCTTTTTATATTACCACCCCCCCACAGCCCCCAGACAGTCAGTTCAAAAGCACTGGGTCAGCACTCAGGAGTACACACAAAGCCTTTCTTTCCTTCCCCACAGAGTTAGGCAGGCTGGCTAAGGTATTAACCCTTCCCAGACCGAGATAGTGAGGCTAAGTAACTACTTACAATCCCCCCGCACCTCCCTTTGGGTTTTTGAGACAGGCTTCTCTGTGTTATAGCCCTGACTGTCCTGCAAGTCACAGAGATCTGCCTGTCTCTGTCTCCTGAGTGCTGCATTAAAGGCATGCACTGGCAGTAACTTACACCTTCTTAGGCAGCACTAACCATGCGGGGTACATCCTAAGGGGCAGTGTACAGGACTGACAGGCAACAGAACACAAGTGCTCTTCCTTTCCAGCACAGCACTAGAGTGCACATCACAGCTCCTTCACGGAGGAAAAGAGGATGAGGGAAGCAGTAAAGCATTACTTCATCCAAGGCCTTCAATCGGGCAGCCACTGTGCCTGCTCCTCAGTGAGAGCCACGATCCTTACCTTGTAGAGTTCTCCCCATATTCTTTTTGACTGCCCTTTTTTATATATCTCTTCTTGAGCTTCATTTCTAAGTGAGAAAGGAGCAGAAATGAGCAACTGAAGCACTATCAAGAAGAAAAGGCAATGGTAGTAGTTCACACCTGTAACCTCAGCTCAAGAGCTGGTAGACAGAGCTCTGTGACTTAGCAGCCTGGTCTACACAGTTAAGTTCCAGGCCAAAAAGGACTACACAATAAGACTCTGTCTCAAAAACGAAAACAGCCAGGCGTGGTGGCACACGTCTTTAATCCCGGCACTCGGGAGGCAGAGGTAGGTGGATTTCTGAGTTCGAGGCCAGCCTGGTCTACAGAGTGAGTTCCAGGACAGCCAGGGCTACACAGAGCAACCCTGTCTCAAAAAACAAAAAACCAAAACAAAAAAAACGAAAACATAAAAACCCCAAAACATAAAAACCCCAAAGTATAACAAAGGGAAGGATATGCAGGTGACTCTGCAAAGTCACTGAAGCAAAGCTCCGACAGCAGATCAAGCTGATGTGGTGCAAGTGCACAATGGAGGGACTTAAAGGGAAGGACACTGCCGGGTGTGTCAGTGCACGCCTTTAGCTCCTGATCTAAGGAAGCAGAGGCAGAGAGCTCGGTGAGTTTCAGGCCAACCAGAGTTACACACAGTGAGACCCTGGATCAAAAACAAAAGGGGTTGGGGAGTAGGGAGCTGGAGTCATGGCTCAGCAGTTAAGAGGGCTTACTGCTCCTCCAGAGGATCTGAGTTCCAGGCTAGCCAGGGCCAAATAGCAAGACCCTATTTCACAAAAGAGAGGCAGGGCAGGGGAACCCCTTTTGGCAATTTGTAATCTTTACTTTATGGATCCCCACAAGAATGAAGAAAACTAACGATCTTTTCTTTCCCAAACAAATATAAAGTGAAAATAAAAACAACTCATCACACAAAGTATGCATAGATATGAAAACACCACAATGAAACTCATTACTCTGTGCACTAACTTAAAAAATAAACAAAGGGCTGGCAAGATGGCTTAGTGAGTAAACATGCTTGCTCCAAACCTGACAACCTGAGTCAGGTCCCCAGGACCCACGTGGGAGAAGAAGGGAATCAACTCCTCTGACCACTCATCTACCACAAATATGCATACACAAAATAAAACACGAATTTGAACAAGCAAACAAACCCCATGACCTTTATGCAGGTTTATCACTTTTCATATTATCATTGGAGGGTCAGAAAAAGATCAACTATAAACTGCAGTGGTCTAGAGACCCAGGAAGACAAAGTGTCAATTTCCAACATAACTACCCTCTGAAATTTAGGAATAACAATGCACACCACTGCAAGGAAGAAAACATAATTCCTTTTTCTTGGTAACCAAGAGGGGTATGTGGTGATGAAGCCTTGCAAAAGTATTTTTGGTCTGGCCTCTAGTGCATTGATGCCTCTAGTCTGAGGGAAGAAGAAACTAGCTGTGTGTGCAATCCCTGTCCCCACAGCATAAGGGAAACATTCTGTAGCACAGTAGCAAAGATGAGACCTCAAATGCGTACCTTACACCAGTGTCCTCCATCACCAAATCACGGTCCTTGCCCTGGTCATAGCTCTCAGTAGACATTTCAGCGTTTTCTAGAAGGGATTGCATATCACTTGCAAACAAGTTTGGCCGCTTTCTCTGTGACTTTGGGCCAAATGTACTTTCAAAGCTTTCAGTATCAAGAATGTGGACTTTTGCGTTCTAAAGACAAAGGAGAAGTGCAGGTAAGACTCAGGAAAGAAAAATACTGAGCCAAAGTAAACTAAAAAGCTCAAACCACACCAAAAACCACAAGAGCACAGACTCAGTGAAGTTTCAAATCTGTAATGCGTGTTTATATTGCACAAGGGCTTCTTCTATTCTGAAATGCTGTGAGCTTCCCTGCAGTATGTAAAGGTAACACAGACACCGAGTAAGAACAGCCATGTGAGACTTGCCAAACTCTGCTTTCCTTCACCCATCACAGACTCCAGTCACATATAATCAGTGCTACAACGATGAAAATTAACTGATCTTTTCTGACCCTTTTTTGGAGCTTCCAAACAAGTGCATAAAATTCGCCAAATTCACAGGTTTTGTCAAGGACAATCAGTCAAAATGTGTGTGTGTTTTTTTCTTTTTTAAACCAACTGTAAATGCCAACTTTTTCTTGGAAATTAATTTCTCTCATGGCTAAAAGGAATTGCTTGTTTTATAAGATGCATTTTAGTTTCAGATAACATTTTCCCTAATTTAGGTAACGTTTTTATTAAATGCACATGGAAACGCTTCAGATGAAAAACATCTAGCAAAAGTCCAAAATAATAGGTTAGATGTGATAAAAGGAACCTGATCCTAACTAGAACTTGATGCGCTGTGAAGGAGTTACAGGCGTAGGAATTCTTGAAGCAGGATAAAAGTCAAAGTGGAGTTAGTGGTAACGTTAACAGAATGTTAAAGGCTGCAGAGACTCTCCTTTAAAACAAACACAACACACACACCTTCCTCCCTTAGCACAGGGCCCTGGGTAAGCCCCAGCTGGGGAGCTCATGAGTGATGGATCAGCCCCACGGCTTCCAAACATCACTGATCCTCCCGAGGTGGCCTCATTGACCTGGACTCCCTGAGCTTGTGGCTTATATTCTCTTGCTAGCTTCTAACTGAGGGAATGTCTGTCCACAAGGAAAACTGCATTTTCTGTGGCAATGGGTTCTGAAGTCAGTGAGTAAAAATTAAGTATGACTAGGCTGTAGAGATGGCTCAGTGGGTAAATACCAA